>NW_020954594.1:43742-240880 GCF_900497805.2 Vombatus ursinus
CACTCAATTGGGTATGGAAATCTATCTTACCCTACAGGAAAATGGGGAGGGGGAAGGGGAAGAGAGAGCAGGAGGATGATAGAGGGGAGGGCAGATTGGGGTAGGGGGTAATCAGAAGAAAACACTTCTAAGGAGGGACAGGGCCAAAAGAGAGAATAGAATAAATGGGTAGCGAGATAGGGTTAAGGGAAATATACTTAGTTTTTCACAAAAAAGAGGTCATATCCCATCATAATACTAAGGAAATAGTGTAGCCCAGAAAATGGTAGAATAGTTGGGATGCACATCCCTAGGAAGAGATGTTGTGACTGTATCCCATGAGGCAGAGCAGACTTTTTGGAAAAGTTACTGAAGGAAGAAAATATATATCAAACACAGATAGATTTGCCAAGAAGAAATACATGGGGGTATGAAGCTGAGAAGAGATAATAACTATGAGGATGAGCAAGTTCTTCAACAGGGTGAGGAGGTAGAATGTGAGAAGCAGGATAAAGAGCTCAGTCCCCAGCCCCTTAGTGAGGGGGTATTCCCATCAGGATGAACTTGATGACTGCAGTGTGATTCTTCAGCTTCCCAAGGAAGATCTATCCTGAGACAATAAAAAATAACCTGATATAATATTATAAGTAACAGAGTAAGAGATTCATTGAAAATTAGATGTGGAAGCTAATCTGTTCCAACCAATATCTGAACAGCTAACTCATGTACAACATCATTGACAACACTCCTGATAATCCCACCTCTGCTTGTGGATCTACAACAATTAAGAACTTTCTACTTTCCAAGATAAACCATTCAACTTTTTGGTTCTTTGAATTGTGAGAGAAAAAAATATTATAAACCATCAAAATCTATTTCTATATAATCTCTACCCATTGCTCTTTGTTGTACTTTCTGGGGCCAGGCAGAATAAATCAAATCAAAAGGCAGATGCATTTTCTTATTAGAAAATAACCTCCTTGAGCTCAAGGACTATCTTTGCTTTTGTATTTCTATCCCTACAGTACTTGAAATATAGCAACTGCTTAATGAGTGCTTTGTATTCATTCATCTTTGTGAGGAAGGGGAATTTCTCAACCTATCTAAAAATCACCTGTAGGATCCTGCTCCATTACAGACCCTGCTCTCAAATAATCATCTCAGTTTACGTTTAATGAATTCACTTCTGTGAGAAAACATTTTGTTGGGAAAAGAAAAGTTAAAGTCAGTTCTGATCTAATATTCTGTTCTGGAATGTGTTAAAACCTAAGAAATGAAAAGGCTAGATCCAATTTTAGGCTTACTGAAGGAAACTCAGCCAACCTAGATGTAGAGTTTACAACATCGACTATAATCAAGCATCAATTGACTGTCCAATGGTCAACAGTAGACCTGAACTTCTCAGAAGAATCCTAAAAAAAAAAACACAGAAATGTGCTACTTAGATTAAATAAGATATGCTTTGTCATCAACTGAAATATAAAGCTACTGAATTATTAAAAAGTTTCATAGTTTTTGGACTATAATAATGTGAACTAAGCTCCCATTCTTTGATGTGTGCCCAAGAGGGAATGTATCAGAGAGAAAACTGTGCTAAGCCTCCCCCTCAAAAAAAAATTGGCAAAGTACCATAGTGTCATACATTAGAGGCTAGAAGTGGCCTCAAACCAATTAGTCCAATTCTCATTTTACAGATGAGGAGGCTGAGGTTGATGTAGATTAAATGCCTTTTCCAAGGTCATAAGAGTCAGAGGAAGGATTTGAACCCATCTTTTCTGATGAGTTCCTCCTTTTCCCTCTACCTTCTAAGTCTCCTTTGGAGCCTCTCTTGTCTCTATAACAGTTAGCAGGCTCTAGTCACTGAAAGTCACAGATATCAGACTGGTCCAAGTCTTCGGAAAACCATGGCACTGGGTAAATGTCTATTAAGTAGATCTAGCCCCCTGTTTCTGTACCAGTTTCTCCCCTTCTGGCACTTGGAGCCCAGGGACCCTTTATCTAAATCAGCTTTCAGAAAAAGCTATAAAATGTGGGTCTTTGGAAATAAAAATCAAGTTTCAGTTCAACATAATAAAATTTTAATAATTAAATTAATTGTAATCTAATAATAATCAGCAATAAAATATCTAATAATCAGTAATAAAATAAGATGTGCAGTAAAAGTTGTAAGCTTCCCATCAATTAAGGTATTCAAGGAGAACTAGATGTCTATGTCTAAGAAGAGACTTTTGCAATTACTGGTTTGGTACCCATGGCCCCATCTATCCCTCTGTGGCTGAGGTTACTTAGCCCCTACCTTAAAGCTCAACACTGCACAAAGTACTAAAACCAATGTTGTCCTGAGGCAGGAAAATAAAAGGGCCCATATATCAGCTTGAGTTGTTCAAGTGATTTAGTATTGAGTCAGTCTAGCTGCTAGTCTACCTGTGACCTTGGATTTGGCTCTAATAATTGGGTTCCTTCCTTATCCAGAGTGTACATTCATACACTAGTTTCTCAAATTGGATCTATTTGGTTCCCTTAGCTCCAACCCTCTGCCTTGTAACCTGTTCCATATCTCTCTAGGGTCTCATGTTGATCTCACTTTTTCCTCCTAGCAATTAGAGCTTTTATTATATTCCTGGTAGCTGAGTCCTATATTGTTACCCTCTACTTGGTCTCTTTTTTTACCAACTTGCCAGATTTGTACCTTCTAGTTGTTATGCAATTACTCTGACACCCGACTTTTCCTGCCTATGGTCTTCCCTTAGACATCTCTCCATGGACCATCTATTTTAGGCCATTCTCCCTTGATTCTTTACCCATCTGTTCAGACATTTTTCAGGTAACCTTAATATTTTTTAAAAAATTGGATTTGTGTTTTAATAGGCACAACAATGCTGATTGGCATCTTCTCTGTAACTTATAGTCTTGGGAGTTCCCTGAGGCACTGAAAGGTTATGTAGAAGCGATTGTCAACCTAGGTCTTCAAGACTTTGAGGCCAATTCTCTATCCATGATAGTCTATTGCCTCTCCTGCTCCATTTTTCATGGCCAGATCACAAACCTCAGTATTCATATCAGTAAGGGATGACAGAATGGAGATAATCGCAAAGATCTCATTCTAAAGCCAACAAATGTCAGTTATTTCCAAATTTCTATTAATTTATATGGATAGTTAGCCCTCAAAGGTGTATTTGCATTTGAAGCTTTAATTGTAATTATAAAATATAACCCCATTTCAGTTAAAGGAAATTCTGTATCTCTTAAAAAATTGGCAGAAATATTTGGAGGGCTAACATCTTTTCCTAAAAGCTCTAGTATCATTTTTCATAAATGGTGGTGATTCTCTCTATAGTAAATCCTATATGGGATGGGGTATAGTATCTACTTCCCTAAGAATTCTCCTTTATTCCTAAGTCCCTCCTTTATTTCTCTTCTGGAGGCAAAAAACAAGGAAACCAAATAATAGAACCAGGGTAGAGCGATTAAAGCACCATCTATATAGTCAGAAAACCTGGTTTGCTATTCTGCCTTTGGCATCAAACCTGTGTAACCTTGAATAAGTAATTTAACCTTCTCACTGCTCAGTTTTTTATTCTGTAAAATGAGGGTGTTATACTATACTAGATAGTATACTATCCTATACCTCTAAGGTTCCTTCCACCTCCAGATCAGTGTTCCCCATAATATAAGAACATAGTTACCATCTATATAACTAGATGTGCATTTAACAAATTTTATCAATTAACAAGTCCCTGATTTCTCCTTCTTTGGTGAGGGAGACAGGAGAGAAAGGGATGGATAGAAAGGAAGAAAAGGAGAAGTAAAAAGACATAAAGAGAGAAAGAGTAGGTAAAGTCTTGGTCACTTATGTGGTTAAGTTAGTTTGAGAGAAAATTTTTCTGTTCTTTCTCCAAGTTTTCTCTGAGTGATAAATCAAAGCTTTTAGTCAAAAGTTCCTTCTGCTAAGGTGCCATGGAGAAGGGATTGGGTTCCAGAAGCAGGAATCCTTTGAAATACTCCTCCTTTGTCAGAGACAAATTGAACCACACAGATCTGGCTGTGCTTTTGTCCCCTGTGGTAATTTCCATTCAGACTCCAAGAATCTTGATATTCCCATATGTAGAAGAGTTTACATGGCCTTTATCTCCCTTTGGAATACATTCCCTGCTATGCTCCTCAGTCTTTAGGGAGCCTGATGAACAGAGGACTAATTAACTCAGTGTCCCGACTTTCTTTCTTTTTAATAGTATTTTTCCCAAATATATGTAAAGACAATTTTTAGCATAGATTTTTACAAGATTTTGAGTTCCAAATTTTTCTCCCTCCCCTCCTCTCTCACTAAAATAGTAAGCAATTTGATATAGGTTATATATGTGCAATCATATAAAACACATTTCCAGATTAGTCACAGTTGTGAAGGAAGAAATAAACCAAAAGAAAACACACATGCACACACACACACGCACACACACACACATACACACACACAAAGTGAAAAAAGTATGCTTTGATCTGCATTCATTTGACCTTATCTTGGTACATAGTATGAGATGTTGGTATATATCTAGTTTGTGCCCTACTGTTTTCCAGTTTTCCCTGCAGTTTTTGTCAAATAGTGACTTCTTTTCCTAGAGGCTGGGGTCTTTGGGTTTATCAAATACTAGGTTACTATGGTCATTTACTACTGTGCCTTGTGCACCTAATCTATTACTCTGATCCACCATGACATTTCTTAGCCAATACCAGACAATTTTGTTGATTACTGCTTTACAATATAGTTTGAGATCTGGTGTTGCCAGGTCACCTTCCTTTGCATTTTTTTCTCATTCATTCCCTTCATATTCTTGACCTTCTGCTCTTCCAGATGAATTTTGCTGTTGTTTTTTCCAACTCTATCAAATAATTTTTTGGTAGTTTGATCAATATGGCACTGAATAAGTAATTTAGTCTGGGTAGAATTGTCATTTTTATCAAATTAGCTCAACCTACCTATAAGCAATTGATATCTTTCCAACTGTTTAGATCTGATTTTATCTGTGTGAAAAATGTTTTGTAATTGTGTTCATTTAGTTCCTGGGTTTGTCCTGGCATCTAGATGCCCAAATATTTTATATTGTTTATAGTTATTTTAAATGAAGTTTCTCTTTCTATCTCATGCTGTTGGCCTTGTTGGTCATATATAGAAATGTGGATGATTCATGTGGGTTTATTTTGTATCCTACAACTTTGCTAAAGTTGTTAATTATTTTAAGTAGTTTTTGGTTGATTCTCTAGGATTCTCTAAGTATACCATCATATCATCTGCAGAGTGATAGCTGTGTTTCTTCATTATCTCTTCTAATTCCTTTAATTTCTTTTTCTTCTCTTATTGCTATAGATAACATTTCTAGTACTATAATGAATAATAGTAGTGATAATGACCATCTTTGCTTCACCCTTAATCCTATTGGGAGGGCTTCTAGCCCATCCCCATTACTGATATTGTTTGCTGATGATTTTAGATAGATACTGCTTATCATTTTAAGGAATGCTCCCTTTATTCCCATGCTTCCTTGTGTCTTCAATAAGAATAGGTACTGTATTTTGTCAAAAGTTTTTTCAGCATCTATTGAAATAATCATATGATTTCTGTTTGTTTTGTTTTTGATATGGTCAATTATGTTGACAGTTTTTTTTTTTAAATATTGCACCAACCCTGCATTCTTGGCATAAATCCCACCTGGTCATAGTGCATGATCCTTGTGATATACTACTATAAATCTTGATAGTATTTTATTTAAAATTTTTGCATCAATATTGATTAGGGAAACTGGTCTATAGTTTTCTTTCTCTGTTTTAGTTCTTTCTAGTTTAAGTATCAGCACCATATTTTTGTCATAAAAGAAATTTGGTAGGATTTCTTCTTTGCTATTTTCCTAAATAGTGATATAATATTGGAATTAATTGCCCTTTAAATGTCTGGTATAATTCAATTTTGAACTCATCTGGCCCTGGGAATTTTTTTCCCAGGAAGTTCATTAATGGCTCATTCAATTTCTTTTTCTAAGATGGGATAATTTAGGCATTCTATTTCCTCATCTGTTAATCTGAGCAATTTATATTTTTGTAAATATTCATCAATTTCACTCAGATTGCCAGATTTATTGGTGTATAATTGGGCAAAATATTTCCTAATGATTGATTTAATTTCTTCTTCCTTGGTGGTGATTTCACCCTTTTCATTTTTGATACTGGATTTTTGCTTTTCTTTTTTCTTAACCAAATTAACCAATGGCTTATATATCTTGCTGGGTTTTTTCATCAAACCAGATCCTAGTTTTATTTATTACCCCAATATTTTTCTTACTTTCAATTTGGTTAATCTCACCTTTGGTTTTCAGGATTTCTAATTTGGTGTTCAATTGGGGATTTTTAATTTGTTCTTTTTCTAGTTTTTTGTTTTTTTGTTTTTTTTTAGTTGCATGCCCAATTCATTTATATGCTCTTTTCTCTGTTTTGTTGATGTAGTAATTTAGAGAAATAAATTTTCCCTTAAGTACTGCTTTAGCTGCATCATATACATTTTGGTATGTTTTCTCATTGTTGCCATTCCCCCTCTTTCTTTCTTGAGGCATTTGTAATAATACAGAGATTTGTGAGATTTATTATATCCTTATTTAGATTTTCTATATGGGAAGTGCTAAATTGCTGAGACTTGCTATCATCTTGCTTTATTCCATTTTCAATAATGTCATCATATTTCATTACTGTGTTAATTCCATTTACTGTGCCTATAATTTAAGATAGTTCCATTTTTGCTTCTGGAGGCATTTTCTATGTGTTTACAATGTAGTCATTCAGATGATTTATTTTTATCCATGGTATTTGTTTATCTTTAAAGCATTTTTTCTGTTTTATTGTTTCTGTGTTTGCTTTTCTGTAAAGCAATAGTCATTTGAGGATTTCATTTGTGTGTTTGTTTGTTTATACTTTTTCACTGCTTTTATTTCTTGCTAGTTTTTAGGGGGATATTAGGGGATGAGGCGCTTTATGATTTCTTATTCCATTCCATATGATTTCTTATTGCATTCTTATTCTCTTTAGGATTTCTTATTCTCATTATCTTACTGAAAGTCCACCTGTATGCATTTTCTTTAAAAGTTTATAGAACCATATATTTGGAGCTGGAAGAGACCTTAGAGGCTACCTACTCCAAGCTAATACCCTCATTTTAAAGTTGAGGACCTCTGAACCAAAGAGTGGCTTGGCCAGGGTAACACAACTACTAAGCAGTAGAGTGAGTATTTGAACCCAAGTTTTTCTCACTCAAATCCAGTATTCCTTGCACAGAGTCACTCTGCTTTGAGGCAGGAATGCTCTCTACCCTCCTCTTAACTGGTTGAATTTATAACTTTCCTTTTCAAACAAAACTGAAATGTCATTCAATCACCAATGAAAATTTCAATGCTCTTCCTTATTTGTATAAGTTTTTCCTACAGATTTTCTGTAAACTTTGTTTTCTGTGTGTATAATATAGTTATTATGAATATATATTTTCTTTCTTGTTTATTAACTACTAGATTATAAGCTCCATGGAGACAGTGACCATGTCTAACCTTAAATTTTATTTCCTTGAGCTCCAAGCTCAGTGCTCTACACACAGTGGGTCTTTAATAAATGTTCATTAAATTCAATTTTTATTTGTGCTTTCTCTACAAAGAAGGATGTTGGTGAGAATTGAGAAGTAAAAGAAAGGATATTAGACCATTTATGAAGAAAGAAAAGAAATGGCAGAGCTGATAACTATATGTAAGTGAGATTAAAGAAAAAGCAAATGCATAGCTTCAAAAGTTTAAAGACGTGCATAGTACAATGTATGGCTCATAGTAAACACTTAATAAGTGCTTTTTGACTGCTTCACGTATAGTTCTTGACACAAAATGATGAATTCAGTTTCATATGTTGATTTATGGCTGAAATATGGTTATGGCCAGACAAAATTCAAAATGAACACATCAGATTTAAAAGGAATATGTATTAAGCCTTATTTATTAAAAACATACACTTTTGTGAGGAAATCTGTGAGACAGATAGGGGAAGCATAGAAGAGAAGCATTTGAGTCATCTTTAATGGAGGAAGAAATAGGTATGACCTTGTGATGGGAATATTTTTAGACCACCTGAATAGGAATTTGGAAATGTAAAGTGAATTTAGGAAGAAGATCAGAAATCTTCCACAGAGTTTTCAGTCCAATAGTGATGAGGGACTTCCATTAGAATTCCATCAATTGAAAGTCCATCTCTGCCTCAAAAAAACCAATTCTTGATTTGTTTTAATAAGAAGTTCATTCTTTAAAAGATGAAGAAAATGAAGTGAAGAATTGTCACTTCATACATGATTCTATTTGTAAGGAAAAGTAAGTGAAATCTTGAGGAATCTTGAGATGAAATGACTAACTATTACATCTTAGTGTTTGCAATAGGTAAGAAATTAGCTAAGCATAGCCATGCAAACACCTTTGATTATGGGGGAAAAAAACAGATTTCAAAGAGTTTATGGAAAGGTATTGTTGCCTGTATTATATATGGGGTAAAGGGCCAAATCTACTATTCCTAATAGGGTTGAAATCTCTAGTCTAACATGAATTCCATTCAGTCAAGCTTGGTTGGAGATAGATCCTTTTGTCTAGATTGCCCAAGGCTGGGGTTGGTTTGGGTATAGGGATAATCTCTGTTCAAGAGTGACATGATTTCACTCTCATCTCCTCATTGAAGTGAGCTCACTTCTCTTTACAAAGCCCTCCTCTCATTAATTGTTAACCAATAAGAGTTGATTGCCACCTGGGGGGGAAATCCCTTCTCCAATGGGCATATAAACTGTGAGCCCACTCCTATGATCTAAGAGACTCTTTGATCTGAGAGACAACCAAATTACCATCCTTTTATTAAAATGTTGGCATTATTAAGAAAATGATTAAATTACCGACAAATATCTCTCAAATATTTTAAATGCCACAGCCCTGAAACTCATAACTCCTCAGTACTTCCTGGCCCTGGCACCCTTCCTTCCCTCTGATTAAAGAGGGTAGAAGGTAGACAGTAGAGAGCTCCTCCATATCCTTTACTTAAGGAGGATGTTCAGGACAACCATCTCATCATTTCCCACCCAACTGTACTCCTCAGGACTTTGTCATTTTCCCCTTCTGGGTACCTTCTCTCCTACTTTTCATCTTTTTTTTATGTACTGTCTTCCCTCTTTAGATTGTATCCTCCTTGAGGACAGAGGCTGTCTTTTATTGTTTTTTGTATCCTTGGCACTTGGCACAGTGCCCAGCACATAGTAAATGTGGATCTTTCCCCCCCCCTCTTAAATGTCTCTGGCATAGTCTTTTAAGTGGACTTACTGTTAGAGTTGAAAGGAATCCATGATGATCTAGTCAAAGAACTCCATTTTGTAGATGAGTAAATTGAGGCCCAGAAAGATGAAGTGATTTTCTTCAAATGGATAATGATTTAATTTTTATTAAAGGAATAAGTTTACTGAAAAGACCTGTTTAGATGTATCTATGGATTTTATGTTATAGTCAGGAAGCAAGTGTTGATTATTTTCCCACAGAGAACAGTAGAACCATATTGAGAATAAGTATTTTTAAGGACATTGTTTTTGTCATTAAGAAATGTACAGTCTCATTATTTTGACAAATTCAAGAATGAACTGGCTTTACCTGTAAGGAAGGGTGTGTTTGTTTTTTTACCCCTATTAAATTTTAGCTCATTCTATTTGGTCTCATGTTCTAGCTTATTGAGATCTTTTTGAATCTTGACTCTCATTCAGTGTGTTAACTATCACTCCTCATATCACATCTTTGATGACATGAAACTTACTGAAATACAGAATTACTAAATTACTGAAATAAATGAAATATGACTTTGGAAGGGTTTACTGTATTCAGGAAAAAAAAGGCAATTTTGTGATCATTTCATTTATGCAATGGAAGAAGTTTTACAAGAAGTGAGTCTTAAATACTGTCCCAATAGGGTCTCCTAAGAACCAAGTCTGACTACCATGCCCACTTTGTGCTTCCACCAATGTTAAATGAAGAAAATGAAATAGAGGGATATCAGGGAAAATCCCAGAGTTATAAAATGAAAGTATAACAAGAAGAAAATGGCTTTACAGCTTAAACCCTTGTGGTGTTTACTACTTGGTGCAAAACTTTTCTCAGGGCTGATTTAACATCCTTGTTCCGCAGGCTATATATTAAAGGGTTCAGGGAAGGGGTGACAATATTATTCAGTACCTGGATCACAGAGCCCAGCCAAGGTGTAGAAGCAGGTCCAAGATAAATAAGGATTACAGGCCCATAGAACAAGAAGATGGAGGTCAGATGGGCACTGCAGGTTGAGAAGGCTCGTCGCCTGCCCTCTGATGAGTGGATTTTCAATATGGAGAGCACTATGCGAATGTAGGAAATAAAAATGAATAAGAAACATATAAGAGGCATAAGGCCAACATTGGTGAAACTCACCATCTGGGCTAGAGAGGTGTCTGCACAAGCCAGGGGCAACACTATAGGGATATCACAGAAAAAATAGTTTACCTCATTGAGACCACAGTAGGGCAATCTGAAAGTAAGAACTGTAAGGATAGTTGAATGAAGACAACCCCCCATCCAGGTGCCCATGGTTAGGATAGCACACACCTTATGGTTCATAATGACTTTATACCTCAGAGGGTGGCAGATGGCTACAAAGCGATCATAAGCCATCACAGTATAGAGGAAACACTCAGTCCCTCCCAAGCAATGATAGAAGAATATCTGGGATGCACAGCCCTGAAAAGAGATGGCATGGCTATTTCCCATGAGGTAGAACAACATTTTAGGAGAACTTACTGAAGGAAAAAATATGTCAAACACAGATAGATTTGCCAGGAAGAAATACATGGGTGTGTGAAGCTGGGAAGAATAAATGATGGCTGTGAGGATGAGCAGGTTTCCCAGCAGGGTGAAGAGGTAGAATGTCAGAAACAGGATAAAGAGCTCAGCCTCCAGCCCCTCAGTATGGGGTATTCCCAAAAGAATGAACTCAGCTACTACTGATTGATTCCTCATCTCCATGAAGGTGTCTCCTAAGACAATAAGAATAATTACTTGGAATGCCACAAATAACAGCTCAGGGTGAAAGGCTTCCACCCAAATCAATTCTTTATGAGAATCAGTTAGAGATGGATGATCTAGAGCAAAGATCCAGTGAACTGAGAGAAAGTTAGGATGGCTGTGTTTTAATTTGTTTTATACTATAATAATTTCAAAAATTTAAAGCCCACCAACTTACAAAGTTGAAAGTTTATTTTATTTGGTTTTGTTAACTTTCTATATTAAATTTTTAATTTGATTTTAACAAGACAGGGGACCTTGTCATTGTGAATTGCTTTTGAGACAACTTCTGGATGACACTTTCTCAGCCTGGTAGATTGGTAGAGGGGGTCCTTTTGCTTCACCACCTCATTCACCTGATGTATCTCCATTAGACTTTTCACTGTGACATCATGACAAAACTGTTGTATATACATCTATATCTCATTCTTTGGATGATCTTTAGGCTGGGAATATGAATGCAATCCTTTCCGCCACTAAGTGGCAGCTAATAAAATTCTTTACAAATGCAAAAATTGACTAGAATAATATACAACACAAAATTATGGTTATGTTGAATTTTAATAAAAACTTATCAATAGTCTAAGATTTTAGATAATTTACTTTTCAAATATTGATGGGTTTTTTTTGTAAGTTTGTAGCATTTATACTCCCGAAGTTATTAAACTTTAAAACCTCACCAAGACTTTTGGGACACCCTGTATATTCATGGGATTTTGGTGGTAGATTTATTCCTGCCTTAATGCCCATATCTCATATATACCTGCTACAGTGATCTAAGTCTCAGATTTACTAGTTGTGTGACTCTGACTAGGTCATTTCTCTTTTGGGGGTCTCAATGCCCTCATTTATAAAAGAAGCATAATAATAGTTACACTACTTACCTCATGATGTTTTTCAACTCAACAAAATTAGATTCATTTTTGTGAGGAAATTGGTTTGGAAACCTTAAAGCCCAATATTAATATGTCATAGATTTAAAATTTAAGATCATCTGGTCCAACTGCCTCATTGTGTGGAGCCAGGTGTGTGCTGAAGATTACACAAAGGAACTTATTTTTTTTTTTGACTAGGCAATGGGGTTAAGTGACTTGCTCAGGGTCACACAGCTAGTAAGTGTTATGTGCCTGAGGCCAGATTTGAACTCAGGTCCTCCTGAATCCAGGGCTGGTCCTCTATCCACTGCACTGCCACCTAACTGCCCCTACTCATTGTTAAACTGTCATTGTGAGCATTTACACCTTGGAAATCAAAGATGTTACAAATCAGGGTTTGTTTTATTGCTTTGTTGATTGTCTCTAGAGTAAAGAAAGTGCTGGAAAATGGCAATAAAGCAGATTAAATTTAAAAGTTCCATGGTTTGGACAGTTAGATGTTAAATATCTACCAACATAGCTCTGGTTGAGAGCCACATTTAATTTGTGAGTTTCCATGTGGTGTAGGGGAAAGCAGAGCACACTTGGATGCAGAGAGAAGGTGACTTGTTTAGGGTCACAGAGTCAGCATTCGAACTCAGATTGTCAGATTCCACATCTAATATACTTTCCACTGTAACACACTACCACTTAGAAATAAATGTTAGTTTATTATTATTCCTGATAGAGCATTAGATGACACTATAGGACATAAGGGAAAGTGTAAAAAAAATACAATTAGGGGCTAACGCTAGTTGATTCTTAAGTTCCCTTCAAAACCTAAGATTCTATGATTTTAAGGAAATCACACTCAATTTTGTCATATTCCTCCACCACATGTTGATTTCACTCCCAAAACCCATCATGTTCTTGGTCTTTTCCCCTTTTCTGAGCAAGTGTGCTCAAAGAGATAAAGCCATTTTGATGGTGACCAGAGGGGGGAAAAAACATAACCAATACTCCCACCCCACAAAAATAGCATAACTATTTGGGAGTCAAATAGAAATGTGCTGATATTACCTGTTGGTCTGCATTATCCTCAATACTGCTCTGTTTCATCAGCATGGATAACTGAGAGTTGATTCTCCTTTTTCACCTGACAATTGGTTTTAAAAAAGAATTTTAAACCTAGGAAAGCACTAATATACTACATAGATGATAGATATCCTATTCTGTTGTAGTGTGCCTATTCTCCCACTGCAAGTTTTATTGGTAGTTGTTTTTACCCAATAAATATTTTATTGATAAATCAATGAGACTTCCTTGCTTTACTAAAGCCCTCATTTTCTTTCTTCTAGTGGGTGGGAGTCACAGAGGAGGAAAAGAAAGAATGAATGAAAGTAGGGTAGAAAGGTAATGAAGGGAGAGGAAAGGAAGGATAGAGAGACAGTGAGCAGGCAAAATAGCAGATATTTACATGACTGAGCACAGGCAGGGATATACTCAGGTTGCAAGACAACAGACTCAACCTTCCTGTAATTCCCTCCCAGACTCCAGGAACCCCAGTATTCTCTCCATATCTAAGAGCTTAAATGGCCTTGATGTCCCCTTGGAGCCAATTGTCTGTTATACCCTTGACTCTTCAAAGGGTTTGATGAGCAGAGGGAGCAGCAATTAGCCTAGGGCTCATTCCTTTTTCTCTTGGCACAGTTCTAATGATATGGAGAGGCGGGATATTTTATCTAATGTCATTTCCCCAACACCTATGTGGAAGAGGGCTGGAGGACAGTGAATTCTGGGGAAACATTCTCCCAGAAATAGAGCTATGGGTGATATAGTTAATAGAGTGCTGGACCTAGAGTCAGGAAGACTTAAGTTCAAAACTGTCTTCAGACATTTACTATATGTGTGACCCTGGACAAGTCACTTAACTCTGTTTGCCTCACTTCCCTCAACTGCAAAATGAGTTGGAGGAGGAAATGGCAAGCCACTCCAGCGTCTTTGCCAAGAAAACCCTAAATGGGGTCACAAAGAGTCAGATACAACTGGAATGACAGAATAACAACAACAAATAGAGACTCTCAGGTTATATTTTATTCTCCTCCATACTGACAACCTATTGGTGAGCATAACTGACCCTATCTTCAAGGAGGCCTCCACTATATTAGAGATTTACATTTACTAACAACATATGACATTCCAATAAGATTAATCAGGGACAAATGCATTTTTTCATAGGAACAAATCCAACCTTTGGCAATTCTTTGACCTCAAGTGTTGCATATTTCCTTCATTTCCATTCTAACGCATAATGCTGTTGATTGACAGTGTATTCTAAGTGGGCCTAAAAAGCTATAAAAATCCAAGGTCTATTCCAAGAAGCCTCACCACTAGCCCAAGAGGTCCTCCTTAATGAGCTAATACATTTATTTTTCCTTCAATTTGGCTATTTACTTTTTGACCCCAGTCTTGTTGATGGGCAAGATTATCCCCGGATTCTCAAGGAACCCAGAATAGGAAACTCTCACGACACCTTTATCCTATAAAATGGTTTGGATTATTTTACCCATAATATTTTACTCATATTTGCTTATATATGAAGCCAATTAGCCATTCATATGCCCATATAAATGAAAATTTATCTTTTAAGCCTTTGCATTTTGCTTGCCTAAAAACCTCAGACTCACCTGAAAAGTTCACTATTTCACTCTATGCTCTGCAATTCCAGATATTTCTATTAAAAATATAACAGTGCAATTTTGGTGTCTGAGACTCCCATGCCAGGAAGGTGCATGGTACCTGGTGGATAATATTGTCTCTTCTCTTGGCTTGTATTCCATGAAACTAGAAGCCTAGGGAAATCTCTGCATAATATCTCTCTCTACATTGACATCAACACTTTATTCACTAGTTTAGGAAGAAATTTTGTGTAAAGGCTGCCATACTGTCAGTCAATCAGTCAATAAACATTTATTGATATTTATTGTGTCAGGCACTGTGCTAAGTGCTTAGGATACAAAAAAAGGAAAAAGACAGTAATTACCCCTAACAAACTCACAATATAACAAGGGAGAAAATAAGCAGATAAGTACAAACAAGACATATACAAAACAAATAGGACATAATTAAAAGAAGGAAAGCACTAGAATTAAGAGAGGCTGGAAAGGGCTTCCTGAAGAAGATAGAATTTTATTTGGGACTTAAATGAAGCCAGTAGGCAGAGATGAGGGAGAAGAGCATTCCAGGCATGGGACATAGCTAGAGAAAAAGCCTGGAGCTGAGAGATGGAGTTTCTTGCTTATAGAAAAATAAGAGGTCGTTGTCACTGAATCTCCTAAATAATGAACTTGGCTTGCTCAGAATTTGAAAGTTTATGTATAATATAGAAATGATTTCTAATCATTTGTCTTTACACCAGAATGAATTTAAATTTGAAAAGGAAAGAAAAATAAATGAAAGATGTTAAATGAAGCTTCTTATATATGTAAGTCATTATAAATTTTTATTGCTTATTGAAACTCCATAAGAGTAAAAATAATTATATCTAGCCTTCAGCTGTGATTAGTGAAACTTGTTGTTTTAGGTAAAAGCTCTTGGGACTGTACCTGATTTTATTTTGAGTTTCAGCTTAAGTATAGTTGTCTGCATTAAATCAGTATTTGAGAGAAATGCCACAAGCTACTCAGAGGGAATGTGATCCTGAATTGTTACAGGTGGAGGTTTGCTTTTGAAAAAAACCAAGAGGACAATCTTGACATTGGCCCAAAGTGGGATCCCTGGCTCAGTTTCTCCATTGTGTTCCTACGAAAAGGAATGTTTCCCACTTGGCTAATCCTGAGTCTGACCATAAGGTGGAACTGTTACTGCATAGTTAACTGTGACTCCTACCTAAAATCAAAGAGAGCTAAGGGTGATAATCATATTCCTGCTTTTTCCTTTTATAGCAAAATTCTATAATCAGAGCAAGTGGTCAGTAAAAGATATGAGCATAATGTAAGTATGTGAGATCTTTCTATTTTGATCTGAACTTGTAGTCATTCCATGGCCTAAGCAAGAGTTAAATTAGAGGTTAAAGTTATCATATGCATAAGATTAAATTTCTGAAGTGTCTCATACTTTCAGAATGATCAGTACAATTAGAGAAGGGTAAACAAGCTTGTGAAATAAAGATTGTGAATCTATTAAGTTGTGAGGTTAAAGTCAGGAACCTCTTTTGCTTTTGTTTAAGGAATGGGCCCCATCTTTGCCTATGTGGCCCAAGCTGAACTGCACTCCTCTCCCAGGCCAGCACAACATACCTTTCCCATCAGCCACCCAGGTTGTCTTGGGCTGAAAATTTGTTTCATTCCATCTTTTTGTGGGTTCTGCTACTCTAGAATTTTTAGAGTCATTTTTTACAGGTACTTGGAGGAGTTTGGGGGACAGCTCAAACAAGTCTCTGCTTTCACTCTGCCATCTTAGCTCCACCCCCATATCTAACTCTTCTTGACCCCTTTTGGGATTTTCTTGGCAAAGATATTGTAGTGGTTTGCCATTGGCTTCTCCAGCTCATTTTACAGATGAGGAACCAAGGCAAACAGAGCTAAGTGACTTACCTAGGGTCATATAACTAGTAAGTGGTTGAGACAAGATTTGAACTCATGAAGATGAATTCCTGATTCCATACCCAATACTATGTCCACTGTGCCACCTAGCTGCCCTACATATAAGACATGTATGGTGTAAATGAGAAGTAATACTAGATGGAAGGCACTATGTGGGTGGGAAGTTGGATGGACTGGGAAAAGTCTCTTGAAGAATGTATAATTTGAGCTAAATCCTAAAAGAAACCAGGAAAGCCAAGATAAAGAGGTGTAGAGGGAAAGCATTCCAGTCATGTGAAAAGGCAGAGATGGAGTGCTATATGTGAAAGAAAGCTCATGTTGCTGGTTTATACAGTATGTGGAAGGTATGAAAACATAAGAAAACTTGATAGTCTATGTTGTAAAGGACTTTAAAAGTCAAACATGTTTTTTTTTTATTTTATCCTGGAGATAATAGTAAGCTACTGGATATTATTGTATAGGACATAATATGATCAGATATACACATTAGAAAAATCACTGGCAATCAAGTGGAGAATAGATTGAAGTAGGGACAGACTTGAAGCTGGGCAACCAACCGCCAATAAACCTTGCAACCTTGTTGCAATAAACAAGAAGTGAGGTGATGTGCATCTGTACTAAGGTGGTGGTTGTATAATTGGAGCGAAGAGAAAATGTATGAGTTGGCCTTATTTGCCTCCTCTCATTCACATTGCTAGAGCAATGTGACCCTCACTCACATGAATACTTCCTATTAAGATCTGAGGTTGGAAGGAGCACCCCTGATCACCCCACCTAACTTATAATTCTGTCCTCAACCTAATTCTGAAACAAATAGATTGAGTTATTCATAAGGAATCTGAATTTTCATTTTTCATGTTGTTCATCAATAAAGAATGAAGGATGGGTAATGGGAGAGTCAGATTATAACTGCATTGGAAAAACAAATAAATTTCTAAAAAGTTAAAGAATCTTTGTGTGAAAGTAAAAAGCAAAATCAGTTTTATTTTTCAAAATAATTCATTTTGGTAAGTATGATATAATATGATAGTTTCCCTTCCCCCCCAAAAAACCCCACTTCTATTTGTTTAAAAAATATTAAATAACTTAAGTATAGTAAAGAACAATTATTTGAAATTTTCAATAAATAAATTTTAATTTAGTTGTCAAGTTTTTACTGTTTTTTTTAAATTGAAATAATAACCTTTCATGACTGACAAATACATAGGAAGTTTGAAGAAAAGATTCACTGAAGCCACTGAAATGAGTAAAAGGAAGGACAATAGAGGTGATTAGAAATAGAGGGTAAAGCCTCAACCCAGAAAATGTGATCTACTATATTTAATACTGGCATTCACAGTGAATTATTAATTGATTTATGTTTTCACTCTGTATGAATACTTTAGTTGTAGATGGCATGAAGGTGCCATGCAAATAGAATATGTTAAAAAGAAGAGACATTTTTATTTTTGAAAATTTTTTATATTTTACTTTTTTAATTACATGTAAAAAAATTTCCAATATATTTTTTTTGAGTTCCAAATTCTCTCTTTCCTTATCTTTCTTCATCCCTCCTTGAGAAGACAAGCAATTTTATATAGGTTATACATATGCTGTCATGCAAAGCTTATTTCCATATTAGTCATACTGTGAAAGAAAATAGACAAAAAAAGCCCTAAGAAAAATAGTTTTAAAAAAGTATGTTTTGACCTGCATTCATATTCCATCAATTCTTTCTCTCAAGATGGAGAGCATTTTTCATCACACAATATTGCTGTTACTGTGTACAATCTTCTCCTGGTTCTGTTCTTATGACTTGGCAGCAGTTCATATGAGTCTTCCCATGTTTTTCTGAAACCATCCTGCTCATCCTTTCTTGAAGCACAATAATATTACACCACAATTATATACCACAACTAATTCAGCCATTCACCAATTGATGGATATCCCTTCAATTTCCAATTCTTTGCCACCACAAAAAGAACTGCTGTTAATATTTTCATATATATGGAATCTTTTCCTTTTTTATAAACAAATTTCTTTGATATACAGAACTAGTAGTTATTTCTGGGTCAATGGGTATGAGCAGTTTTATAGCCCTTTGGGCATCATTTGAAATTGCTTTCCAGAATGATCAGCTAACAACTCCACCAACAGTGCATTAATGTCTCATTTTTCCCACATCCTCTCCAACATTTGTCATTTTCCCCTTTTGCTCATATTAGCCAATCTGATAGGTGTGAGGTAGTACCTCAGAGTTGTTTTAATTTGCATTTCTCTAATCAATAGTGATTTAGAGCATTTTTTCATAAGACTATAAATAGCTTTGATTTCTTCTTCTTCTTCTTTTTTCTTGGATATAATTGGTGCTAAGTGATTTGCCCAGGGTCACACAGCTAGTAAGTGTCTGAATTCAGATTTGAACTCAGCTCCTCCTGACTCCAGGGCCAGTGCTTTATCCATTGTACCACCTAGCTACCCTGAATTCTACTTCTGAAAACTTCCTGTTCATATTTTGTTTATCATTTATCAACTGAGGAATGACTTATTCTTATAAATTCGATTCAGTTCTCTCTATCTTTAAAAAATGAAGGCTTTATCAGAAAAAGTTGCTGTAAATTTTTCTCCATTTTCCTAATTTCTTTCTAATCTTGGCTGCATTTGTTTTGTGTAAAAACTTTTTAATTTGACATAATCAACATTATCCATTTTACATTCTGTAACACTATCTCTTGTTTGGTCATAAATTCTTCCCTTATCCACAGATTTGACAAGTAAAATATTCCTTGTTCTCTTAATTTGTTTATTATATAACTCTGTATGTCAAAATCATGTACCCATTTTGACCTTATCTTGGAATACAGTGTGGGATGTTCATCTATATCTAGTTTCTGCAAAACTGTTTTCCAGTTTTCCCAGTAATTTTTGTCTAATTATGAATTCTTTTCCCAAAAGCTTGTATCTTGGGGTTTATCGAATACTAGATTACTAAGGGTCATTTACTACTGTGTCTTGTGTACCTAATCTATTCTACTGACCAACCAGTCAGTCTTAGCCAGTGTTAGATTGTTTTGATGATTACTACTTTGTAATACAGTTTGAGGTCTGGTACTAGTAGACCACCTCCTTTCACATTTTTTTTCATTGATTTCCTTGATATTCTTGATTTTTGTTCTTCCAGATGAATTTTGCTTTTTTTATTTTTTGTAGCTCTGTTAAATAATTTTTTGATAGTTTGATTGCTATGGCATTGAATAAGTAAATTAATTTAAGTGGAATTGTTATTTTTATTATATTGGCCTAGTCTACCCATGAACAGTTTATATTTTTCCAGTTGTTTAGATCTGACTTTATTTCTGTGAAAAGTGTTTTGTAATGTGTTCACATAGTTCCTGGGTTCATTTGTCTTGGCAGGCAGACTCCCAAATATTTTACATTGTTTTAAATGGAATTTTTATTTCTATTTTTTCTTGCTAGACCTTGTTGGTAATTATATAGAAATGCTGATAATTTATGTAGGTTTCTTTTATATCCTCCAATTTGCTGATGTATTATTTCAACTAGATTTTTTTGGTTGTTGTTGATTCTCTGTTGTTGTTCAGTTGTTTAATCATGTCTGACTCTTCATGACCCCATGGACGCTACTGCCCATGAGGGTTTCTTGGCAAAGATATTGGAGTGGTTTGCCAAGTCCTCCTCCAGAGGCTTAAGGCAAACAGAGATTAAGTGACTTGCTCAGGAAGTGCCTGAGGCCAGATTTTAACTCAGGTCTTTTTCATTCCAGGCCAGTGCTCTATCCACTAAGTCACCTAACTGCTTCTTTAAAATGCTCTAAGTACACCTCATATTGCCTGCAAAGAGTGATAGTTTTGTTTGCTTATTCTAATTGATTTTAATTCTGATTGCTTATTCTAATTCTTTTAAATTTTTTTAATCTTCTTCCATTGCTATAGCTAGCATTTCTAGTAAAATGTTGAATAATAGTGGTGATAATGGGCATTCTTGCTTCATTTCTTATCTTATTGGAAAGGCTTCTAGTTTATTGATGTTACAGATAATGCTTGTTGGTGGTTTTATAAACTACTTATCATTTTAAGGGAAGCCCCATTTGTTCCTGCTTTCTAGTGTTTTTAATAGGAATGAGTGTTGTATTTTATTAAGAGCTTTTTCTGCATCTATTGAGAAAATTATATGATTTCTGTTGGTTTTGTTATTAATAAGGTCAATTATGTTGATAGTTTTCCTAATATTAAACCATTGGTATTCTTGGTATAAATGCCACCTTGTCATAGTGTATGATCTTTGTGATATGGTATAATCTCCTTGTTAGTATTTAATTTAAAATTTTTGTATCAATATTCATTAGGAAAATTGGTTTGTGGCTTTGTTTTTACTCTACCTGGATTATATATCAGCACCATATTTGTTTCATAAAAGGAATTTGGTAGGACTCCTTTGCCTATTTTTCCAAATATTTTATGTACTATTGGAATTAATTGTTTTTTAAATGTTTGGTAGAATTTGCTTGTGTATCCATCTGGTCCTGAAGATTTTTTTCTTAGAGAGCTCATTGATGGTTTGTTCAACTTTTTTTTTCTAAGAGTGTTATTTAATTATTCGACTTTTCCTTCTGTTAATCTGGACAATTTACATTTTTGCAAATATTCATTCAATTTAACTTAGGTTGTTAGGTATATTGGCATATAAATGAACAAAATGGCTCTTAATAATTGCTTTACTTTTATCTGCATTGATGGTGAATTTGCCCTTTTCATTTTTTTGATACTGGTATTTGGTTTTCTTCTTTCCTTTTTTTTAATCAAATTAACCAATACGTTATCCATTTTATTGTTGTTTTTTTCATAAAACAAACTCTTATTTTTATTTATTAGTTCAATGGTTTTCTTACTTTCAGTTTTATTAATCTCTCCTTTGATTTTTGAGATTTCCAATTTGGTGCTTAATTGAGAATTTCTAATTTTTTTCTAGTTTTTTTTTTTTTTTGTAAAAATACTATTTAGTAGTAATATTACCTCATTGTCTATGTTACCTTTTAGCAAAAATGTAGTTTCCCATCTTATCTCTTTAAATTGGATCTCCTTTTGCTTTTGTTTTGTTTGAGATCTTGATTGCTACTCCCTGGGGTTTTTTGTTTGTTTGTTTGTTTGTTTGTTTGTTTTTACTTCTGCTGAAGCACAATAGATTCTGCTTAACTTCACTATATGTGAGTCTCTGCTTCAAGTGTGTTTCTTACAAACAGTATATTTATTGCTGCATTCTGGCTTTTAACCCACTCTACTATCTGCTTCCATTTTATCCCTGAGTTCATCCTATTCACATTCGATGTTATGATTACTAATTATGTATTTCTCTCCATCCTATTCCCCCCTGCCCCATTTATCTTTTTCTCTCTCTCCTTTCACCCTGTCCCTCCTCAAAGTCTGTTTTATTTGTGACCACTGCATGCCCTAACTGCCCACCTTCTATCAATTCTCTACCTTTCTCTTCTCCCCCACTCCTCCTACTTCCTTGTAGGATAAGATAGATTTCCATAGTCAACTGGGTGTCTATGTTATTCCCTCTTTGAGTCAATTCCAATGAGCGCAAGTTTTAATCATTGCCCACCACTACCCCATTTCCCCATCCACTGCAAAAGCTCCGCCTTTGCACCTCTTTCATGTGAGATGATTTGCACCCCATTCTGCCTCTCCATTCCCCCTTCTCCTAGCACATCCTTCTTTCTCGCTCCTTAATTTTATTTTTTGAAATCATCCCATCAGAGTCATCTCACAGCAGTGTCCTCTGTCTATATATGCTCCTTCTAACTGCCCTAATAATGACAAAGTTATTAGAAGTTACAAGTATCATCTTCCCATGGAGGAAAGTAGACAGTTTAACCTTATTGAATCTTTTAAGATTTCTCTATCTTGTTTATCTTCTGTTGAGTCTTGTATTCAAAAGCCATTTTTTTTATTCAGCTATGGTCTTTTCATCAGGAAAGCTTGAAAGTTCTCTACTTTATTAAATATCTATTTTTCCCCTGAAGGATTATATTCAATTTTTCTGGATAGGTTATTCTTGGCTATAATCCTAACTCCTTTGCCTTCCAGAATATCATAGCCAAATCCTCTTCTCATTTAACATGATAGTTGTTAAATCTGTGTGATCTTGAGTGTGGTTCCATAGTATTTGAATAGTTTCTTTATGGTTGTTTGTAATATTTTCTCCTTCACCGGGGAACTTTGGAATTTGGCTGTAATATTCCTGGGAGTTTTCATTTTGGGATCTCTTTCAGGAGTTGATTTGTGGATTCTGTACCTTAGAACTGTGGTCAGGGCCTCTGCTCCCCTGTGACCATAAGTGCTTTTGTTCCTTGTGACCCTGAAATTATGCCTCAGGCTCCTGCTCTTCTACAGTCACAAGTATCAGCATTCTTTTCTGCCTTGGACCTGAGACTAGGGGCCCTGCTCCCCTGTGAGTGACCAAAAGCATCATTCTCTGACCTGGAACTGTGACCAGTGTCACTGATCCTTTGGGGCCACAAGTGCTTCTCCTAGTCCTCTTCTGGAACTGCAATCCAGAACTAGTAATAGGCAATTGCTTCAATGTCAACAAAGGATCTCCTGTAATCTCCTTTTGACCAGTTGTCCAAACCCCCTACTCTCTGTGTGCTGAGAGCTCCTAAAGCCTCAGCCATTGATGTAGCCACCTGCAAAGGACACTGCTGGCTTGAAGAGATACCTCTGTGCTCCAAGCCCAACCACCTTCCCAGTGATACAGACCTTTACTGCTGACCTCTTAAATTGTCTTCAGCTAGAAAATTGTTTCACCTCAACCTTTTGTTGGTCCTACCATTCTAGGATTCAATTTGAGGCACTATTTTAAAGTTGTTTGGAGGGTAATTTAGGAGACCTCAGGTGAGTTATTGCTTTTTTTTTTTAAGGCAATTGGGGCTAAATGATTTGCCAAGGGTCACACAGTTAGTAAGTATTAAGTGTTTGGTCTGAGGCTGAATTTGAACTCAGGTCCTCCTGACTTCAGGGATGGTTCTCTATTCATGGCACCACCTAGCTGCCCTTTCAGGAGTCCTTGCTTTTACTAGCCTATCTTGGCTGTACTCTCAAAGAGAGACTTTTCTACAGAAAGTGAAATGCTTTTAATAAGCAAGAGAAGTTTTTTTTAAAGGTCATAATTATGACATTTAAAATGTATGGTTTGTATATTGCTAGGTTGCTTACAGAATTGCTAAACATAAAAAGCCTCGTTTAATAGAAGAAATGTTGGTGATAGCAGTTATTGCTGTGAATGAAATGATGCCTGGCAAAACTTAAAACAGTATTAATATTACTATTACTAACTAGCATTTATATGGTGCTTTAAGCTTTGCAAAGCACTTTACAATTATCTCACTTTTCTTCAGAGTAACCCTGGGAGGTAGGTGCTATTATTATCCTCATTTTTAGGATGAGGAAACCAAGGCAAACAGAGGTTAGGTGACTTTCCCAGGATCATACAGTTAAGAAGCATCTGACATTAAATTAGAACTCTGGACTTCCAGACTCAAAGCACAGTCAAATGACTCTATATCATAATAGGTTATTAAATTGGATATTAGGAAAATTTTGCTATTTTATAAAGCTAATGATGGCAATGCCATATTAATAGAATTTTGTAGTGAAAATTATATAGTAAGAGAGATTCCAAGTCCACCTCAAAGCCAACCACCCTCAACTGTTATTTAAATTGCATTCTTCTCCAAGTAGCAATGATATACATGTATATATATTCATGTACATAATCATATATATGTATATATACAGACAAGTATATATGTATGTATGAATAGTATTCATGCTTTTTCATGCTTAGAATTTGGTCATTGCCCTCGAATATTGTTCTACTTCTGCCCAGTCTGGTTTTTTAGATATTTCTTTGTAAATTATGAAGTCCTTCATTCACAATGCTCTTATGATTACCCATCTGATAAATTGCAGGCTCTTAATTGAGTTTATCTTCCTACAACTACAAAATAAAGTTTTCCCCTGTTCAAAAAAATAAATAATCTGCAGTGTAGCAAGATGGGAGAGAGATCTATTATAAACTATCATACTCTTGCCTTTCTTTTTTTTTATTCTGTTATCCATTACTCATTTTTATTCCTGTCTTGTCCTAGAGTTGTTGATTCAAACAACATCTCTTTTGCCCACAAATTCAATTTCCTACATTATGTACTTCATTTTACCTAATAGAGGGGTTTAACAATGAGTCCAGTTGTGTTTATCCAAAGAAAACCAGACAAGGAAAGAAAACTCTGGGGTCTTTAAAGAAGTCCTGCCATTACCTTCATGGGATCATGTCCCCATTTCTTTCACTGATTCTAAATATTCACCTGAAGCCAAGTCAATAATAATACTGACACTAAACAGCACTTCAAATATGTCATCTCACTTAATCTTTACAACTACCCTATGAAATATGTAGTACCAATAATATTAACCTCATTTTACAAGTGATGAAACAGAATATCAAAAAGGTTAAGCTATTTAAGTAATGTCACAAGTTTAGAAAGTATCAGAGCCAAGATTCCAAACTACTTTTTCTGAATACACCATACTACTCCCCAAATATCGCGGAATGAAAGATGAGCCCGTGCAAATGAACATAAAATGGCATATGAGCTCAGGAACCAATGAGCATTCCACTTTTGCTAGGCAGCTACGCTGCACATGAGGGAAAATAATTTAAAATAAGATTGGAAAGGTAGATTGGAGCCTAAGTGTGAAGTGCATGAAGTATCAGGGTTAGGAGTTGGCCTTTTATCCAAAAGCAACTTTGACATACTGAAAACTTTTGAGGAGAAGAGTGACAAGGTCGGTCTCAAGGTTTAAATATATTATATTGTCAGCAGAATGAAAGATTAATTGGAGCAGATAGAGAGACCAATTAGTTGGACATTATAATAGTACAGAGAAACTGACAAGAGCTTGAAATGGAGTGGTGACCACGGGAGTGGAAAAGAGGGAGATAATATGAGAAATGTTCTAAAAGTATAATCAACAAAACTTGGCACCTTATGTGACAAGGGAAGGAAGAAGCAGGAGTCAAAGACAATAACAAGGCATTCACTTAGTGTAACTAAAAGCAGAGTGATAACAACAACTAAAACAGCAAATTTGAGAGCAGAAATAGTTTTAGGAGGGAAGATGAATTTTGTTTTAGACAAACTGAATTTGGGATGAGGGAGAGACATCCAAGTGAAAAATACCCATCAGGCAAATGGAAATGCAGGAACAAAGTACAAAGGAAAGATTAGAGGTTGGATTTACATATTTGTAAGTCAGCTGCATAAGAAGGAAAAATTAGATTCACCAGGGTAGTGGAGGTCATAAAAGAAATTGTAAAGAGAGAAGAGAAGAAACATCAGGATAATATGCTGGGAGAAACCCAAACTTAGAAGGTTGGAGAAGGATAAGAAAACAGTGGAGAATACCATGAAAGTGAGGTCTGATAGTAGGAAACCCAGGGGAAAGCATGTGACTCAATTCAAGGGAGGAGAGAGGAATTAATAGGAGAGGATGGTTAATAGTATCACATGCTACAGAAGGATCAAGGAAGATAAGGACTAAGACAAGATATTTGAACTTAGCAGTTATTAAACCATTGGTGGACTTTCATAGAGCAGTTTCAATAGAGTGACAGGATTGGAAGCTAAATTGCAAGGGAAAGAGAAGGGAGTGAGTGATGTAGTGGAAAGAATGAATTAAAATGACTCTAAGAGTTTGTCAACAAATGGAAGTGAGATACCAATGACCAATGTGGGTGGATGATAGGATTAAGGGAAGGTTTTCAAGGATATGAGAAAGTTAAGTATGTTTGTAATCAGAGGGAAAGGAGCAAATATATAAATGGAAATTGAAGATAAAAAGAGAGACATGAAATAACTAAAAGGGCAAACTCCTGAAGAAGGTGTAAGTAGATGATATAAAGGGGAAAAACGGAGAATTTATCATTGACAAGGAAAAGGGTCATCTTACGCTGTAAGACTAAAGAAGGAATGGATGGTTAAGATTTGGAGTTTTTAAAATGTAAAGAAGAGAGACTGAGTGAGAAGAAACAGTTCGTGAAGGATAGCCCTAATCTTTTTAGTATTAAAAAAAAAAGGAGTGAAAGTGCCAAAAAACAGTTGGTTTGGTGGTTCAGATTGTGGACTTGAAGAGAAAGGTTTGAAACATTTTCTATAGAGATTATTACAGGGAATATATAAGTGAGGAACAAAAAAGATAGCTATGTGACAGCTAAGTCTCAGTTGGACATGAATTTAAAGTGGACCCAGTATATATGATTTTGTGACTTCCTCCAACAGACATCAAGTGGAGGTGGAATAGATAAGAGAAGAGTGTGGTCCAAGAATATGCCAGGTATGAAAAACAGAATGACAAGGAAGCAACAGATGCAATTCAAGTATTGAAAATAGTACCAAATTTAACTTGGTTAAATAATGGTTCAAAATTATAAAGGGAAGCCACAGAAGGAGGTGATAGGGAGAATGGGGATAGATTAACAGTTGATAGGCTATGGGAATGATGAAGGGCTAGTTCAGAAGGAATGAAGGGGTAAAAGAAGTAGAAAAACAGGAGATTGTCAACAAACACATTTGGAATACAGAAGTATATCTGTTGGCTGCTAAGTAAGTACTTTTAGGATATTGGCAGCCTATAAACTATCAGTAGACATTCTGCCTCTTTGAAAAAAGAAAGCAAAAGAAAAAGATCCATTTTAGAAGAAGTCCATAAGAGGCATTGAAATCCTGGACATATGCCTTTGCTTTCAATTCACCAGCTAAAGATCTTTGACAATTACATTTGTGATTCATACAATTTTTAACAATACAAGGCTTAAATTGATAGATTTAATCATGAATGAAAAAAATATATAGCCATGCTTTTCCCCGCATTGTCTATTTATTCTGAGCAAACGCTCCTCTGTTCTTTAGCTTGAGCAGAGCTGTCTTCACCTCTTTGTTCCTCAGTGTGTATACCAGGGGATTCAGCACTGGTGTGAGCACAGTGTAGAAAACAGCCACAATTCCATCCACAGCACCTTTGGAGCCTGGTCTCAGATAAATAAAGACACATGGCCCAAAGAAACAGAGGACCACAATGCAGTGGGAAGCACAGGTCTGGAAGGCTTTTTGTCTGCCCTTTGCTGTGTGGATCTTTAGGATGGCATGGACAATGGACATATAGGAAAGGAAAATCAGGAAAAAACAACCAGAGGCCACCACCCCAATGTTGACAAAGATCACCATCTCATTGACGGAGGTGTCTGCACAGGCCAATTTGAGAATGGGGGGTGCATCACAGAAATAATGTTGGATCTGGTTGGGGCCACAGTAGGGCAAGCGGAAGGTCAAGATTGTCTGGACAGCAGAGTGCACTAAACCACTGAGCCATGTACTTCCAGTTAAAAGAGCACAAGTTTTCCCACTCATCATAGTGACATAGTGCAAGGGATGAGTGATGGCCAGGTAGCGGTCATAGGACATGACTGTGTAGAGAAAACACTCTGTGCTCCCCAGACCATGGAAAAAATAGAGTTGAGCCACACAACTACCAAATGAGATGGCCCCACCATCTGGGGAGAGGAGACTCATGAGTATCTTGGGCACAGTGACAGAGGAGAACCACATGTCAATGAAGGAGAGGTTGGCCAGGAAGTAGTACATGGGAGTACGGAGGTAGGAATCTACCCTGATCACCAGCAGGATGAGGAGGTTCCCCACAAGAGTGAACACATAGATCACTAAGAAAATTACAAATAGGACAATATCTAGTTCTGGTGCATGGGGAATTCCCATGAGGATGAATGTAGTCACAAAGCTCTGATTCTCCTTTTCCATTCAGGCAGTGGACCTCTTTCTTAAAGGAAAAGAAAGAAACTATATTCACAAAGAATTCACACCACATAGAACAAAACATTTGAACTTTATGGATGCCAAAGTGAACAGATTCCCCACACAAGAAGGTTATCAGTGTTGGATGAAGGATGGTGGCACCTTCATAGCCATATATATTTACAGCTGGATAAGGAAAGCAAAATGAATCTTATCTTTTCTATCATGCTTGATAGACTAACAACTGAAAGACAGTAGTACCAAATAAAGTATGTTTAATACTGGGTATAGGTGGGGGTGGAGCACACACTTCCAAGGGCCACAAAATCAGAGGCAATTTCTAGTTGCCTTCTCCTTCAATATCCCACACTTGGCAGTGAAATGTCTCACTGTCATTGCAGTACACTTTTACCTCTTTCACTCTCTATACTTGGTGTCCCTGTTGTCAGGGAATATTTGTCAGCCATGTCATGTTGTGGCTTCCCACACTGCCTCACAAGCAGTACCACAGATCTAGCATGTCTTGAATGTAGAATCAACTCAGTCCAATCAAGATCAAATTAGAGCCACACAGAATGTCCCATTTGGAAGGGCCAACCGAGGCCACCCAGTCCACCTCTCTCACCTTACAGAGGGAACACTTCAAGTCAGAGAAGGATCTTCTTTCTTAAGGTCCCACTGGAAATTAATCATAGAGCTGGGACCAGAAACCAGAACTCTCAGCCCAGGCACTCCTATGCTCTTTCTGTCTAGCAAACAACTAGACTGGTTGACTACTAAATCAATGCTCACTTTCTCAGTTCAGCATTTGTTTCCTAAATTATCCTGCCTGAGATGAAAGAAATAGACCTGAGCAACATATAACAGCTCTATTTTTGCAGACAAGTCAGAGGCCACTCAGATGTCCAGGAAAAAAATAGGATTACTTAAATAGGAAGCAAGGGGAACAGTCTATATATGGATCTCTCAGGTATGAAGTTGTACTCTGAACTGCTAAACAGAGAACACAACTGAAAATAGGTCATCAACATGAGGAATCAGAATTTGAAACCAGCATTTTCTTGTTGCTGACATGTCTGTTACTAATACAGTATGAATAATAAACAGAGGTTTCTCCCAGAAAAGTGAGTTAAGCTTCATTGCTGGGGAATAATAATACTCCCTTACATTGCCATAGTGATTTACAGTTTGCAAAGCACTGTCTTAGTCCTTGGCTTCATTTGATCTCTACAATTATCTCAGAAGGCAGCACTGATATTGTCATCCTCACTTTAAAAATAAGGAAACTGAGTCACAGAAAAGTTAAAGATATAGCTAAAAAGTTGGAGTATGCAGGATGTGGACCCCTACCTTCTGACTATAAGTACAGTGCTGTATCAACTACATTTTGCCAAAAAAAAAATTAGGTAAATCAGGAAAAATAGGAGAAAAGACTAACCTAGTTGTATAGGTGAACCTATCAGAGAGAACAAATATATTCCATCTGGGATGTTTGTTTTCTAATCCTGTAGGACCCTATCTCATTTCTCACTTTGCTTAAGAAATCATGGAGGATCCCATGAAACACAGCCCAGAGTAGTCTGACAACTGGAATGAAGGAGGAATTTCCTACAACTTAGATTTATTATGTGTGTGTGTGTGTGTGTGTGTGTGTGTGTGCACATGCACACATACGCATGTAAATGTATGTGTTTGGAAGTCACTATCCTATCTGTGTGGAATACAACATCCTCAAATAGAAATGGAAGCTCTATTAAAGCTGGGACTATTGTTCATTTTCGTGAACATAAAAACATCCCTAGTGCCTAGGAAAGAGCCATTCATTTAGTAGTATGCAATAAATATCTCTTCAATTAATTGAATGTGATTTGATCCCCTATTAACAATCAGCTATGGACCCAAGGAAATCAAGATAACTAATAATAAAAACATAAATTCTGCAAATCTTAATGAAAAAAAGGAAGAAATGTTTAGAAACCAGATCATCTAATAAGGTCTGGGAACTCACCTCTTTCTGATGTGAATTGTCTAGAGTTATCATAGTCTTCACTACTTATTGGACTGGAAGAAATACTAGACCATGTGGCATTGTTTGAAGAGAAAACACACACAATTCCAGTGCAGGGAAAAAAGGTCCCTCATTGTTAAAGAAAGATTGAACAAGGAGAGGAAGGAGAGGAAATGGGCCTGAAGAGAAAGAATAAGAACTTAAATTGCTGTACAGGCCCTGGGGAAAGGGATTGCACTCTGGATCCCAGAGCTCCCTGCTCAACAGGAGAACAAAAGGCAAAACAACTGAGAATTTGTTTTCAAATATAAATATGGATCTGTTCTTCATATAACATCTTATGCTTCCATTTACATTTTTTTAAAATATCAGAACCTCACAAGAAGGAGCAACCATTATCTCTTAATTTCTGAAACCTAGAGGTCTAGAAGTGTTTTAGGAAATTTTTCTGAAATTGATTCTTGAATGAATTGAAAAGTAGCAAATATCATCCCCATTCCTGAAGGCATTCTTTATTCCTTCTTGTGGTTCTAAATGCTTTTCCTGATTCCTACTTAATTTTCTGAAGGTTATTTGTAACTCATTCTCCAGTGATTACAATTTAACTCAATGTTTCTCACCTGAGGGTGGGGAGTAGGATATAGAATTATTGCTAGGTATGAATTAATATGTAAGCAAATGCTTTTTGTGTAGACAGAATAAATGTTACACACACATGTACATGACTATTTTCAAATTTAACAAATTAAGTTAATAATAAAATGGAAATTCATTTAAAAGTGTATCTGAATTCTTTATGTCATTATTAATTATCTCAATCAATTTATACTGATTGTGATTAGTTGTTTGGGTGCTTGTACTTGGACCCTACTTTTAAGACCATATTTCTCCCTAGCCTCAAAACACTATCCCTGACAGTTCTCTCCCCAGCTCAAAGATCCTATCTCTGGCAATAACTCATGAGTGGGCCCAGTGAGGTAAACTATCTCACTATCTCCCCTTGTTACAAGAACAAGCTGACCTCTGTAGAATTTCTCTTGTCCTATCTTGTATCAACAAAACTATCATGTACTGATTCTCAATTGTCATATATGATCCAGAGGTTAAGTTATAGACATCAATTCCTTAAACTATCTTGTTACAGATATAACAGACCAAAAATGTACCCTTTAGGAACCTCTTTTCCTGCTTCCCCTCCCCACTGTTTCCAATAGTGAATGATGCCTATGATCAAAGTTGTATGTTATCACCTAATTAGCATACTTGCCACATAATCCACTGCTTTTCCTATATAAGTTTTAGCAACATTTCTGTTAGATTGCAAGTTCCCTAAGGACCTCTACCCACCATAGCAGTTTTCTAGAGAATTCTTGCCCAGTATATAGTATAAAAATAAATCTTTGCCACCTTGACTTAAAGAATGCTTGAGTCTGTGAATTCATTTCAGATGACCCTGTCTTATACTCTAGTCCTTGAGGAGGTCTAAACCTCTCAGACTGCAACAGTGGTGGGAAATAGTTCTCACTTAATCTCATTGGCACGGCCAGTATGTTTATATGAAAAAATAAACAGCCACAACCTAATCTTTCCCAAGGTAAAAAACTGGTACTAGCAATATCAGTTGCTAATTCCCACAATATTAGGTCACACATACAAGTTTCAGGGACCTTCTTGTCTCCCTTGTCCGACTCTATTAGATATTAAGGAAGTGTAGTAAAATGGGATCTTGGAATGGGAGAATAGATTTTCTTTTCTTGCCTGTGTTCCTTACACAAGCTAATCTCACATCATTTATTGTTGTTCTGGTGTTTTAGTCACGTCCAACTCTTTGAGACCCCATCTGGGGTTTTCTTGGCAAAGATACTGGAATGGTTTGCCATTTCCTTCTCCAGCTCATTTTACAGATGAGGAAACTGAAGCAAACAGGGTTAAGTGACTTGCTAAGGGTCACAAAGCTAGTAATTGTCTAAAGCCAGATTTGAACTCATGAAGATAAGTCTTTCTGACTTCAGGTCTGGCACTCTATCCACTGTGTCACCCAGCTGCCCCATTCTAGTGTTATAAGAAGATGCAAAAGAATGTTCTTTGTTTCTCTTTAAAGTACAGGATCCAAAGGTCAAAGGATTATGTGAAAACTCAACACAGGAAGAGAAAGCTCAAGAAGAGATGACTTAGGCAGGAGTGAGGGAAATGATTCCTTTAAATATTTGAAGGACTGTCATGTGGGAGGGATATTAGATTGGTTTGTCCTCAGTGGCAGAAACAGAAGCAATATCTTAGAAAGAGGAAAATTTAAGCTTGATGTCAGAAGAAATTTTCCCAACAATTAGAGCTGTCTGAAAGTGGAATGGGTTACCTAGGTTGATGGTGGGTTTGCCTTCCTGGAGGTCTTCCAGAAAAGGATAGATGACCACTCTGTACATGAATAATTTCATTAATCTTCTAATTAGTCAGTCTTACTCATGTCTTTCCCCATTTCAATCCATATTACAATAAGCTATGAAGTGATTTTTCCTTTTTGTTCTTTTAAAAATAATCTTTTACATCTTTTTTTATTACCATTATTTTCCCCAGTATCCTTTCCCCTCCCACAAAGTCATCCCATACAATATTATTTAAAGACAAAAAAGAGAATAAGAAAAAAATCAGCATAACTGATCAATACATCTAAAAAGTCTGCAAATAAGTGCAATGTGCAACATTTGTGGACCTTCTACCTTTGCCAAGGGGAAGGAAGGCAGTGTATTCTTATATTTATTCTCTCTAGTGATGATTCATAGAATCTGATCTATATAATTATATAATATAATGATCTGTATAATTTTCAACATTTACTTTACTTTTCTGTATGTGTGTGTGTGTGTGGTTTCTCTCTTTTTTCAACAATGTAATTGTTGTAGTCATAGTGCATATTGTTTTCTTGGCTTTGATTGCTTCACTCTGTATTAGTTCATGTAGAACAGTCCATGCCTCTCTGTATTCACTACATTCATCATAGTAATCATTTCTTACAGCACAGTAATATTTCATTGCTTTCATGTACCACAACATGTTTAACCATTCCACATTTGATGGCCATTTATTCCTCATCCTGTGATTTACTTTGTTTCCAATTCTTTGCTATCACAAAAGTGCTATTATTAATATATTGGTATATATTAGGACTTTCTTTCAATCAATGTCTTGCCTAGGGTATTATCCAAATTATAGAAGCTCTGGGTCAAGGGTATGATCATTTCATGATTTTATTTGTTCAATTCCAATTTACATTCCTAAATGGTTATACTGATTCACAGCTCCATCAACAAAATATTGTCTGTTTATCTTTCCACAACTCCTCCATATTAACTATTCTCAAACTTTGTCATCTTTCCTAATTTTCTGGTTTTTTTCCTATTAAACATATTTTCACATTAGTCACCTTGTAAAGAAGAGTTAGAAATAGGAGGAACCATAAGAAAGAGGAAACCAAATAAAACAGAAGAAAAAAAGAACAAATAGTATGCTTCAATCTGTATTCAAACTCCATAGTTCTTTCTCTGGATGTGGATAGCATTTTCCATCATGAGATTTTTGGAGATGTCTTAGATCCTTGCATTGCTGAGATGAGCTAGGTCTATCAAAGTTGGTCATCACACAACATAGCTGTTACTGTGTACAATGTTCTCCTGTTTCTGCTCACTTTACTCAGCATCAGACCATACAAGTCTTTCCAGGTTTTTCTGAAGTCCTCCAGCTCACCATTTTTTATAGCACAATAGCATTCCATTACATTCATATACCACAACTTGTTCAGTCATTCCCCAATTGATGGGCATCCCCTCAATTTCCAATTCTTTGCCACAACACAGAGAGCTGCTATAAATATTTTTTGTACATGAGGTTCCTTTTCCCATTTTTATGATCTCTTTGGAATACTGACCTAGAAGTGCTATTGATGGGCCAAAGCGTATACACAATTTTATAGCCCTTTGGGAGCCTAGGGACTGGTCACTGGCTTTGTGTGCTGGGGCCTCAGGTGCTGGCAGTTGGAGGCTATAGGGTTCTGGCAGCTTACCTGGTGTTGAGTTGGAATCAGCAACACTGGAGCTCTAGGGGTAGGGGTGGGGAGTCTGGCTCCTGAAAGATGCCTGCTCACCTGGGCATTGCACTCCTTTCTTTGACTCCTGCTCTCCCAGGCCTTGAACTTCTTTCTTTGCCTCTTGCTCAACCAGGCCTTGCACTCCTTTCTTTGGCTTCTGATCACCCGGGAACTTGCACAGGGATGTTTTGCTGATGCAGGATGTCTCTCAGCCTGGAGCTTTAGCTCTTGGAACTGTGCTTCCCAGAGTTTTGCTGAGGCACTGGGGGACTTGGCTGTGGGAGAATGCTATGGCATGTGGTGATTTTCTGAGCCAGTTTCCATCAGTTCCCCCTGCCTACACTGAGGCACTCAGGGATCCTGGTGTTAGTGCTTGCCTGCTCCACCACCATGGGGTTCAGGATCTCCCCCTGGTATACTGAGGTGGGGCTTTTAGCTAGCTTGCTGAGACACCTCTTGTTCTTTACTGCTCTCCCACCCTCAGAGCAAGAGGAACCTTTCCCATTAATCCCCCAAGATTCTTGGGCTACAAGACTGCTGTACCCTGTCTTTCTGCTGGTTCAGCTGTTCCAGGGTTTTTCCTAAGGCTATATTTTCCAGACTTTCAGAGGTCAAAAAGGGAGGGTGAGAGCAACTTACTTCTTATTTTGCCATCTTGGCTTCTGGAAGCCCTCTTTGCCAATTTTCAAAATGTGAGTTGAAACCTCAGCATTGTTTTCATATGCATTGCTTTCATTCTTGTGATTTGGAACATTATCTCATTCTGTTAATACTTTTAAATTCTCCTCATCAGAATTATTTACTCTGTTTACCATCGACCATTTATCTACTGGGATATTGGGGAATGGCAAAGATAGATAGATAGATAGATATTTAGATAGATAGATAGATAGATAGATAGACAGATGATAGATGCTAATTATTTATATATTGTATATGAAACCATTTTCAGAGAAAGTTGATGCAAATATTTTCCCATTTGACTAATTTCCTTCATATACTAGACACATCAATATTGTTTGTGCAAAAATTTTGTTTCATGTGATTTGTTACCTATTTTATCATTTGTAATGCCTTATATCCCTTTCTGTCAAGAGCAAATCTCCCACCCATAGTTTTGAAAGGTATGTCATCTGCTTTTCTTCTAATTTTTATGTTGTAGAATATATTGTAGTATGTGGTGTAAGGTTTGGAGCTAAGCTTAATTTTGACTAAATTGATTTCTGTTGTCAAAGTGGTTTTTTTTATTAAATAAATAATTCTTGTTTAAGTAATTTATGTTTTCCTGTTTATTGAATACTGAGTTATGAGTTTCATGTTTTCTGATTTTCCCTTGTATAATCTGTTCCATTGATCTGCTTCCCCTTTTTTTTAACCAATACCAGAAAGTTTTGGTGACTGAGAATGCAGTTTTTGTTCTGGAAGTTGTATTTCCCCTTTGTTCCTATCTCTTTTCATCATTTCCTCTGATATTCTAGATCTTGGTTTTTCCAAATGAATTTTTCTTATTATTTTATCAAGTTCTATCAAGGATGTCTTTGATAAATTGATTGGCACAAAAATAAAATTGTAAATTAACTTAGTATTGCCATTTTTCTTATATTTATGTGGCCTAGTCATAGGTACTGAATATTTCTCTAGCTATACAAATTGTTTTTTAATTGCTTAAGGAGTACTTTGTAATTAAATCTCTTATAATACTTTAGGATAAGCACTTTAGGATTTTATAGTTATTTGGAATAGGATTTCCCTTTTTATTGTTGTCACTTGGATTTTGCTATTATAACAAAAAGATTTTCAGGATTTATTTTGTAGCCTGACATTTTACCAAATAAATAATTATCAAGTGCCTACTATGTGCCAGGCACTTAGTGCAAAGCACTAGACTCTCAAAAAGAGGCAAAAGATGGACCCTTCCCTCAAGGAGCTTACCATCTAATGGGGAAGGCAATAAGCAAAGAATATATATATATATATAAAGCAAGTCATACATAGGATACATAGGAAATAATTAACTGAGGGAAGGCATGAGAATTAAGAGAGATTGAGAAAAGCTTCCTGTAAAAGATACAATTTCAGTTGTGCCTTAAAGGAAGCCAAGGATCAGTAGATATAGTTGAGAAGGGACAGTGTTCCAAATATGGGGGACAGTCAGAGAAAATACCTAGAACTGAGAGAGTGTTTTATTTGTGGAACAGCAAGGATGCCAGTATTAATGGGTCAAAGAGTATGTGGCAGGGAGTGAGGTATAAGAAGATTGTAAAGGTAGTGGATACTAGACTATGAAAGGGCTTTGAATGTCAAACAGCACTTTGTATTTCATCCTGAAGGTAATGAAGAGCCACTAGAGTTTATTGAGCCAGGGAGCATGTCAGACCTGCACTTTGGGAAAATCACTTTAGTAGCTGAATGGAGAAAAAATTAGAGGGATGAGAGATGGTGAGGAATCCAGGCTGCCTTGGGACTGAGAGGGGGGGTGTTGCCTTCTATAGTAAGAGGGAAGGCAGGAGTGGGGGAGGTTTTAGAGGAAAGATAATACGTTCTTTCTTCTTACATATTTTGTTTAAAATATCTGAAATGCAATTTGAGATGTAAATTGGAGATCAACAAAGAGGTTTGGGCAAGATAAATGAATGAGACTCAATAGCATTGAGGTGGCAATTAAATCCATGGAATTTGTTGAGATCATTAGGTGAAGCAGTACAGAGAGAGAAGGGAAGATGACTTAGGACATAACCCTGAATAACACAGAGTTAGTAAGCATGATTTTGATGAGAATCCAGCAAAAAAAGACTGAGAAAGGACAGGGTGAAAACCAGGAGAGACTTTTGCCCCTAAGAAAGAAGAGAGTATCAAGGAAGAGTCATCAAAGTCTACAGAATGGTCAAGGAGAATGGATTGAGGAAATAAGATAACTCTGGTAACTTTGCAGAGAGCAGTTTCAGTGACATGATAAGGTTGGAAGCCAGATCATAAGGGACAAAGAGAGTGAGAGAAGAGAAAGTGGAAGCACCTATTATAGACCATCTTTTCAAGGAGTTTAATTACAAAGGGGAGATGAGATACAAGATCATACTTGGAGGGGAATTAGCATCTTTGCTGATTCTCTAGTATTTTCCAAGCAAACCATCATATCAGCAAATAGGGATTTTTTACATCTTCCCTTTAACTATCTTTAAATCATTAATTGTATACTTTTCTCATAGCTATTATTAGCATTTCCAAATGACATATCAAATAATAGTGGGGAGAGTGGGCATACTTGCTTTACTCTCATATTAAGTGGAAAAGGTTCTACTGTATTCCTATTGCATATGTTACTTGCCTTTGCTTTTAGATAGATTTTTTGTGATATTAAAAAAAGGTCCCTCTACGCCTATACTTTGTATATTTTATAACATAAATCAGTGTTGGCCTTTTCAAAAGTTTTTCCCACAGCTATTAAACTAATCATGTAGTTTGGAATGCTTTTGTTTGTAACATGATTTTGCTGATTGTTTCCCTAATATTGAACCATCTTTGCATCTCTGTTATAAATTCAACTTATTCATAATGAATAAGTTCTTGGATAAATCATTACAGTCTATCTGACAGGATTCTATTTAAATTTTTTGAATCAATATGAAATAATTATATTAGTCCATATTCTAGGTGGTTTAGTGGATAGAGCAAAGGGCCTGAAGTCAGGAAGGCCTGAGTTCAAATCTGACCTTAGGTACTTACTAGCTATATGACGTTGGGCAAGTACTTAACCCTGTTTGCTTCAGTTTCCTTTTCTGTAAAATGAGCTGGAGAGGGAAATGGTGAACTACTCCAATTTCTTTCCCAAGAAAACCCCAAATGGGTTTGCAAAAGTCAGACAAGACTGAAACTACTGAATAACAAATATTTCACTTTTTTATTTTATCCTTCCCTAGTTTAAATATTAGGATTATAATTGTCTCATAAAGGAGGGTGCATTCTATATCAATATTTTTTTATTTTTAGTTTGTCTATTTCTCCTCAATACTTAAACTAAGAGAAGACCAAATAGAATTCATAAATAAACCAATCACAAAAAAAGTATATGGAACTAGATAGCAATGAATTACCAAAAAAAAAAAAATCGTCTTGACAGAGTTGCAAAAGAATTTTATCAAACTTTTCATGCTTCTTTTATGTTTGATTATTTATTGGCTTTCTAGTTTTTAAATGTGTATTTAATTTATTAATACTCTTTTTTCTTCTACTTGGTTAATGTGTTTAATGTAGGGATCTTCCTCTGAGGATCACTTTAGTGCCATTTCCTAGAAATTTTATCCATTTCATCTTTATCTTTTTTTACACATAATTATTTATTGTTTGACCCACACAGTATTTAGGATTTCATTGTTAAATCTCCATTTTGGTCTGTGTCATTTTTTGTGGTACCTGAAATGATTACCATTTTATTACATTTTGCTTTTTAAAGGATGTCTTTAGTATCTCTGCTTTTTACATTTGTTTCCATTATCTCTGTACCTTAATTCATGTTCATGTTTGTGAAAGTTCCACTTTCAATGGTTCTCCATTGTCTCAAAGGAAAATACAAACTATTCAGTGTGGCATTTAAGTCTGATTACAATTTGCATCCAAGTTGTCTTTCCAGACTTTTTCCTTCATACTCTTTCTTTCACAAACTTTATATTTCAACCAAACTGTAAGATAATTTCTTCCTCAAACTTGACACATGAGCTCCTAGCTCCATTGATTTGCACAGGCTATCCTCTATATGCCTCCTTTGATCTCTGTCTCTTAAATGTTTTCTCTCCTTTCAATTGTTGGGTCAGGTGCCACCTCCTTTGAGAAGTCTTCCTTGATTCCTTGGTTGTTGATCTTAACTCCTTCCTGAAATTATCTGCTATTATACTTAACTTGTGTGTATTCTAACCCTCCTCCACACTTCCCAGTAGAAAGTAACTTCTGTGAGGGCAGGGTCTGATTTGATTATATCTCTGTTTCCAAAGCTGAGCTCAGTGTCTGACACTAAGGTACTTAATATATGAGTGTAGATACAGATATATATGCATATATATTCATATACAGATATGTGTATTTACCATGTGCCAGATACTGTACAGAGCACTGGAAATACAAAAAAAGACAACAAAACAGACTTTGCCTTCAAGGAGTTTATATTCTAATGGCAGAGACAACATATAAATACCCAAAAAAGGGCAATGAAAGGTAAAATAAAGTAGGAAAAGGGCATTTTATAATTAATAATTGAGACATATAGGTCTCCCCTCTGAGATGGGATTAATATCTCATCCCCACCCCACCCATATTGTGGCCATTGAAACTGACTTCACAATATGATTGGTTCAGGGGGCTATTGCTCAGGACATGGACATAACTTCTTGCTCACCTGGAAGTAAAAGAAATGAGGGTAGGAAGAGAAAGGACTTGTGCCCCTCCTTCAGTTTCAAATTCAGATTGGAGACCATCAACACATGCAATACTTGGAACCTGTGTCTCATTGAATCAGTGCTTTATCCTGAGTGAAGTCCTTTCCCTACCCTAAACATTCTTCTCCTGCTATGGCTACGTGAACTTCCTTTCGGTAGCTGATCAATGATCGTGTCTCATTTAATTCCAACTTCAGACCCTAACTACCAGGGGACCCAGCCTAGTACACTCTCCAGTAGTATAAATCTAAATTCATCAATGTGTCTTCATTCTGGGCTACTCTTATCCATATTCTTCCATAAATCCTTCAAAAAGGGACCTACACCATGGGTTAAGGGTTTTTTTTTTCCTAGATCTCTTGAATTTACTTTTATTACTTCCTAGAATTTCTCTCTTCTATAAGCCATCCACAAGCTAGGCTAATGGTATTCCCACATTCCCAGTTAAACACATTCTTTATTTCCAATGAAATGAAACTCAATGAAGTCTGGCAAGATATCTATATCTATATCAACATCTCATTTATGTTTATACATAGGTGTATCCTTGTTTAACATGATAGTTGTTAAATCTGTGTGATCCTGAGTGTGGTTCCATAGTATCTGAATAGTTTCTTTATGTTTGCTTGTAATATTTTCTCCTTCACTTGGGAGCTTTGGAATTTGGCCATAATATTCCTGGGAGTTTTCATTTTGGGATCTCTTTCAGGAGTTAATCTGTGGATTCTCTACCTTGGAACTATGGTCAGGGCCATTGCTCCCCTGTGGCCACAAGTGCTTTTGTTCCTATGACCCTGCAATCGTGCCTCAGGCTCCTGCTCTCCTGGAAGTATCAGCATTATTTTTCTGCCTTGGACCTGAGACTAGGGCACTGCTCTCCTGTGAATGATCACAAGAATCATTCTCTGACCTGGAACTGTGACCAGTGTCCCTGAACCATTGGAGCCACAAGTGCTCCTCCTAGTCCTCCTCTGGAACTGCAATTCAGAACTGGGTAAAGGCAATGCAACAGAGTCCTCATCAAATGCCGACAAAGGATCTCCTGTAATCTCTTTTGTCCAACCCCCTTACTCTCTGTGCTGAGAGCTCCTAAATCCTCAGCCATTGATGTAGCCACCATCAAGGATCCCTGCTGGCTTGATGAGCTGTATCACCCCAGTGATACAGACCTTTGCTGCTGACTTCTTAAATTGTCTTGAGCTGGAAAATCACTTTACCTAAACCTTTTGTTGGTTCTACCACTCCAGGCTTCAGTTTCAGGCTTTATTTTAAAGTTTTGGGGAGAGCTCTGGTGAGTCCTTTCTTTTACTCCATTATCTTGGCTCTGCTGTCAAAGAGAGACTTTTCTACAGAAAATGAAATGCTTTTTTTCTAAAGTAATTGGGGTTAAGTGACTTGCCCAGGGTCACACAGCTAGTAAGTGTCAAGTGTTTGGTCTCAGGCCAAATTTGAACTCAAGTCCTCCTGACTTCAGGGCCAGTGCTCTATCCACTGTGCCATCTAGCTGCCCCTTATGAAATGCTTTTAGTAAGCAAAAGAAGCTTTTTTAAAGGCCATAATTATGACACGTAAAATGTATGGTTTGCATTTTGCTAGGTTGCTTACAGAACTCCTAAACATAAAAAGCCTCATTCAATAGGAGAAATGTCGGAGATATTAGCAGCTATTGCTGTGAGTGAAATGATGTCTGGCAAAACTTAAAAACATTATTAATACTGCTATTACTAATTAGCATTTGTATGGTGCTTTAATGTTTGCAAAGCACTTTACACTTACCTCATTTTTCTTCACAATAACCCTGGGAGGTAGGTGCTAATATTATCCCTATTTTTAGGAAGTAAAAACTAAGGCAAACAGAGATTAGGTGACTTTCCCAGGATCATACATAGCTAAGAAATATCTAATATTAAATTTGAACTCAGGACTTCCTGGCTGCAAGCTTAGTCAAGTGACTCTATATTATAAGATGTTATCAAAATGGATATTAGGAAAGCTTTGCTACTTTATAAACCTAATGATAACAATGCCACATTAACAGAAATTTTTTAGTTAAAATTATACAATGAGAGAGACTCCAGGTGTACCACAAAGCCAACCACTCTCAACTGTCATTTAAATTTGCATTGTCCTCTAAGCAACAATGAATTCACACACATACACAGGTATGTATGTATGTATGTATGTATGAATAGTATACATGCTTTTTCAAGCTTAGAATTTGGTCATTGCCCTGAAATATTGTTCTACTTTTGCCCAGTCTGGTTTTTCAGAAATTTCTTTGTAAATTATGTAGTCCTTCATTCACAATGCTCTTACAATTACCCATCTGATAAATAAGTCTCTTTACTGAGTTTCTCTTTCTACATCTACAAAATAAAGTTATCACTTCTTCAAAAACATATAATCTATAGTGTAGCAAGATGGGGGAGAGATTTGTTATAAACTGTGTCATATTCTTGGCTTTCTCTTTTTTTATTCTGTTATCCATTAACCATTTTTACTCCTGTCTTGTCCTAGAGTTACTGATTCAAACAGCATCCCTTTTGCCCACACATGCAAGTTCCTACATTACATACTTCATTTTACCTAATAGAGGGGTTTAACAATGAGTTTTGTGGTTATCCAAAGTAACCTTGCAAAGGAAGGAAAACTCTGGGGTCTTTAAAGAAGTCCTACAATCACTTTCATTGGATCATTTCCCCCATCTTTTCACTGATTCTAAATATTCACCTTAAACCAAATCAATAATAATGCTGACACTAAACAGCACTTCAAATATGTTATCTCACTTAATCTTTACAACTACCCTGTGAAATATTTAGTACCAATAACATTAAACTCATTTTACAAGTGATAAAATTGAACATCAAAAAGGTTAAGCAATTTAAGCAACGTAAGTGTCAGAACCAAGATTCCAAACCAGTTTTTCTGAATATACCATTCTACTCCCCAACTATCTTGGAATGAAAGATGAGCCTGTGCAAATGCACATAAAATGACATGTGAGCTCAGGAATCAATAAGCACTCTACTTCTTCCAGGCAGCTATGTTGTGCATGAGGGAAAACAATCTGAAATAAGATTGGAAAGGGAGACTGAAACCTAATTGTGAAGTGCCTTAAATATCAGGGTTAGGAGTTGACCTTTTATCCAAAAACAACTTTGACATATTGAAAACTTTTGAGGAGAAGTGTGACAATGTAAATGTTAAGGCTTAAATATATTATATTAGCAGCAGAATGAAAGATTAATTGGAGCAGGAAAGACAAAGGAGATAGAGAGACCAATTAGTTGGATAGTATAATAGTACAGAGAAACAGACAAGAGCTTGAAATGGAGTGGTGGCCATGGGAGTGGAAAAGAGGGAGATGGTATGAGAAATGTTCTGAAAGTATAATCAACAAAACTTGGCAACTTATGTGACAAGGGAAGGAAGAAGCAGGAGTCAAAGACAATACCAAGGTATTCAATCAGTGTAACTAAAAGCAGAGTGATAACAACAACTAAAACAGCAAATTTGAGAGCAGAAATAGTTTTAGGAAGGAAGATGAATTTTGTTTTAGACAAACTGAATTTGGGATGAGGGAGAGACATCCAAGTGAAAAATATCCATCGGGCAAATGGAAATGCAGGAACAAAGTACAAAGGAAAGATTAGAGGTGAATTTACGTATTTGTAAGTCAGCAACATAAGAAGGGAAAATTTGATTCACCAGGATAAAGGATATCACAGAAGAAACTGTAAAGAGAGGAGGATAATACACTGGGAGATACCCAAACTTAGGAGGTTGGAGAAGGATAAGGAAAAAGTGGATAAGAGAGGATAAGAAGTATAAGAAAATACCTTGAAAGTGAAGTCAGATAGTAGGAAGTCCAAGAGAAATCATATTACTCAATTCAAGGGAGGGGAGAGGATTTAGAAGAGGGGATAATTAATGGTGTCACATGCTACAGAAAGACCAAGAAGCATAAGGTCTAAGACAAGATCTTTGAACTTAGCAGTTATTAAACCACTGATGGACTTTCATAGAGCAGTGTCAATAGAGTGGCAAGGTTGGAAGTGAAATTGCAAGGGAAAGAGAAGGGAGTGAGTGATATAGTGGAAAGAATGAATTAAAATGACTCTAGGATTTTGTCAGGAAAGGGAGGAGAAATACAGAATGACCAATGTGAGTGGATGGTAGGATTAAAGGAAGATTTTTAAGGATATGAGACAGCTAAACATGTTTGTAATCAAAAGAAAATGAAACAATATATAAATAGAAATGGAAGTTAAAAAAGAGAGAAATGGAATAAATAAAAGGGCAAACTCCTGAAGAAGGTAGAAGTAGATGAGATAAAGGGGAAAAATGGAGAGTTTATCATTGATGAGGAAAAGGGTCATCTTATGCTTTAAGATTAAAAAAGGAATGGATGGTTAAGATATAGAAGGTTTTTAAAATGTAAAGAAGAGAGATTGAGTGAGAAGAAAGAGTTCATGAAAGATAGCCCTAATCTCTTTAGTAAAAAAAAAATAAAAAAGAGCCCCAGTACTGAAACACAGGTGGTTGGTGGTTTGGGTTGTGGACTTGAAGGGACAAGCCTCAAAAATCTTCTATAGGGATTATTGCAGAGAATGTATAAGTGATGAAAGAAAAGATAGCTACTGTCAGTAAGTTCTCACTTGCACATGAATTTGTAGTGGACCCAGTATATGTGGTTTTGTGACTTCCTCCATCAGGCTTCCAGTGGGAGTGGAGTAGATAAATAATAAGTGTGGCCCAAGAATATGCCAGATAAGAAATGCAGAATGACAAAGAAGCAACAGATGTGATTCAAGTATTGAAAGTAATGCCACATTTAACTAGGTTAAATGATGACTCAAGACTGTAAAGGGAAGCCACAGAAAGAGCTAATAGGGGGAATAGGGATAGATTAAGAGTTGATAGGCTATGGGAATGATGAAGGGCTAGTTCAGAAGGAATGAAGGGGTGGGAGAAGTAGAAAGACAGGAGATTGCAAACAAATACATTTGGAATATAGAAATATGTCTAATGGCTGCTAAATGAGTACTTTTAGGATACTAGTAGCCTATGTATTATCAATGGACATTCTATCTCTTCAAAAAAAAAAGGAAGTGAAAGAGAAAAAAATTCATTTTAGAAAAGTTCATAAGAAGCACTGGATTTCTAGACATAAGCCTTTGTTTTCAGTTCACTAAAGATCTTTGACAATTACCTTTTTAATTCATATAATATTTAAAAATACAAGGCTCCAATTGATGGATGGATTTAATGGTGAATGAAAAAAAAGTATAGCTGTGCTTTTTTCCACATTGTCTATTTATTCTGAGCAAACACTCCTCTGTTCTTTAGCTTGAGCAGAGCTGTCTTCACCTCTTTGTTCCTCAGTGTGTATACCAGGGGATTCAGCACTGGTGTGAGCACAGTGTAGAAAACAGTCACAATTCTATCCACAGCACCTTTGGAGCCTGGTCTCAGATAAATAAAGACACATGGCCCAAAGAAACAGAGGACCACAATGCAGTGGGAAGCACAGGTCTGGAAGGCTTTTTGTCTGCCCTTTGCTGTGTGGATCTTTAGGATGGCATGGACAATGGACATATAGGAAAGGAAAATCAGGAAAAAACAACCAGAGGCCACCACCCCAATGTTGACAAAGATCACCATCTCATTGACGGAGGTGTCTGCACAGGCCAATTTGAGAATGGGGGGTGCATCACAGAAATAATGTTGGATCTGGTTGGGGCCACAGTAGGGCAAGCGGAAGGTCAAGATTGTCTGGACAGCAGAGTGCACTAAACCACTGAGCCATGTACTTCCAGTTAAAAGAGCACAAGTTTTCCCACTCATCATAGTGACATAGTGCAAGGGATGAGTGATGGCCAGGTAGCGGTCATAGGACATGACTGTGTAGAGAAAACACTCTGTGCTCCCCAGACCATGGAAAAAATAGAGTTGAGCCACACAACTACCAAATGAGATGGCCCCACCATCTGGGGAGAGGAGACTCATGAGTATCTTGGGCACAGTGACAGAGGAGAACCACATGTCAATGAAGGAGAGGTTGGCCAGGAAGTAGTACATGGGAGTACGGAGGTAGGAATCTACCCTGATCACCAGCAGGATGAGGAGGTTCCCCACAAGAGTGAACACATAGATCACTAAGAAAATTACAAATAGGACAATATCTAGTTCTGGTGCATGGGGAATTCCCATGAGGATGAATGTAGTCACAAAGCTCTGATTCTCCTTTTCCATTCAGGCAGTGGACCTCTTTCTTAAAGGAAAAGAAAGAAACTATATTCACAAAGAATTCACACCACATAGAACAAAACATTTGAACTTTATGGATGCCAAAGTGAACAGATTCCCCACACAAGAAGGTTATCAGTGTTGGATGAAGGATGGTGGCACCTTCATAGCCATATATATTTACAGCTGGATAAGGAAAGCAAAATGAATCTTATCTTTTCTATCATGCTTGATAGACTAACAACTGAAAGACAGTAGTACCAAATAAAGTATGTTTAATACTGGGTATAGGTGGGGGTGGAGCACACACTTCCAAGGGCCACAAAATCAGAGGCAATTTCTAGTTGCCTTCTCCTTCAATATCCCACACTTGGCAGTGAAATGTCTCACTGTCATTGCAGTACACTTTTACCTCTTTCACTCTCTATACTTGGTGTCCCTGTTGTCAGGGAATATTTGTCAGCCATGTCATGTTGTGGCTTCCCACACTGCCTCACAAGCAGTACCACAGATCTAGCATGTCTTGAATGTAGAATCAACTCAGTCCAATCAAGATCAAATTAGAGCCACACAGAATGTCCCATTTGGAAGGGCCAACCGAGGCCACCCAGTCCACCTCTCTCACCTTACAGAGGGAACACTTCAAGTCAGAGAAGGATCTTCTTTCTTAAGGTCCCACTGGAAATTAATCATAGAGCTGGGACCAGAAACCAGAACTCTCAGCCCAGGCACTCCTATGCTCTTTCTGTCTAGCAAACAACTAGACTGGTTGACTACTAAATCAATGCTCACTTTCTCAGTTCAGCATTTGTTTCCTAAATTATCCTGCCTGAGATGAAAGAAATAGACCTGAGCAACATATAACAGCTCTATTTTTGCAGACAAGTCAGAGGCCACTCAGATGTCCAGGAAAAAAATAGGATTACTTAAATAGGAAGCAAGGGGAACAGTCTATATATGGATCTCTCAGGTATGAAGTTGTACTCTGAACTGCTAAACAGAGAACACAACTGAAAATAGGTCATCAATATGAGGAATCAGAATTTGAAACCAGCATTTTCTTGTTGCTGACATGTCTGTTACTAATACAGTATGAATAATAAACAGAGGTTTCTCCCAGAAAAGTGAGTTAAGCTTCATTGCTGGGGAATAATAATACTCCCTTACATTGCCATAGTGATTTACAGTTTGCAAAGCACTGTCTTAGTCCTTGGCTTCATTTGATCTCTACAATTATCTCAGAAGGCAGCGCTGATATTGTCATCCTCACTTTAAAAATAAGGAAACTGAGTCACAGAAAAGTTAAAGATATAGCTAAAAAGTTGGAGTATGCAGGATGTGGACCCATACCTTCTGACTATAAGTTCAATGCTCTGTCAACTATACTTTGCCAAAAAAATAGGCAAATCAGGAAAAACAGGAGAAAAGACTAACCTAGTTGCATGGGTGAACCTATCAGAGAGAACAAATATATTCCATCTGGGATGTTTGTTTTCTAATCCTGTAGGACCCATTCTCATTTCTGACTTTCCTGAAAAAATCATGGAAGATCCCATGAAACACAGCCCAGAGTAGTCTGACAACTGGAATGAAGGAGGAATTTCCTACAACTTAAACTTATCATATGTGTTTGAGTGTGTGCACATGTACACATGTAAATGTGTGTGTTTGGAAATCACTATCTTATCTGTATGGAATACAACATCCTCAAATAGAAATGGAAGCTCTATTAAAGCTGGGACTATTGTTCATTTTTGTGAACATAAAAATGTCCCTTGTGCCCAGAAAAGATCCATGCATTTAGTAGGTATGCAATAAATATCTCTCCAATTAATTGAATGTGATTTGGTCCCCTATTAACAATGACCTATTGACCCAAGGACATCAAGATAACTAATAATAAAAAAATAATAAATTCTTCATATCTTAGCTAGAAAAGAAAAGAATGCTTAGAAAACAGATCTTCTAATAAGTACTGGGAACTTACCTCTTTCTGATTTGAATTGTCTAGACTTTTCTAGAGTCTTCACTACTTATAGGCCTGGAAAAAATACTAGACCACATGGCATTGTTCAAAGAGAAAACACACACAATTCCAGTGCAAGAAAAAGGTCACTCATTGTTAAAGCAAGATTGAACAAGGAGAGGAAGGAGAGGAAATAGGCCTGAAGAGAAAGAATAAGAACTTAAATTGCTGTACAGGCCCTGGGGAAAGGGATTGCACTCTGGATCCCAGAGCTCCCTGCTCAACAGGAGAACAAAAGGCAAAACAACTGAGAATTTGTTTTCAAATGTGAATATGGATCTGTTCTTCATGTAACATCTTATACTTCCATATACACATGTTATTTTATGTGAGAACCTGACAAGAATGAGTCACGTTATCTCTTAATCTCTGAAACCTGGAGGTCTAGAAGCATTTTAGGAGATTTTTCTGAAATTGATTTTAAAGTATTTCTTAAATGAATTGAAAAGTAGCAAATATCATCCTCATCCCTGAGGGCATTCTTTATTCCCTCTTGTGATTCTAAATGCTTTTTCCTGATCTCTACTTAATCTACTGAAGATTATTTGTAACTCATTCACCAGGGATTCCAATTTAATTCAATGATTCTAACCTGTGGGTGGAGTGGTAAGATATAGATTTATTGCTAGGTATTAATTCATAAATAAGCAAACACTTTTTGTATGAACAGAATAAATGTTACACACACGTACATGACTTTTCAAATTTAACAAATTATGTTAATAATGAAATGGAAATTCATTTAAAAGTGTATCTGAATTCTTTTTATCATTATTAATTTTCTCTATCAATTTACATTGAGGTAGAAAAAAGTGCTTGAGGCAGATGGAGCAAGCAGGACATTAGATAGGAGATAAGATCCAGGATGTGACCAGCCAGAAAAATGATCAAAGAAGACTACACATTTAAGGCCCCTCTGCGTGCTTTCACAAAGCAACCTCAATTCCAGAACAATTCTCCCCGTCCCCTTTCCTGTTCTCTTTGCTTATAACCTCTGGTCTACCTGATATCCCAGGCATTTTAGAGCCATGCTTGCTCCTCCCATTCTCTTATCCCCTTCCCCGTATTGCATAAAATTGTATTTAAACCATACCTTTGACCTGGCTAACTGCATTTGCCTCCTGCAGGAAGCAGAAGTCCACACTTCTTCCTTAGGGGAGCAGGGCCTGTGGCCTATGCTCTGCCTCCCACATGGAGTATGGGCTCTACCTCACAGGGAACAGGCTCACTTGGGTGCATCACCCCAATAAATGCCTTTCTTTTACTTGAAGACTATCCAAGCGAATTTTTTCAGGACACTACGACCCACATATCTACTCCTCATCATTTCAGGTAGCACCCCAACACTCTTTAGACCACCCTGAACTCATCACCAATGGCTATAGAAAAGGTCAAAGTAACTTCTTTCACATCTGAACCTGCTCTCCCAACTCTTGAACAATAGGACAACTAATATGAAAGGGGTTTCATTTTTTTAAACATTATATAATCATAGATTTAGAGAAGAAAGAGATCTTTAAGATTATGTGGTCCAACTTTCTTATTTTACAGATTGGAAAACTGAGGCTCTATAGTCACATAGCTAATGTGTAAAGCAGGATGCAAACCCAGTTCTTTATGCATTAGCTTTTAAAATAGAGCCAACTTGGAATAGGCTGGATATTGCTGGTTTTATTCCTTTCTGGAACATACCCCTTTACTCTCCATTTTGATCATGAGAGAACTGTAACTAGATGGTTTTCCAAACTGGTTCAATTCAATTCAATTCAAAACATTTATTAAGTTCTTATGTGCCAGGCACTGTGGTAAGTGCTAAGGTTACAAATAAGAAAAGGAGACAGTCCTTTCTCTCATGGAGCTTACAATTTATTGGGGGAAGAGAGAGTATTGGAGAGATATTGAAGAGATGGAAATCTACAAGCCTTGGCAACAACTTGTATATGAGAAATGAGAAATATGAGTGATAGTGAGGAATCCAGGATGACTCAGAGGACTAAACTGCTGGTGTGCCTTCTATAGTAAGAGGGCAGGCAGGAGTACGGGAGGTTTTAGGGGAAAGATAATAAGTTATTGACATATTTTGATGCCTGACCAAATATGACCCTATCCCCAAGTCACTTGGATCAAGACAGATGAACCATGAATTGCCTATTTTGAGAGATGGCTGAGACACTTTGATGGAAGCCAATCCCTAGAGAAGCCATCATCCAAAGATGATTGACAGGAAAAAATAAGGGAGTGGAAGAACTAAAATTAAAATAGATTTTAAGAGAAAGAAAATTAAATTAAGACCATAAGCATAAGCTGATAAATGATAAGGGAAGCTATTAATGACAGAAGAGAATATTGTTTCCCAATGAGATAAAAAGTTCAGGCATTTTTGAATAAATACTGTAACACAAAGGAAATGATTCAACACCTGATGAGGCAGCAGACACTATAGATTCCCAAGAAAGCATGGAATCACAGCATGATGTTCCTGAATGGTTTGAAAGAGAAACACATCAATAACCATCTAATAAATCATGTTTCCCACATTATAACAGAGAAGTGGAATAGAGGTACAGAAGATTGTTCAAGAAAAGACACTCTGCCCAATGGAAAGGGGGGATAAAAAACCACCTGAGGCCAATAATTTTCCCCTAGAGTATATTCTTGGCAAAGATCCAGGCTAAGTGTCCACAAACTCTAAGAAGGAGGCTGTCAGCCTTGAGGTTGGTGTGGAGTCTATGAATGCTGAGGAAAATGAGTAAAAAGCCACTCAGAACCCCCAAATTCTAAGGAAGAAAGCCTAGGTTAAAACAGTTCACAAGCATTAAGTTTATAGACAAGTTTACAAAAGCAGGTGAAAGAATAAGCATGTGTTATTAGATGTTAGACAAAAGGAAATATATAAATATGTACATATATACATGTAGATTTCTTAGTAGAAAATATAAATACATGTTGAATTGATTTTTACCTATTTTGTCATTAGGTTTTCTTTTTTTCACTGTCTGGTTATATAAAAATGATCCTTCTTCCCTAATGAAATGGGAGACTGGCCAATAAATCCAATCCTTATTGGCTTCCATGATGCTCAGCTAATTCAAATCACACATGAACTTTGGAGTACATGCATGTACATTCTAAAACTGGTTTTATTCTATCAATGACATGGTGAAAAAGAACCTCTTTTATTGATTATGTAGCTAGAACTGGGGAAAGAAATTCAAGAAGTGTTACTCATCTAGAACCTTGCCCTTTTATTTGCTGACTTCTCCTTGCCTAATGGCTAACAGAAGGGGAAACACACTTGAATGGGAGCTCAAGCTGATGGTATTTGAGAAAGATATAACCAACCCTTTGGGAGGAGCCTAGACCTTTAAGAGGAGACATAGCCAACCACTCTCTTAGAAAATGAAGCTCAAATATTGACAACACTGGATTAAATGGCTATTCTTTGTGCCCATAGCAATGTCCCTAGGTGGGTAACTCTTTAAATTTTTCCTAGCAATTTACAAATTTATCTGAATTAATTTCAGTAATTTACTCCTTCAAATCCTTATTTGCCATTTGTATGAAGGTAAATTTGAATGTAGTAGAAATAACGTTAGGGTATGAGGAGCCTGGGCTTGGAGGCAGTACAGTACATGGAGGAACAAAAGAGTTTCAATGGGGATGGTGAAAAGAAATTAAATAATTCTTCACCTTCTTCATAATTTTTGCCTAGGACAGCCATACCTCTAAGTCCAAGGCATACATTTTCTCTCTCACTCTCTGTCTCTCTGTCTCTCTGTTTCTCTGTCTCTCTCTCTGTTTCTCTCTCTGTCTCTCTCACACACACACACACACGAGTATGTACACATATGTACAAACATATGTATGTGTATTTGTGAGTATACATAAATGTATACTTATATATATACATATACACATATCCATATATGTGTATATATACATAGATATACATATATGTATAAAACTGATTCCAGGATTCTCTAATTTAATCTATTATGGAAACATGAAAAACAGGAGTGGAAAGGAAACTTAGAAATCAATTAGTCTACATCTTCCATACAAATCTTACAGATGATAAAAATGAGGTCTGTACAGGAAAACCCAAGGCCACAGAGTGGATTGGTAGCAAAAATTTAGATACCAGAAGTATTTCCACTACCCCATGACACAAATAAGCCATTCATAAAAAAAACCTAAAAATACATTTTATTGAAAAAAATAGTCCATTTCCAGATCTTACTTAATTTGCACAAATTTTCCTTGACCTTTTAGTTTAAGCAGAGCTGTTTTTACTTCTTTATTTCTCAATGTGTACACCATGGGATTCAGCAGGGGTGTGATCACTGTTTGAAAAATGGCCACAACCCTATCCACAGCATGCATGGAGCCAGGTCTTAGATAAACAATGAGACCAGGCACAAAGAAACAGAGGACCACAATGCAATGGGAAGCACAGGTCTGGAAGGCTTTGTGTCTGCCCTCTGCTGTGCGGATCTTCAAAATAGCTCGAACAATGGACACATAGGAAAGAAAAATCAGGAAGCAGCAACCAGAGGCCACTATGCCAATGTTCACAAATATCACCATCTCATTGACTGAGGTGTTTGCACAGGCCAATTTGAGAATGGGGGGGTGCATCACAGAAATAATGCTGGATCTTGTTGGGGCCACAGTAGGGCAGGCGGAAGGTCAGGGCAGTCTGGGCTGCTGAATGGATAGCACCACTGAGCCATGTGCCTCCAGCTAGAAGGGCACAGGTTTTACCACTCATCACGGTAACATAGTGCAGGGGATAAGTGATGGCCAGGTAGCGGTCATAGGACATGACTGTGTAGAGAAAACACTCAGTGCTCCCCAGAATGTGGAAAGAATAGAGCTGGGCCACACAACTGTGAAAGGAGATAGCACCACCATCTGAGGAAAGAAGGCCCATGAGTATCTTGGGCACAGTGACAGTGGAGAACCACATATCAATGAAGGAAAGATTGGCCAGGAAGTAGTACATGGGAGTATGGAGGTAAGAGTATACTTTAATCACCAGCAAGATAAAGAGATTCCCCACCAGAGTTAGTGCATAGATCACTAAGAAAATACCAAATAAGGCAGTGTTTAGTTCTGGTGCATGGGGAATCCCCATAAGGATGAATGTGGTCACAAAACTTTGATTATCCCTTTCCATTCAGACAGTAGATTCCTTCCCTAAAAAAGAATAAATTAATCGATTAATTAACAAGCATTTATAAGTACCCAAGGCACTGTGTTAGGAACTCGGGACAGGACCATACACATCCACACATTTATGACCTTGAGGAACTTACATTCTATTAGGAAAAACAATATTTACATGGAACCTAAATATAAACTATATAGAAATTGCCCAATTGCAAAAGTATACATTACACATAGGGTAATGTATTTGCTCTTTACCTGTTCATGTATACTAAAGCTACAAAAGCTTCAATGTGGGGAAAGTGATATTAGAAAGCAAATGACTTCAGAGAAACTTGGGAAGACTTTGATGAACTAATAAGCTCCATAGCAGAAGTGAGTTGAACCAGCAGAATAACATATAAATATAATGGAAATTTAATAGTGGGCTTGAATTAGAGTATATACCTATAGAGGTCATCTGCAGGAGCATGTGCTGTTTCCAGTCAACCATATGGGAACTTTAGGTGCTTCTATATGTGACAAGACTAAAGGGTGTGCAGTTTGCAAGTGCTTTCTAGAGCTACAAATGTTGATGATTTAGTGAAATTTTAAAATGGAGTAAGTTCAAACTCAGGGATTTCGTCCTTTCTGGCTTCTATTTTGAGTCGCTCATTACCAGAGTTGGGTGTGGAGTAGTTTGTAGTATCCTCCACCCTGACTCCCAAGAGACAATAAGCACATGATATCTAAAGCTTTAGTCCTGTCTAGTCAACCCGAGTCTGTGTTTTATGCTGTATCTTCTATGGTTTATTTTTTTTTCCCTGATTTTAAGAGGACAAGTAGTTATCCAGAGAGCAGGAGTTGTCTCAATAGCGGACAGCCAAGGTGAAAGGAAAAACTCCCAATCTGCAATCCTGCAAACTCTTCTTTATTCTAAAGAGGCTTAAGTATGCATCTCCTAAGAGAGTATCATAGTAGTTTTAAGGTACTTTTTTAAGGATCTTTTTTAAGTTGTTTTGTCAATGCACACAGTGAGTCTTTTGTGTTATAATTTCTTTTGTGTGAAGGAAATAAATATCTGTCCCATAATTAATTTATATTGTACACTGAGTACCTTGTTAATCTCCATTGGGGGAAGCTCTAATATGATCCAAATATTTATCTTTAAATAATTTTTTCCTGGAAACGCAAGGCAGGGATTTGAGAAATTAAAGCATGTGAGAAAAAGCAGCCTAACTCCTCACATTAGAGATCAGGATGCCCCAGGAATAAACCTAGGTGGACCACAAGCCTCGTTTCACTTAGAGAGATGGAAGTGTACCGTGCTGTAGCCCCTTAGGACTAGCAGTAGTTCTTTAAGGTTAGATAAGGGAAAATAATTCTAAATGATTAAAGATTGCTGATCAATTCCACTGTCAATAGTTACTTCCTTCAGAAGATCAATGACAAGTTTTCCTTTCTGAGCTTACTGGCCCAATCCCTCCTCGTAGTGGTGAGTTAAGTTTCTACATGGGTGGATGTTACTACTTTCTGAGTCCTATGGAGAAACCTGAGGGTTGCTAGTCTACTAATACTAGCTCACAAGCCCCCATTGGTGTGCATCCAATTAACAATAAGTAAGGAGAGTTTGTTCCTTAGCAAAGCCTAGCAAAAGCAGTAGTTTTAAAGTATTTCCCTAAAAGCCCATGTTCAAATCTTCTCAAATGCAAAGAAAGTCTAAGGGAAGAGAAAGTAGACACATATTTAAGATACAGTGTAGTGGAGTAAAAGGGAAAGAAACACATGTGGCTCAAACAATTCACAATTTTGGAACTGTAGGGACTCACTGCCCTTTCTTTCTCATGAAATGTTCTTATTATGGTGATAAATGTCATTCTGTTGGTCAGCGGCACTCAATCCTCTAAGGGCATGACTTCTTCCTCCGGATGGGTCAATTTCCTGATGGATTAGATTAAGCTGCAAGTGCAGCTGCTGCATTAGCTTCCTACGGGGTTTGATTGCTGCTGGATATGACCAGGAAGGTTGCTTTGAAATGGGGCAAGTTTTGCTGACTAGTTTCAAGCAGGTCATTCCATCACTTGGTTCCTTCTACCAAGCTGGGATAGGAGGGTAACTCCAGTTACTGCTCTTCTCAAGGTGTGGTGTCTCTGCTGTATCAATTGATCCACTGGACTCCCTTGCTTTTCAATGGACAGCTGCAATTTTTCCCAGTTTTAACTAGTGATACTGTGCTTCATCTGGAGTGCTTCAGTTGGGCTAACTGGCCCAACTGCTCTTCATAGTGGCAGATTGAATCCCCAGAGGGGTGAATGTTACTATTTTCAGGGTCCCATGTAGAATCCTGAGAGTGGTTAGCCACCTAACACAAGCTCACAAGCCCTCACTGTGTGTTCTTTGAACTAAAGTAATCCTCTTAGCTTAGGATCAGCAGAAGCCAATTTTCCCCTTGACTTTCTCAGAGGCTCTGCTCTTAGGTTGTTTGCCATTTCCAGTTAGGATGAAAGAGCAGTTTAGCACTCTCTTCTTTTAGCAAACCTTTTTAGTTCAAAAGCCCCTTCCTTCAATGAGGTAGTACATTTTGCTTTAGGATGATCAGTCTACTTTTCATTCTCCTTTAGGTATCTTATACAGATGAGTAGCTAGAGACAGTTATGAAATTATTCTTTGCCCTAGAGGCAAACTCATTTTTTGGTCTCTTCAAATGTAATTGAATTTTTCAAGCCTCAGACTCCCTCCAGTGGGAAAGTGTTTTTTGCATCTAAAGGTATTTCCTTTTACATTTCAACACCTGTCATACACATACATACATACATACATACATACATATAATATAGTATTTTATACTATAAATTTTATTTTATACTAGGTAATTATATGCCATAATATTAATATACAATAGGTGTATAGATGTGACATATAGATATATCTATATTGTATACAAATAAATTACATAATATATGTTTATATTATGATTATATATACTCATATAGTATGTATTATACATTATACTTACATAATTTATATACTTAGTTGTAGTATGTTTTACATTCTATTTAGTAACAATAGTATATAGCATATACTATATGATATACCTATATATAATTTATATGAACATACAAATATTTATTTATATTAAATAATATAATAAATAAAATATAAATAAAGGTATTAAATAACTATTTGTATAATTTACATATGTAGATTTGTCTTATTATTTCTACATTACATAATTATATGTAATTTTAGTATATAGCATATAATCTATCCATAGACAAATATCTATATGCATAAAAGTATATATACACATATATACAAAATGAGAAGAAAAGAGAGAGAGAGAGAAAGAAAGGAGAAAGGGAAAGAGAGAAGGGGAGAAAGAGAATTCTATTAAAAGTCTTTGAGAACTTTGCATATACAGTATATTCTGGAAACACTATTCCCTGTAACACCTGAAAAGAGAACAAAGGAAATATACCAGTCTACCTTATTTCCTAAAACACTGAATTTAACACTTATTTTGAGGAGAAATATGAAGAAGATTCTTGAAAGATTTTAATCATTATGTGGAGTGAACTCAATGGTGATTTTTTTCTTTATGCATATTTACCTACTATTATATTGAGACATTTAGATTATTCTATGAACTTTTCATAATCAACATTCTGTAAATAGTTACCTATATCTTTGTCCTACCATCAATTTCAGTGGTTAAAAAACTGTATATTAGTACCTACTATTGGAAAAGGACATCATTTTACTCTAACCTCTACAATCCCAGATCTTCTGATTAAAAACAGATTAGTGCAATTTTTGTGTCTATGACACTCATATCATGAAGGTCCCTGGTTTCCTGTGAAAGATATTGTCTCTTCTCTTAGCTTACATTCCATGACCCCAGAAACTCAGGAAAATCTATGCATAAGAAGCTGATATATGAGGAAAAACTAAAAAAAGAGGATGTGTGATGGTTGAGAGTGGTATGAGCAACATCTATAAATTTACAAAATAAATGGACAAGGTTAAACAAATACTTATATTCATAGGATATAAACCAGTTGATGATAGACTCACTTATAAGACTAATTTATGGAAGTAGTAGTTCACACAATAGGCAATAATTGTTAAGTGTTCAAGTCCTTACTTACCAAGGATTACACATTGGTTGTGGGGCGGGGGAAGGGTGTGGAACATGATCTAGGAAGTAGGGGGAGAAGTTTTGACAGATAAGGAGAAATAAAGGTAACAGTAGGCCAAAGAGAAAAGCTGAAGAAATTGTAACAGGAATAAAACTTCAATAGTTATTGGTATTCTGGACTTCCTAATCATTCAACGAAGTCCTTATAACCAATAAATGATATACAATAGAAAAAAATAGATACCTTCAAAAAGGTTTAGATAAATTCCTTGATCATAGGTTTTAGGCTTAAAGTGGAATATAGAGACTACTTAAAACCACACCAATCATTTAATAGACAAAAAAGGGAAAGATGAAAGAAGCTAAGTGACTAGCCTAAGATTACATGTCCATCACAGAAATGCAATATTAGATCTGAAAGATGTTTCAAAAGTCATATAGAACAATCCCTTATTATAAAGAAGAGGAAATGGTAGATAAAAATGACAATGTCACTTGCCCAAGATATATAGCAGGGATTAAAAGAATAGAGGTTTCAAACTCAATTCTGCTTTTGTGTTCTGACCCAAGTCCAGTTTTCTGCACATTTTTTATAGGATTGGAACATAGGTCTTCTAACCCTAAAGGCAATACACACTATGGCTTAATTTACTAGTTAGAATGAAATTGGAATGCTTTATATTGATGATAAAGGAGAGCACCAAAGTCCTCTCATGGCACATTCCTACATGTTACCATTGGGGACAGGATCCTGATTTGGATGGAGCATGTTGATAATCCAGGATAAAACATATTATCATATTATGATTTAATCTCCCTTGCAGTCCTCTTCTAGAAAAAAAATATACTTAACAACCACCTGGATTTTTCCTCCTTCCTTTAGCTAATTCATAAGGGAAAGTTCTTTCTGAAGAGCTGAGAACTTCCATGCCCTCCAGCAAAGTAGCATAGCCTAGCTTTCAAAAATAAGTAGCAGCAACTTCACTATGATATGGACAATTACTCTCCATAATGCTGTATTGCCAGGGTCCAAGGCCCCTGTCGGAAAAAGTGATACCCACAGATACATTGAGTAGATCAGGAAGGTCCAGAGAAAAGAGCAATTTTACATCTTTACCTTCCTAAAACTTCTTATTGGTTGTACAAAACATGATTCTAAGGAGGTCTTAGAAAAAAAGGAATTAGCAGATAAGAAAAAAGTAACCAAACCTGGTCCAAAGACAATACAACTTTAAAAAAAAGTTGTAAGGGAAATAAAATTTCAACATTTACCAGTATTCTGGATTTTCTAATCTCTCAACAAAATTCCATTTCCTAATACTAGGCTCTAGGTCAAGTGCTTGTTTATTGGGATAGCCCCAGAGATAAAAAAAAAAAAAACAGGAGAATGAAGTTAGAACATACAATGCAGCAATTTTAACATGGTGAGCTAAACATAATGTATTCTACAAATATGGAAATTTTATCCAAAGAAATGGATTTTCCTCTTTGATTACTACTTTTATGTTTAATTTGCTGAATTACTTTTCCCTTGCTCAATATATGCCTCACCCAAGGTCTTTCATTGACATTCTTATCTTCTTTCTGTGTGTCTTCTTGCTTTGAAGTCTCATCTAGTCCCAGGCTTCAAGTATCAACACATATGTGATTTAGTAATCCCAAAATTATATCACTACCCATGACTTCTCTCCTGCATTTCCAACTCCTTGATGGATATCTTCAGTTGTTTGTCTCACCAGAACTTCAAACTCATAGCCAAAGCCAAATGTAATTCCCCCCAAACTTAACTATGAAATTTTCCACTTCTATTTATAGTATCATCATTTTCTCAGTCATCCAGTTTGAAATTATTTTAATTAGAGTCATTTCTAATTCCTGTCTCTCATTCAGCTTCCTTAAATCAGTCACAAAGGCAGCTAGGTGGTAAAGTGTATAGCGTGCTGGGACTAGGGTCAAAATTCAGCCTCAGTCACTAGCCTTGTGACCCTGAGTAAGTCACAATCTCCATTTATTTCAGTTTCAGCATCAATCAAATAGGGATGATAATAGTACCTACCCTGCAGGACTGTTGTAAGGATCAAATGAGACAATATTTGTAAAATACTTAGCACAGTGCTGGGCTCTAGTAGGTGCTATTGATTCTGCCTGCATAGTGCTTGCAAATCAAACTGCCCTTTTCAATTCCTTTTGCCACCATCTTCATTCAGGGTTTCGTTCATTATTCTCCTCTGAACTATTGTAACATCTACCTAATACTTTTATATAGTCCCATCTCTCCCACCCCTACCATTTCCATACTACACTCCACAATTAGGACAGTCTTCCTAATACACAGCTTTGATCATGTTACTCCATTGCTCAAATTATCTCCATGGTTCTTAATTGCTTATCAAATAAATTCAAACTTTGTAGCCTGGCATTTATCAATCATAAGAAAGGAAGAGCCTTAGAAAGGATCATCTAGTTGAACATGGTTTTTTTGGTGTGTTTTTTTGTTTGTTTATTGCTGGTGTGCTTTCTCCTCTTATAGGTGATATAGTGAACAGAGGAATGGTCTTAGGATAAGAAGACCTGAGTTCAAATGCTATGTCTAATAGTCACTGGTTGTGTGCCCTTAAGCAAATCATTCCATTAATCTGAATCTCATTTTTCATCGAATCACAGAATATGAGAATCAGAAGGACCCTTAGAAAATATCTAGTCAAACTTATATCCTGAAATGAATATGCTATACCCATTGTCTAGTCTCTTTTTATATGCCTTTAAGGAAGGAGCACCCATGACCTCTTAAGGCAGCCACTTTTCCTTTAAGACAGCTGTAATTGTTAGGAAGATGTTTCTGACATCAAGTCTCAATTGACTTCTTTGCCACTCCACTCATTACTCTTATTTCTGTACTCCGGAGAAAAACAGAACAAACCTAGTCACCATAAGAGTAAATTCTAAAAGCCCAAAGGCTCACCTGAAAGAATATAAGCTTATGTTGGCTAAAATTTCCCATATGTAAGTATTGAAATAATAATTTTATTCACTACTTCAGAGAATTATTGTGAAGAAAGTACTTTATAAATGTTTAAATGCTTTAAAATGTGACATTACTACAGTAAACTCCCTGAGAACAGGGACTGTACATCATTCATTTTTGCATTCCCTTCCACACCTAGCGTAGAGTGTTGCATGTAGTAGACATCTAATAAATATTTCTTAAGTGACTGAGTGAATGAATGGATGGATCTTTTCTAAAAGGTGAAAAAGTTGGAAGTTTCTTCCAAATTTTCACTACTGACCTGCAAGTTGGAAGCACTATGTCAGGAGGTGTTTTAAAGATTAGAAAAAGATGGAAAGAAGGTTCACTTCTTTGCTATGAAGAGTCCCCCTATGAGTAAGCTCCAAAAGAATAATTACCTGGAAACAGGCTCCCCTTAAAGAATGTCAGCTTAAATTGACTTCAGCCCTCAGAGACAAGCTTGCCCTCTGGACACCTGAACTCCCTTGATGCTCAGAACAAGAGGGAAAACAACTGAGAATTGTTTGCACATTTCCTGTACAATTGATAACTGTTCACTTCAGATATCCGTGTTAATAGCAAGAATATTTTATGAGAACAAATCAGGATTTTACAAATTAATATCTATGTATCTTGTGCTCAAGACTGATCTAGAAAATCTTTTCTGGATAAGGGTTTTTACAGCATTTTCTGCTTAAATTAAACCAAAAAAATTGTCATCCTTGAAAGTATTTTCTCCTAGTGCGATTCACATTTTTTTAAATTGTTTTTAATTTATGGAATAAAGCAAGTATTTCCATAACATAGTACAATAAGAAACATGATTGCACATGAAACTGCAAATCTACTATGTACAACTTGCTATTCTTTTCAAATATAAAATTATCATGTAAATTTCTTTTCTTTTCTTCCATTCCCCCAACCCTAGAGATAGACACAAATATGTATACATGTATTATATATATGTATCCAGAGAAAGAACTGATAAATAGAAATATATATAAAATAATTATATTACATATAGTTATATATGTTATATAATATATTATATATAAATTATATATAAAATAATATATGTTATTTTATATATTTCTATTTATCAGTTCTTTCTCCGCATGCATCTTTCTTCATATTTGGGTATTTATAATACTCAAAATAACTTATTTGCTCAAAGTCATTCTTAGAACAATATTACTCTTACGGTGTACAATATTCTCTTGCTTCCGCTCACTTCACTCTTCATTATTTCATACAAGTCTTTCTATGTTTTTCTAAAATCATTCAGCTCATCATTTCTTATAGCACAACAGTATTCCATCACAATCATATACCACAATTTGTTCAGTCATTTTCCAATTAAGGGGAACTCTGCAATTTCCAGTTTTTTGCCACCACAAAGAGTGCTATAAACATTTTAGAATATATAGGTCTTTTCCTTTTTCCCTACTCACCTTTGGAAATAGACTAAGTAATGGTATTGTTGGGTCAAAGGGTATAGGAGTATAGGTAACTTAATAACTCTTTGGGTATAATTCCAAATTGCTCTCCAAAATGAATTGATCAGTTCACAATTCCACCAACAATGAATGTGTCCCAATTTTTCCACATCCCTCCAACATTTTTCACTTTGCTTATCTGTTATTTTAGTCAATATGATATGTGTAAAATGATATCTCAAGGTTGTTTTAATTTGTATTTCTCTAATCAATAATTATTTAGAACATTTTTTCATATGACAATAAATTATTCTGATTTCTTCTTTGGAAATTTGTCTGTTCATATCCTTCAGCTATTTATCAGTTGGGAAATGACTCATATTCTTATAAATTTGACAACATTCTTTATTTATTTTAGATATGAGACTTTCATCTGATAAACTATCTAAAATTTTTCCCAGTTTTCTATTTTCCTTTTGATCTTCCTAAATTTGTTTTATTCATACAAAACCTTTTTTAATATAATGAAATCAAAATGATCTATTTTACACCTAACTTTGTTCTCTATCTCTTGTGTATTCATAAATTGTTCACTTATCTATAAGTCTGATAAGGAACATGTTCTGCATTCTTCTAATTTTCCTGTAAAATCTCTCTTTATATCTAGGTCATGTATCCAATTTGACCTGATCTTGGTAAATGGTGTAAGACATTGGTCTATGCCCTGTTTCTTCCATGCTGCTTTCCAGTTTTCCCAAAATTTTTACCAGAAATGATTTGTTATCCCAAAACCTTAAGTTTTTACACTTCTCAAATGCAAGCTTACTATGTTTATTTGCTACTCTAAATTGTATGTCTACTTTATTTCATTGATCTACTTTTCTATTTCTGAGACAGTACCACATAGTTTTGATAATTGCTGCCTTAAAATATAGTTTAAAATCTAGTACTACTAAACCTTATTGTTTTACTTTTTTCATTATTTCCTTTAATATTCTTCACTTCTTGTTCTTCCAAATGAATTGTTATTATTTTTTTTAATTAAGTAAAAAAAATTTGATAATTAAATTGGGATAACATTGTATATATAAATTACTTTGGATAAAATTGTCATTTTTATTATATTCTCCCTGCCTACCCATGAACACTTAATATTTCTCCAATTATTTAAATCTGATTTTATTTTTATAAAATATTTTTAAAAAATAATTTTGTTTATATAGTTCCTGGTTTTCTTTTGGCAATTGTACTCCCAGGTGTTTTATATTTCCTAAAGTTATTTTAAATTGAGTGTTTTTTACTATTTGTTCTTGCAGTTTGTTTGTGACATAAAGAAATGCTGATGATTTGTGTGGAATTATTTTATATTCTGCTACTTTGATAAAAATTATGAATTATTTCAATTAGATTTTTAGTCGTCTTTGGGATTTTCCAAGTACATCATCATATTATCTGCAAAAAAGATAGTTTCATTACCTCATTCCTATTCTGATTCCAGATTTACAATGCAATATTAAATAATATTGGTGACAGTGGATATTTTTGTTTCACACTTGATCTTACTGGGAAGACTTCTAGTTTATCCCCATTATAAATAATACTAGTTGATGGCTTTAGATGAATGATTTTTTACCCATTTCTGGAAAAATCCATTTATACCAATATTTTCAAGTGTTTTTAATAAAAAATGAGTGTTGAACTTTATCAAAAGTTTTTTCTGGATCTATGATAAAATCATGATTTTTTTTGCTTTCATTATTGATATAATATATTATGTTAATAGTTTTCTTATGTTAAACCATCCCTCCCTTCCTAGTATAAATCCCACTTGATCATAATGTATAATATTTATAATAAACTGTTGTAATATTTTAGCAAATATTTTATTTAGAATTTTTGCATCCATATTCATTGATGAAATTGACCCATAATTTTCTTTTTTATTTTTACTCTTCCTGGTTTAGGTATCAGTATAATATTTCTTTCATAAAAGGAATTTGGTAGGATCCCATCTTTACCTGTTATTCCAAATAATTTATTTGCTATTGGAATTAGTTGATCATCAAGTGTTTGATAGAATTCACTTGTAAATTCATCTGTTCCTGGTGCTTTTCTCTTTGGAAGTTCATTTATGGCCTGTTCAATTTCTTTTTCTAAAAAAGGTCTATTTAAATATTCCATTTCTTCTTCTGCAAATTTAGGTAATTAATATTTTTGTAAATGTTCTTCCATTTCACTTCAATTGCTAAATTTATTGGCATATAATTGGGCAAAATAACTGCTTGTAATTGTTTTAATTTCATCTTTGTTAGTCACATATTTTCCCTTTTCATTTTTTTTACTAGTTATTTAGTTTTCTTCTCTTCTCCTACTGAAATTAATCAATTTTTAATTTATTTTTATTTGTTTTTTTATAAAACCAACTCTTTTCTTACTGAAATTAATCAATTTTTAATTTATTTTCATTTGTTTTTTTTATAAAACCAACCCCTAGTTTATTTATTAATTCAATGGTTTTTTCTCTGTTTTATTAATCTCACCTTTAAATTTTAGGATTTCCAAATTAGTGTTTAATTGAGGAATTTTAATTTGTTCTTTTTCCAGTTTTTTAAATTGTGTGACTAATTCATTAGTCTGCTCTTTCTCTATTTAGTGATATAAACATTTAGAGGTATAAATTTTCCTCTAACCACTGCTTTTGCTGCATCCCATTGGTTTTGATATGTTGTTGCATTATTGTCATTCTCTTTAATGAAATATTGATTGTTTCTATGATTTTTTCTTTACCATCTTCTTTAAGACTAGGTTGTTTAATCTCCAATTAGTTTTTAAATCTATATTTCCTTGGTCTCTTATTAAATACAATTTTATTTCATTATTATCTGAAAAGGATACTTTTAATATTTCTGCTTTTTCTGATTTTAACTATAATATTTTTATGTACTAATGTATGGTCAGTCTTTTTATATGAACCACTGAGAAAAAGTATATTCCTTTCTATTTCTATTCAATTCTCTCTAGATATCTATCATATCAAGTTTATCTAAAATTCTATTCACTTCCTTAACTTCTTTCTTATTTATTTTTGGGTTAGATTTATCTAGTTATGAGAGCGGAAGATTAAAATCCCCTACAATTATAGTACTACTATCTATCTCTAGTTATAAATCATTTAAGTTTTTTTTTAATTAGATGTTATAGCATTTGGTGCATAAAGATTCAGTACTGATATTGCTTCATTGTCTATGATACCTTTTATCAAAATGAAGCTACCCTGTTTATCCTTTAATTAAATCTATTGCAGTCATAACTCTGTCTGAGATCATAATTTCTATCCCTGCATTTTTCTTGCATTGGTTGAATATAATAAATTCTACTCCAACCCTCCATTTTAACTCTGTGTGTATCTCTCATTTTTAAATGTTTCTTGTAAACAACATATTGTTGGATTCTAATTTTTAATTTGTCCTGCTATCCATTTCCATTTTATGGGTAAGTTCATCCCATTCACATTCAAAGTTATAATTACTATTTGTGAATTTCCCTCCATCTTATTTTAATTAGTATTTTCCTTCTTGGTCTCTCTTTTTACCCTGTCCCTGTTACCTTATCTTTTCCCTTTACCCTCTTATTCCTTATTTTACCCACCCTTCTAAAATTACCTCCTTATCTTTTCCCCCACCCTCCTAATTTTATTCTATATACCATTTTAAAAGTCCCTCCTCCAATGTATCCCCCAGTTTTCTCATCTCTCTAGAAATTCATAAGACTTCTAAACCCCTTCACATGTACACTTTGTTTCCTTTTCAATGCAGATGAGAATAAGGTTCCAACATTACCAGTCCTCCACCCCTACTTGTTTTTTCTGTATTAGTTCTTCATTTCTGCCCCATATTTGTGAGATAATTGCTCCTTTTTAGCTTTTCCAACCCAATTTTCTTTTTTAGAATCACCCCATTGTGCACAATTCAGCCCCAACCTTTCTTTCAAACTACCTTGGTAATGATAATAGCTTTAAGAATACTGATAACATTTTCATATTTCATTAGTAAACACAACCTTTATCAGTGCCTTAAAATTAGTCTTTCATGATCTCCATATGTTTCTTCTGGATCTTTTATGTCAAATTTTCCATTGCATTCTGGTCTTTTTGTTACAAATACCTGAAAGTCTTCCAGTTCATCAAAAGTCCTTTTTTTTCCATTCAGGATTATGCTCAACTTTTCTGTTTAAGTTATTCTTGGATGCAACCCCAACCCCTTTGTTCTTCAAAATCTAACGTTCCAAAACCTGCAGTCTTTTAGCAAAGAAGCTACTGGGTCTTGTGAAATCCTGATTTATTTTTGCAGCATCTAAACTGTTTTTTCTTGTTGCTTGCAATATTTTCTCTTTAACACGAGAATTTTTAAACTTAATATGACATTTCTCTAAGTTTTCTTCCTATGATCTCTTTCAGGTGGTGATCCATGTTTTCTATGGAGATTCCTCCTTTTTTCCTCAGAAGCTTAGGAATGTATTCAGAATCTCTTCTTTGACAAGGAGGAAACATGCGCCTACAGATCTTTATTAGTTTATAGAAGTCACTGAAACTGTTCATTTTCAAAATATTGTTGCTAAATGGCTTTTTTTTGCTTACTCTGCTCTGTGTTAGTTTGTATATCTTTCTATATCTTTTTTGAAATCAACAATTTCTTCATTTCTTACAAGATAATAGTACCCCATCACATTCACATACAAAGACATAAAATCATCAAAGTGGAGAAAAAAACATCCCTTTTTGCAGATGACATAATAATTTACTTGGAAAACACTATAGAATCAGTGAAGAAATAAACTGAGATGATTAATAGATTAAGAAAAATTGGGGGCAGCTAGGTGGTGCAGTGAATAGAGCACCGGCTCTGAAGTCAGGAAGGCCTGAGTTCAAATCTGGCCTCAGACCAAACACTTGACATGTGCTAGCTGTGTGACCTTGGGCAAGTCGCTTAACCCTGATTGCCTCACCAAAAAAAAATGAACAACAAAAAAAAGGAAAAATAGCATGTGCAAAATAATTCTTCCATCATCATCATCATCATTATTTCCTTATATTATTAACAAAGTTGTAAAATAATAGTAGGAAAAGTGCCACGCAAAATAATTACAAAATGCATAAAGCATAAAGGAATTAACCCATCAAGAAACACCAAAAATTCATAAAAATTCAAGTACAAAATAAATTTTACTGAAATAAATAATTGAAGAAATAGTGCTCTTGGTTGGATAATAATGATAGCATTTATATAGTGCTTTTAAGGTTTGCACAGTATTTGTAAACATTATCTCAATCTGATCCTCACAACAATCCTGTGAGTTAGGTATTATTATTATTGTTATTCCTATTTTACAGGTGAGAAAATTGAGTATTATAAAGTTTAAGTGGCTTCTCCAGGGTCAAACAGCTAGTAGAGGTCTGAAGCTAGAGTTGAACTCTGAAATTCATGAATCCATGTCTAATACTCTATCTACTGTACCACATAGCTGCCTCCTATTCAAACCTAATAAAATTGTGATACTTAAGAAATTAATTTACAAAATTTATTTCAATGCCAATCAAACTAACAATTATATGCTTTATAGAACTAAACAAAATTATAATAAACCTATATTATTGAGGAAATAATGGGAGCAAAAATAGAAATGAAAGATAAATAGTATTTCCAAATCTCAAACAAGAGTATAAGGCAGAAATCATGAAAACTATTTTGTACTTGTTAAACAAAATCAGTTACTCAGAAGAGACAAGCAAGAACCAGGGCAAATGATAGGGGATGAACCTGTGATTTCATTGGTAGAGAGAGCTCCCAGATGAGGAAAGTCTCTCTACCATTGTAAATCAGTACCTTCTCTACAAGTTATAGTCTTAGGGAATTGTTTAGAATACTGAAAGGTGAAACTACTTGCTCAGGGTCACAAACTAAAACACACCAAAGGCATACTTGAAGCCAAGTCTTCCTTGCTTCAAAGTCAACAACCTACCTACTATACCACACTGCCTAGAAGCAATCAGAAACAGCAGATCAATGTTTGACAAATCCAACACAAAATAATAGGGAGAAGACTCCTTAATCAATTGGAACTAATAGCAAATTTTACTGGCAATTCAGTAGAAAGTAGGTTAGGACCAACCAATATTGCACATTTACCACTATATGTACCAAATGGACCTAAATATTTAATTCACATTTAAAATTTAAGAATAGACAGAAGGACCTTTCATTACAATGATTGGGAGAAAACTGTTAATCAAATGAGAGAGAGAGAGGAGATAATGAAAGCAAAAATTAAATTACATAATTTGATTTTGTTATTTCCCTTGAGATTCTAGACCTTTATTCTTTAAAAAAAATAATAATTTCTTATCTAGCTCCATAATATGCCAGATTGGTAAGGCTATTAAAATTTTAAATTAACATAAATAATATCTTTGTTTTTACTATATAGGTGCTACCCTATAATGAGCAATATATTTCTCTCCTATTATTTGTCATTTTCATTTCATTAAAGAGAGTTTAGCAATTGTATTTATATGAACCTTGAAAGTGACTTGGTAGGTTGACTTGAACATATTTTATCTGTATTAGTTATTTTTGGATGAAATTTCTCCATTATTTCTTCCTGGATTTTGTTATTTCTCTATAGAAATGATAATGGTTTTTATGGATTTATTTTTGTATCCTGATTCTTTACAGAAGCTATTCTTTCCTGATTTTCTAGAGTTTTCTAGGTAAATCATCATGTCATCTGTACATAGGGATAAATGTGTCTCCCATTTGCCAATATTTATTACTTTGATTTCTTTCCCTTAATTTTACTTAATCATCTTTTAACATCTAATTTCTTGCTAGCATTACTAGAACTATGTTAAATGTAAGAGGTAAGAAGAGACATCTCTGCTATACTCTTGTATATATTGTTGTTAAATCATTTCAGTCATGTCTGACTCTTTGTGACCTTATTTGGGATTTTCTTAGTAAAGATACTGGAGTGGTTTGCCATTTCCTTCTCCAGATCATTTTACAGGTGAGAAAATGGAGGCAAATTAAGTGACCTGCCCAGGCTCACACGCTGGTAAGTGTATGAAACCAGATTTTAATTCAGATCTTCCTGAATTCAGACCCCCCAACTCTATCCACTGCACCACCCAACTGCTCCCTTCTATGTATTAGAAAGCTTCAAGTGTTTCTTCACTGACAAAAATACCACAGACAAAAAGGAGATAACTTTTACTACATAGCCATATACACATAGACACATACCATGTGTGTGTGTATATATATATATATATACATATATAGTTGTCATTTCATTACCTATAACATAAACAGTATGTTTATATATTTATATATATATTACATTTATAGTATGTATATTAAAAGGGAACTTCTGTGCTTACACTTTTTAGAGTTTTTCACATCAGTAATTTTACTTAAAGGATTTTTTTAGCCTCTATACATATAATGTTTTTCTTTTTAATGTGATTAATCATGTTGATAGTTTTCCTTTCTTTTTTTTTTTAGGCAATTGGGGTTAAATGACTTGCCCAGGGTTACACAACTAGTAAGTGCCAAGTGTTTGAGGCCGGATTTGAACTCAGGTCCTCCTGACTTCAGGGCCGGCATTCTATCCACTGCACCACCTAGCTGCCCCTGTTTTCCTTTCTTTTTAACCTCAGTGTTTTTCTAATGTTGAACCATCCTTGCATCCCTTGTGTAAATCTAACTTGGTTATGATGAGTACTAATTTGACTAGATTGCTATAATATTTTGGCTAGAATTATTTGAAAATATTCTGTCATTTGTACATGTTGTCTCCCATGATGAACTGTTAGCTCTTCAAGAAAAGGAATAGTTTCTTCTATTTTCTTTGGATCTCTAGTGCCTAACAAAGTACTTATCACATAGTAAGAATATAATAAGTTCTAATTGATTATTGATATTGACATATAGTTCTCTTGTTTTGCTTTACACTTCCTTAAAATTTAGTTCTTAAATCTATATTTATTTTTTTTATATTCATTTCATAAAAGAGATAGAATGTTTTCTTTCTTGATTTTAGTAGAATTTGAGGAGAAAAATGTTTATTGATTTTTAAATGACTGACAAAATTCACCTATAAATCTGTCTGATCTATTATAGTTACTCAGTGCACTAAAGATACAAGGAAAAACAAAAGCTAGCCCCTGCTGTTAAGGAGCTCACAATCTAATGATGTATAAACAATGTATATAATAGGAAATAGTGAGCAGAAAAGAGGCATTAGAATTAACAGATATTAAGAAAGGATTCTTGTAGAAAGTGGGATTTTAGTTAGGACTGAAGAAATCCAAGAAATCCAGGAGGCAGAGATGAGGAGGGAAAGCATTCCATACATATGGGACAGTCAATAAAAATTTCTCAATCTGAGAGATGAGGTATCGTGTTTGAAGAGTAATAAGGAAACAACTGTCACTGGATCAAAAAGTAGAGGAGTATAAGGTATAAGAAAACTGAAAAGGTGAAAGACCCCAAATTATGAAGGGCTTCGAATGCCAAAAGATTTTATATTTGATCCTAGAGATGATATTGAACCACTGGACTTTACTGAATTTGGGGCAAGGAGGGAGCAGGGATGACATGGTTGGAAATGTACATTAAAAAAATCACTTTGATGGCTGAATAGAGGTTGGACTGGAGAGGGGAGACAATTGTTGCAGGCAGACCACTCAGCAGACTATTGCATTAGTCTAGATAAGGAGATGAGGGCCTGAACTAGAGTGATAATAATACCAGAGGTAGAGAAGGGAGTACATGTAAGAGATGTTAGAAATGAAAAAAACTGATAGACCATGGCAACAGATGGGATATCAGTTGGGAGGAGAATCAAGGATGATAAGCAGGGTGTAAACCTGAGTGACTGAGAAGTTAGGAAGGGGAAAGATTTTTAGGGGAAAGAGTTGAGTTTTAGATATGTTGAGTTTAAGATTTCTACAGGGATCTAATTTGAAATATCCAAAAGACAACCAGAGTGACAATAGCTAAGTTACCCATACTTGATCATCTTACAATATTGCTGTCACTGTATACAATGTTCTACTGGTTCTGTTCATTTCACTTTGCATCAATTCATGTAAGTCTCCAGGTTTTTCTGAGAGCATCTGCTTATCATTTCTTATAGCACAATAGTGTTCCATCACAATCATATACCATAACTTCTTCAGCCATTCCCCAATTGATGAGTATCCCTTCAATTTCCAATTCTTTACCACCACAAAAATAGCTGCTATAAATATTTTTGTATGTATAGGTCCTTTTCCCTTTTGTTTTTTATCTTTTTTTCTCTTACAGACCTAGTAGTGGTATTGCTAGGTCACAGGGTATGCATGGCTTTATAGCCCTTTCAGTATAGTTCCAAATTGTTCCACCAACAGTGCATTAGTGTTTCTATTTTCCCACATCCCCTCCAATATTTGTCATTTTCCTTTTCTGTCATATAGTTAATCTGATAGGTGTGGGGTGGCACTTCAAATTTGTTTTAATTTGCAATTCTCTAATCAATAGTGATTGAGAGTATTTTTTCATATGACTATAGATAGCTTTGGTTACTTTATCTGAAAACTGCCTGTTCACATCCTTTGACCATTTATCATTTGGGGAATGACATGTAAGTTTATAAGTTTCAAACTTATAAGTTTGATTGTTCTCTATATATTTGAGAAATGAAGCCTTTATAAAAAAATTGCTGTAAAATTTTTTTCACTCTTATGATTACTGTGTATTATCTTCCATTGTATTTTCCCCTTGATTATCCTTCTCTCTCTCTCTCCCTCTCTCTCTCTCTCTTTCTTTTCACAAAAGTGTTTTGCTACTGATTACCACCTTTCATGATACACCCTCAATTCTGTTTATTTTTTGTTTTGTTTTGTTTTGTTTTTTTGGTTGGGCAATGGGGGTTAAGTGATTTGTCCAGGGTCACACAGCTAGTAAGTGTTATGTGTCTGAGGTCAAATTTGAATTCAGGTCCTCCTGAATCCAGGGCCAGTGCTCTATTCACTGTGCCACCTAGCTGCCTTTTTAAAAATTTTTTTAATTTTTTTTTTAGGCAATTGGGGTTAAGTGACTTGCTCAAGGTCACACAGCTAGTAAGTGTCAAGTGTTTGGTCTGAGGTGGGATTTGAACTCAGGTCCTCCTGACTTCAGGGAACACCCTCAATTTTATCAACCCCTCCCCCTGCTGCCTTCTCTTATACCCATCCCCTCCTACTTTATTGTAAAGTAAGATAGATTCCTACGCCCAACTGAGTGTATATTTTTAAAATATTCACCCCAGTACTATGACCTGGATCTAAGTATAGACAATACAACAGTTCTGCACCCATTTCAAGCAAAGGGATTCCCGTAATCTCCTCCTGATCAGTTGTCCAACTCCTTACTTTCTGTGTGCTGAGAGCTCCTCTGTTATTGAAAGCCACTGTTACTGATTCAATTGCCCCCAAAGGCTGCTACTTGGTTTCCAGGGACATTGTCTGTGATGAACTGTGCTCCACTTTCACCCTGGTGTGACGCATCTTGTTGACTTTCTAAGTTGTCTTAAGCTGGAAAATTATTTCACCCCCATCCTTTTGTATGATTTGCCACTCCAGAGTTCATTTTGAAATGTTGTTTTCAAGTAATTTTGGAGAGAATTTGGAAGAGCTGAGGTGAGTCCTTGCCTTTTCTCTGCTATCTTGGCTCCACTAGCCATATCAATTTTTGATCACTTTCCACTCTGAAGGCCAGGGTTAACCGACCCTACAGGGCTACTTCCCAACTTGTCTTCATATTACAAGATTGAGTCTCCAGAGTGCAATGTGTACTGCTCCTCACAAGGCCCTGAGAGTAACCTGAGTGATTAGATATGGTTTCTAATACTGTTGCTCATGAACCCCTATCTACTATTCTCCCAATATTATTATCCACCCAGAGTTAGTTTTTAGAAAGTGATATTTTCTAATGTAATATAGTAAGAAAAATTGGTACAAAACATTCCTCCAAAAGACTTGGTTACACTCTCCCATAATCACACAAATGTCTCTGGAGATAGTGGGCTAGAGAGCACGTGACTAAAAGGCAAACTCAGAGCTTCTTATTTTTGTATAGAAGCCCTTTTTTCCTTCTTGAAGTCCTCATGAGATTCCTCTGAGGTATGTGGGTTCTTCCCTGGGCTCTGAAGGTTAGGACTTTCACTGAATCATAAAGCTGTGATTCTGTCCTCCCCCAAAAAGCTAAGGGTCCTCGAAGGTGCCTTTTCTTAGTGTGTCCTCACTCTGCTCCCATTTGTATACAATTTCTGTTACCAGTCCAGTCTCTCTGATAGACATAGACAGTATGGCATAGACAGCAGGGAGGAGGGAGGAAGGAATATGAGACTGTTGGGCTCACTTGTCTGCCCCCACGCTACAGACACAAGGGTCTGTTTTCTCAATGTGCTCCCAAAACTTAACAGATTTCTTTCTCAAAATCTTTTCTGTCCTGTATCTAGATGCATAGAAGTGTGTGTGTGTGTGTTTGTGCATGTGTGTGTGTGTGTGTATGTAATTCTTCCAATTGTGTTTGTACATATGGGCATGTGTGTGTGTGTGTAATTCTTCCAATTGCATTTGTACATGTGGGAGTGTGTGTGTGTGTAACCATGTGTGTGTGTGTATGTGTGTGATTCTTTCAACTGATTCAAATAAATGTGTCACCAGATTTTATACAATGATTTGGAACATGCCACTCCTAGAACCTAGTTCACATGTTTGGTTGAAGGATTGAATCAATAGAGGTATCTAGGAATCATTCACACTTAGTTTACATATTTGATTGATTCTGTAATTCTATTTAAAAGACATTCTTACCTGACAAAGGTATCAAGACAAAGATCATCTTATTAATTACATTGATTAAGGCTGAAAGGTGAGATACCCTTCTTGTTTCAGACCTGTTCTCTTGTTCACTGTTCACCTATTGACTTAGATGGGGCAAATTTTCAGCTCCTCTCTGTCTCTCACCTACCTCTTTCTCATTTGTCTAAATTGTCCTTGTTATCCCTCACACGAAGGATATTGCTTCACTTATATGGAAACATAAAATTTAGTCCATGGAGTATTACTTCAAGTTTTCCCTTTCCCTTCTGATTCTTTAAATTCCCTCAATTCTTTTGACACTTAGGTTTTTCATTCGTTTTGGTGAGGAAATTGGGGTTAAGTGATTTGCACAAGGTCACACAGCTAGTAAGCATCAAGTGTCTGAGGCTGGATTTGAACTAAGGTCTTCCTGACTGAAGGTCTGGTGCTCTATCCACTGTGCCACCTAGCTGTCCCCTATTTAGTCTTTCTTTTACCCCTCAGTTCAATCTCCTTTTTCATATATTCACCTATAAACATGAGAGAATTTATTTCATTACTTAATCATTTCTTCATAATTTTACTTATTTAACTTCTCTGAATTTCTATTACTTGGTATATCTGCAAGGTAAATATTTTACTGAGATGTGTTATAGTTAGCTGGTGTGCTGGAGCTAGCCAGTTCCAACTAGCTAGAGAGCCAATTGTTAAATTTTCAGTGTGAACATTTACACCTTAGAAATGACAATTGCTATAAATCAGGGTTGATTTATTGTCGTGCTAGTGATCTGAAATTAAGAAAGTGTCAATTATGTAGATTACACTTAGAAACCTGTATATACATACATTCTCCCACCTCTCCCTAGAGCTCTGCTTACCAGCATACCCTGTATTGCTCTGTAAATTTTGCCTGAGCTCAACAGGAGTGAAGTAGAAGGCTCAGAGAATGAAGTCATCACCAGACTAGTCCTGGTGACTGAAAGCTAATAATAATTATAATTATAGGCATTTATATAGTCCTTCAAGGTTTGCCAATTAATTCAATCGAACCTCACAATATCCCATATTGTAGCTGTAATTTATTTTGCAGGAATTTGTCAAATGCCTCTTTTTGAAAGCCATTTTTTTTCATGGATTATTAGGCTCAATTTTGCAGGATATATTATTTTGGGTTGCAACTTGACCATTTTTGCTTTTCATATTATTCTATTTCATTCTTTCTTCTAATTTCTTATTAGTGGTATTATTTGAAATAGCATTACCTCATACTGGAAGACCTTTCTCTTCACCACTTATAGCATTTGTTGTTTGTTCATAAAATTGTGAAATTAACCTGCTTCATGCCATGTAGTTTCAAGTATGATTATTTTTCTGGTGTTGGCCAGTGCTTTCAATTAATCAGGAGGAGAAAGTGAGGCTGGTGACCTTGCATAGCCCTCCTTCACTCAAATCAAAGTCAATTGCAAGTCATGTAATAATCTCCATGATGTCATGGTCCTCTTGGAGAACAAAGGATAAACACAACCTGTGAGTAGTCCAAGCTGCCTGAATAGGGACCTGGCTGGCCAGTTCCAGTTGGGTAACTCAACTAGTCATCCCCTCTCTCTCTCCCCCTCCCTATCACCCTTACCCTCCTTCTCCTTCTCTCTCTCCTGCTCTCTGGGGTTTACTGGCTAGATTTCTTTTTCAAAGACCAGGACTTAAATCCAATTTACTCTGGATCTCATGGATTGGACAGCAATAGGTCCCTACCCAAGCACCACTTAATGCTTATATTTTGGGCCCTCCTGGCTCAGAGTCAATGTAATAGTAACTGTTTCTCTTTTGGCCAGCAACACTGAGGATCTTCCCCTCCTAGTTTGATTTTTTTTAATTAAAGGGACCATCCCTTGACTCACTTCTTAAAAAGAACTATTCATTGAATGGGTGTTACCTCACTCAAAGTGAAAAGCTGGAAAGGCCTTGTTTAAAAGGGCCAGGGTCTCCCATTGCATCCTGGGCCATCTCTAGTCTTCCTGACGAATATCTATCTGGCCACTGGACCCAGATGGTTCTGGAGGAGAAAGTGAGGCTGGTGACCTTGCACAGCTCTCACTCACTCAAATCAAAGTCAATTGCAAGTCCTGTCATCATTTCCCTGATGTCATGGTCCTCTTTGAGAACAAAGGAGAAACACAATAATAATAAATCATTGCTTGGTAGTCTTTATTCACAACTCTGGATAATTAGCTAATATTTCCTGAAATATATTATAGAGTTGGTTTTTTGAACATACTTCTAGGAGACCTATGAATCTTAAATTATACATGCACATCCTATCTTGTAGGCTTCTTTGTTTATGTATATAATTTATGTGTTCTTTTAACATTGTTGCCTTTTGATATTCTTCTGTCAAATTTTCCTCTCACTTTTGTATAACTTTTGCTTTAAATATGCCTTTTTTTCTTACAAAGCCCTACTTCTTTGGAGGGAATGTCTATCACATACTCAAAGTTTTATACTGTACCATTTATTTCATTTTTTGCTTTGAGAACTCATTTCCTATTTTATATTGTTCTTAATATCTTTGTTCAACATTTTATTTACTTTGGAACCATCCTGATGTGTCTTTCTACTGTTCCCTGATTCCTGAGGTGTCTACAGAATTCTCATCTTGAAATTGTTTCATCTCCCTTCATTGTATATTTGTCCACAGTGTTCTGGGCTCTCTGATTTTTTTTTAATTCATCCTTCAGTCTTTCTGAACTTTTCTGTTGATTCATCTGCTTGTGATAGGTTTTGTACTATGTTTTTATTTAGACTTTCTCCACTGGCCTTTTTGATCTTTCAGTTTTTTTCTTATATTACCAGTAACTTGTTTCTAATTTCCATCTACATTCTTTGACATTCCCCTTTAATGGCTAAACAGACACTCATGGATGGTGGCCAACTACTAACATACATTAGCAGTTGTCAAGGACTGACTTAGGTCCCTGACTAGAGTTGTTGTTGTTGTTGTTGTTGTTGTTGTTGTTGTTGTTGTTGTCGTTGTTGCTCATTCTTTGCTCATGAAAAGGACCAATAACATCACAAATATGTTGTCTTGACTTGTGGGTGAATTGGATATGAGTTGGGCAGAGCTGTAGAGTTATCAGTCTCACTCTCTACTCCAGAGTCATTGAAGTCCAGTGACAAGATAGAGGTAAAAACAACTGGCAGGGGCTCAGGATGCAGTAGGTGACTTTGGCTTTTGTAAATTAAAGTCTTTCCTAGGTCTCAGTTTGTCTGAAGCCACACCCCTTCAATGACTAATTGTTGTTCATTTCTTCTGTGTTTCTGGACTATCTAAGGCCTTTCTATATGTTTGACAGACTCCAGAGAAGCAAACACTGGATAAATTCTTAATGGAATGATGCCCCTTTGTTTAGAGGAGATTGGAAGGAGAGGAGGAATGCCAATCTAATCCAAGCTGACCAAAGTAAAGTCAATCCCTGACAACAAGCATTTTCTAAACATCTATTACATGTAAGACACTTTGCTAGGTACTAGAAACAGGAAGATAAAATGTCAAGTCATCTGCAGGTAATTTTATAGCAATAAGCTGACACTAAAGTCATCACTCAATAGTTTATTGATTACAGTTATTGTTGCTGTTGTTGTCCAGTCATTCAATCATGTCCAACTCTGTGACCTCATAGATATTGTTCATGGGATTTTCTTGGCAAAGACGTTGGAGTGGTGTGCCCTTCTTTCTCCACTGTGTTCTTATTTTAAAGATGAAGAACTGAAATGAATTGGGGTTGTGTCACAAAGCTAATAAAGTATCTGAGACCAGATTTTAACTCAGATTGTTCTGACTCCAGGCTTGGTGCTCAATCCACTGTACCACATAGCTGCCCTCATAGATTACTAGAGCAATGATTTTCAAATTCTATTCATATGGAGCACAATTTCCATCAGGTCTTGCCAAAGTGGAAAGGTATCATGTGTAGGTTGGGTGATGAACTGAATATGTGTCACTTGAGGATTAATTTAGCTAATTTCAAAGAATCTCATTATTAAAAAAAAATTAGGCACAAACTGTCAAATTGGCTTATCCAAAGCAATTCTATTTGCTGATCCTTAGTAATTAACCTATGGAGTAATTGGATTTTGTGTTCTAAGGAAATACCCCTAATACTGAAAAGGGTCTGTGATATCAATGATATGGCTATTCTCCCTAATGATATCTGTTCATGTTTGCCCATCCTAGATTATTCTTGTCTATATGCTCCTGCAAATTTACAACAGGCAATCCACCCAAAGTGCTAAAAAAGAATTTACATCAAACAAATCAGGAAGCTGAAAACAAGAAGTTACAAGTCTATATTCTTTGACAAACCACAGCATTGGATATTAGAAATAAAGATTACTCTGGTTTTAAAGGTATCTTTTTAGAGTCATTAAATCTCCAAATACATATAAAAGTACAAAATCCACTCTGGAATGGGGTTTCTTAACCTGAGGTTCGTGAACATATTTTTTTTAAAAAAATATTTTATTAGATATATTGCAATGGGATTGATTTCCTTTGTAATCTATGTATTTTATTTTCTACATCAAAAAGCATTATTCTGAGAAGGGGCCCCAAGGTTTTGCCAAAATGCCAAAGGGATTCATTATACCCAAAAAGTTAGAAGCTACTACTCTTGAATGTTACGCTTAACATCTCATTCTAACCTCATTATTCTCCTAGAGAATGATCTCCTCCTTTTAGGAGTGCTACTGTTTTTCCATTACGGGAAAGCTGAAGATAAGTTAAGAGCAGTCTTAGGGCTGCAAATAGTGTTTAAAAAGTGAACAAAATGAATATTTTCTATTTTTGTCATATTAGAAAAATATGTTTGTACCCTGGCCTGATTTTCTTTTTATCTCTGTGGACCTCAATCAGATTTTCAGAGTCCTATTATATAAAAATGATTACTTATCCTTGGGTTAAGGAATGGTCCCCTATTCAAAATAAAAACTTCTCTGAATTGGTAGCATATTGAGTTCTTGACAGCCTCTCACATTGCATGTGCATATCAGTGATTCAGTTTTTCAAATATTCCTCTTATGCTAGCTAGAGGAGCATAGATTTGGATAGGGTAGAAAGATCATTAAGGCATAGGAAGACAGAGGGAGGAGGATACAAAAATGGGAGGTGAAAGGATATTATATACAAACTTTTCCTACTTTATAATGTTTGCCTAGGACAGGCACTGACTTTTGCTATCCAGAATATATAAATCTCTGACTTTTAAGATTTCATAATTTGGTATAGAATCTTGAAGTTAGAGCTAGTAGAATCTTAGAAACTCTAGGCCACACTCTCCACACATATTTTACTGATGAGGAAAGTGAAGTCTGCAGAGGTAAAATCCAAGGTCAAACATTGATTAGTGGCTTAGCTTTAGAGATTAGTACTGTTTCTACTGTCCTATGACATGAAGAAGGTACAGTCATGACAAGTCAATTACTTTATATTAAAAAGAAAAAACTAAGGAGACATTTTTCCAGTGGCTATAGACTATACAAAATTCCTTTGATCTTTCAACCTGAGTAGAGCCATCTTTACTTCCTTGTTCCTTAGTGTGTATACCAGAGGATTCAGCATGGGTGTGATCATTGTTTGGAAAATGGCCACAATCCTATCCATAACATGTTTTGAGCCTGGTCTTAGATAAATGATGAGACCAGGTACAAAGAAACAGAGGACCACAATGCAATGAGAAGCACAGGTCTGGAAAGCTTTGTGTCTGCCCTCTGCTGTGTGGATCTTCAGAATAGCATGAACAATGGACACATAAGAAAGGAAAATCAGGAAGCAACAGCCCGAGGCCACCACACCAATGTTAACAAAGATCACCATCTCATTGACTGAGGTGTCTGCACAGGCCAACTTGAGAATAGGGGGTGCATCACAAACATAATGCTCAATTTGATTGGGACCACAGTAGGGCAGGTGAAAGGTCAGGGCAGTCTGGGCTGCTGAGTGGATAGCGCCACTGAGCCATGTGCCTCCAGCTAGAAGGGCACACATTTTACCACTCATCCTGGTAGCATAGCGCAGAGGATAAGTGATGGCCAGGTAGCGGTCATAGGACATGACTGTGTAGAGGAAACACTCAGTGCTTCCCAGGCAATGGAAGAAATAGAGTTGAGCCACACAACTGTGAAATAAGATGGCCCCGCCATCTGGGGAGAGGAGACTCATGAGTATCTTGGGCACAGTGACAGTGGAGAACCACATGTCAATGAAGGAGAGGTTGGCCAGGAAATAGTACATGGGAGTGCGGAGGTGGGAGTCCACTTTGATCACCAGCAGGATGAGGAGGTTCCCTACTAAAGTGAGTGCATATATCACTAAGAAGATCCCAAACAGGGGTGTCCCCAGTTTGGGTGCGTGGGGAATCCCTGTGAGGATGAATGTAGTCACAAAGCTCTCATTCCCTCTGTCCATTTAGATAATTGGACTCTTTTCCTAAAAAGGAAAAATTATTCAATCAATTGACAAGCATTTTAAACACCTACGAGTCATTGTACTAGGCATTGGGAATACAAAAAGAAAAAGAAAATAGTTCCTGGACTCAAGAATTTTACACCATCTTGGAGAAAATAACATATAAACATAAAATTGTATAGGGAGATGAGAGCTGACATTCTCTACACGTAACTTACATTATCACCCCATCTTATCCCTTCTACACATCCATTTTTCTTACTTATTCTCTTATCAGGTGCTAAGTCAATGAAAGGATTCTTAAAAATACTGTCTCTTAATTAAAATTGGAACAACTCTTTCTTTACTTAATCAATTCTAGGCCACTATCCTAGTTAAATAACATTATTTTTTAAATATACTAGAGAAATCTTTTCCCACAACTTTTTACTCATCTCAGTACTAAGCTCCCTAATCTTTGAGGCTTAAGTAAGCATTAATTTATTATATACAATTTATTAGCAATGAGACAAATAATGAAACAAATACATAAATAATTATTTACAATACATGAGGTCTGAGAAAGATCATAGCCATAGTCACTTCTGACCATGTCTGATATATCTGACTTTTCATCAGTTCAGGAAATATGAGACCATAGTTCACTTTTCTCAGAATACCAATTAAAATTTTTTATCAAGAATTCTTTTCATTTTTATTTAAAAGATAAGTTAAAATACTTCTCTTGAGAATGAAGTTCTGCCATAAAGATAGAATACAAGAAGCAGTAATAAAAACTTCTCTGAGGGCAGCTAGGTGGCATAGTGAATCAAGAACTGACCCTGGAATCAGGAGGACCTAAGTTCAAGTCCAGCCTCAGACACTTGATACTTACTAGCTGTGTGACCCTGAGCAAGTCACTTAACCCCAATTGCATAGCCAAAAAAAAATAATAAATAAAATTTAAAAATGAAATTTCTCTGGATGGAAATTGAAAGCTTCATTAGGACTATTCAGAATCAATGTTTTCATTTTTTCCTGTTCTCCCTTTTCTATCCCTGTTAACTTTGAAAATTATTAGGGGTCTGAGCTGGAGGAGCAGAAAAAGACAGGGGTAGTAAGGGTTGAGTTTGACAAATGGTAAAAATCAGAGGTGAGAAGTGGTGGTGGGAAAGGTAGGAGCCATGGGGAATAGAGCAATGGCACTTGTGAGACAAAGAAAATATCTGGAAGGTTTATCCCTCATCTTGCATGGCAAACATGGCACACAAAGAAAATTCTACAGGTTCTTTCAGATACTACATGGGCATGGAAAAATTATTAAAATGGGGGGTATTACTGAAGACCTGAGAAAGCATTGGCAAGAGTCAGTTTGGAAACAGAGGAGAAATATACAGACAGGTAGAAAGGCAATAGGCAAGGAGGCATCAAAGAGCTAGCTAGAAAGAGGAGAAGGGAAGAGGAAGAGAGAGAGAAAAAGAGAGAGAGAGAGAGAGAGAGAGCTACTGTCAAATGAAGAGAGGACTTTCCCAGAGGAACCTTCATATTACGGATTGTAATTACTAGGAATTTGCATTTTACATAAATTGAACTAAGTCACCAATTCAATAGTTTCTGTTTTTTTTTCATGATTCTTTGAATAAAATTTTTCCTGGATATTGTGAATTCTATACACAATTAGCAATTGTAACTTTCTCTTCTATTTTCCTATAGCAGGGAGTCTTAGGTGCAAAATTTACATGTATCATTTATTACTAAAAATTTGAAATTGCAAAGCACAGAGTAAAATAGCCAATTTGGTGTGTGACACTTAAATGCTAGAAAAACTCATGAGAACAAATAGATGAATGTCTGCAAATATAAATAAAATATCAAAGGGAAAATAATCTAAACTTCTTATAGCACAAAGGCATTTGAGACATCAGTTGTGGCATAGAAAAGGGATCTAGGAAATTTTGTACCATGTCCCTGAGCTTTCTGACCTCAGTGTCTATGAACCTCTGGTATCTCATGAAAAATGAAGCTAATAATACTTGTACTATGTACCTTACAGTATTGTTGTGAGAAAAATGGTTCACACACATTAAAGAACTAAACAAATATGATAAATATGTGTAGTAAATGAATAAATATTACAATTTTTAGTGCTTGAATATATAAGTTGATGTGAAGCTTCAGAAAAAAGCAAGCAGAAACCATTATCCTGTCTTTGTACAAGGCCACATGACTCCTGTACTTGGAATTCTGTGCCCTGAATCTGATTTGCTATAACTCAAGACAAACTTATTGGAGTTAGAAGGCATGTATAGAATCAGAATCAGCTAGGTGTTGTTAAGTCTGGCTTCCAAGGAGAGACTAAAAAGATTAGGAATCCAGGGATGTGTGATTACTGAGAAGAGTTAGAGCACTATCTATAAATTTAGGATGAAAATAGATTTAATGTAAAGCATATGCTCTATGCTTTAATCTTTACATATGCTTTATAGTATACTGAGTACAACTTCCTCAAGTTAGGAACACAAATCAAAATAATAAAATAAGCCAATTCTTTCTACAGTGGGTACAATAAATTTTTTGAAAGTTTCCTAAGAAATTATCTTAATCAGAAATATAAATGGGTTCAAAAAAGTTTTAGATCAGTTCCTGGACAATGAGAGTTGAAATACAACTTAGAACTCCCTTGTCCCAATTTATTCACTAAGCATATGAAAAAACAGTGACTGAAGGAGGATAAGTGATTTGCCCAAAGAAACTATGTGACATTGCCTAGAAATACCTGAGTTCAATATCACTAATGCAGAAATTTATTTTGCATAATTACATATATTTGTATTGGAATCCATTTTTTTACTTTCTCCATGGATGAGGTAGTGAAAGGTGAAAGGGAACTTTTGGAATTGAATTTAAAAAATTTGGAACTGAAAATAAAGTAAAATAGAATTTTAAAATGTTTGGGTTTTTTTTTCTATCACATCTTATCATATAAAATATAATTGGGGGAATTTTAACAAAATAAATAAAAAATACAACATAAAGAATAAAGATCTGAATATGAGTCCTGCCTCAGACACTTGCTATCTGTGACCCTGGATGAGTTACTCTTTCTGTGCCTCAATTTCCTTATCTCTAAAGAAAATAATAATACCTGGCTCATCTGTTCCTTGGTAAAGATCACAGCATTCAAAGCACTGCATAAATTCTTTTTTATATTATATGTGCATTACTTAGCCTTAGGGCAGAACTGGAAAGGATTTTAATGATTACATAGATTCCTGTCCAACCCTTTTATTCTTAAGCTCAGGAAACTTTAGGTGAGAAAGTTAATATCATTTACCCAAGATCATACAACAGGAAAGAATAGAATCAAGTCTCAAAACCAAGTCTTCTGAGAATTGTGACTCCAAGTCCTTTATTCCTTCTCAATATATCACACTCAGAGGATTAGAGAATCCAAATATTCTGATTATGCATACAATGCCCTTACCACAGCACCATTGCAGCCTCTCTAGGTGGCAGAAAATTAGAATATTTTTATTTGATATCAGGATAGCTAAGCATATTGCTTCATGTCATTGGAAGAGACAGAATCCTGGGTAAGAAGGATCATGGACCTAATACTATATAGCAATTTTCCTATTTTTAGTTATTATAGCACCTGGTACTAGGTTTTAGGTAGGTGCTTGACCCTTAGATTTGCAGCAAAAAACAAAACAAAACACAACAACAAAAAAACTTAACACAAATAAACTAAAACAAAAATATATAATGGAACAAATATAATGTTATGGAAAGCAGAGTACAACGGAATTGCATTCATATGTAAGTTTTCTCCAAAGGAAGTGGCTCTCATCCTATTTATCTGATTTTGCCTCTATTTCATTCACTAGTTATCATCTAGGGTTTTACCTTTGCATTCTTCTAGTTTTTCTATGTGTTCTATTCTTTTACCATCTCATCCACTATCTTGCTATCAATTCAATGTGTATGAACTCCATAATCTATACCACTATTCATTACCCCTCTCTTTTTAACCGTCTTATTGGGCATCCCTATCTGGGAATGTCACCATCACTTAAAACTCATACCCAAAGCTAAACTTAATTCCTCTCAAGTTGACCACCTCCCAACTTTTCTAACTTTAATATTGGCAGCACCAGTTTCTCAGTCACCCAGTCTGGAGTCCTTTTAAATTTCTACCTCTTATTCAATTCCCTCAAATTAATCACCAAAGCTAAGTGATTCTGCCTCCACAATGTCTCTTTCTTCCATCTGCTCTTTTCAGTCCTGTTGCAACCATCCTAATTCAGGCCCTCATCCATTATCCCTCTTCTGCATTATAGGAACAAACATATATGACTGGTTTGCCTGCTTTCATCCTCTCCTACTTACACCCCAAGTATCCCAAACCCTGAATATTATTGATTCAGTAGTAATAATGCACAGTTTTAATTATGTCATGCCATGCACCAGTGCTCTCTATGGCTTCTAATTATGTATACAGTAAAATCATATTTTGTAACATGGAATTTAAAGATCAAAGAGAATGAAGAGCCTTAGAATTGCCCAGCTAAATATTTTTATTTCACAAGAATCTCATCTCCTCTTCTACATGATAATGTAGAAAAAACAACATTCTGTAGTTAAATTCAAAAGACCTCGGTTCAAATCCTATCTCTAACACATGATCCTTAGCAAATCATTTCATCAACCAGCACCTCCATTTCCCCCATTTGTAAAAATAGAAATAATACTTTTAATGCATATTTCACAGGGTGATTGTGTCCAGAAATTGGATTGAAAATTTTAAACTTCCTTAAAAATAATGCCTAATAATTAACTATTTGATTAATGCTTTTAAATTCCTTGAGGTCAGGAAGTATATCCTATTCACTTTGCATTCTCCAGAGCATTTAGAACAATGCCTTGTCCACAGTATTTGCTCAATAAATGTCTGTTGAATTATCAGGGAGGAAGGGATGGATGGAGAGTGGGAAAGAGTGAATAAATGACTATATCCACATCCTTTTTCCAATGAGGAAAACATGAGTTTTCCCAGTCCTTTGCTACTGACCTGCCAGACGTAAACTCTGAGCCAGGAGGTACATTCCAATACCTAGAAAAAGATGAAAGGGGTTAGTTGCTTCTTTGCAAGGAAGATTCCTCCTAAAACCAAACTGCAAAAGAATAATAATGGAAGCAGTCCTTTGCCTCCCCACAAAGTATATGAGCCTAAATTGCCTTTATCCCTTGGGGATGTGATTGCCCTGAACTCCCTTGGTGCTCAGGAGAACAAGAGGAAAAACAACTAAGATCTAAGTGTTTACACATTTGCTCTACATTGCATTATTAACACCTATACATGTATATTTTATTAAAAACCAGGTTATATGAATTATCTCTGTAGAGTTTCTACATGAAGAATTTAGGAACTCTTTTCTTGATAAAATATTTTTATAATATCTTCAGCTAAATGATAAACAAAAGTATGGTTCTGATCTCTAAGGATATTATATTTTAGTTTGATCCTCAGTCTCTTTGGTGACGACTCCTTTTTTCCCCAGAAGTAATGTTTAGTCATGGCCAGAAAAGGTTCCTTGTGGGGTAACAGGAGGCAAAGTTCTTCATTCTCCCTGTTATTTCATGTTTACTGTGCAAATTAAATCTTTCCAGTCTCATCTTTTGAGTCTATGAAGGTGTTAAGTGTACAGCTTCCTTGGAGGAAGGATGAGCATGAAACATATAGACCTGAATTCCATCTATGAAACAGGCCATTGTTGACATAGTTATCAATGTAGAAGGCACTTTGTTGCCACTAATCATTGAATTCAGATCACAACACAATAAAATATGTCACAAAATCAAAGACTGGAAGGAATAGCTGACATTATCTAGTCTAGTCAGGATTTGAACAGGATTCCCCCCTGCAAAATGAGGCCATCAGTTCTTTATCTGGATGTGGAGAGCATTTTTCTTCATGAGTCCTTTGTACTTGTCTTGGATCATTGTGTTGCTGAGAAGAGTTGAGTCATTCATAGTCAATTTTCAAACAATGTTGCTGATATTGTGTACAATGTTTTCCTGGTTCTGCTCATTTCATTTGGCATCAGTTTGTACAAGTCTTTCCAGGTTTTTCTGAAATATGCCTGTTCATCATTTCTTATTGCATAATAGTATTCCATTACACTCATGCCACAGTTTGTTCAGCCATTCCATTCTTTTCTTTAGATCATCAAGACATAACAGAACTACTCCCAAGCCTTGTTTAATTGGAATTCCTCTGTGAACCCTAATGATGATGAGATTCCGATGGGACAATGTATCATCTCCCCATATTTGAGTATAAGTAATTTATCTTTGTTTAATACTTTAAAACTGCTGATTCATGTTTACCTATTTATACTTCTCTTTACTCATGTGTTTAAACTTCAAAGACTATCCACACTTGTCTTTTTAGCAGGAATATTTCATTAAAGATCTATTTTTACCCCTGTACTAGAATACTCAGTTTTGCTGGGTATATATATGCATATACATAAATATATATTATATATAGTGTGTATTTCTTGGAGTAGGATGTCTAGGATCTTGTCTTGTCATGGTATTCAGATAGTTCAATAGTTCTTAATTTTTTTCTCCATCTGTTTTCCAGGTCAGTTGTTTTTGCTCTAAAATATTTTATACTTCCTTCCTTTTTTTTTTAGCTCTTTGACTTTGTTTTACTATTTCTTGTTGCCTCATGAAGTCATTGACATCTCTCTGGTTCATTTGAATGTTTTATAGTTTGTTGCTTGGGCAGGGTGTTGAATCTCTTGTGCTAAGTTGTTGACTCACTTTGCAAATCTTTCTTCCATAGCTCTTATTTCTTTTGCATTTTTTCCTCAAACACTCTCAGTCTATTTATAAAAAATAAAAATTTCTAAGAAATATTTTTAACTCTTGCTTCATCTTTTCCATAAATTCTGGTTGAATTTGTGACTGTATTGTATTTTCCTGTTAGGCATTGTTTATTCTGGAGTCATGTTCTGGAGTCATTCTTCTCATTCATTTTTGTGTCTTGAGCATCACTGCCACCCTTATGGTATAGCTTATTATGGCATAGTTCTTTTCTAGTTTGCCCATTCTTCCAGCCCACTTTCTGACTTCAGACTTGATGTTAAGTCTATGCTTTATGGAACTCTTGGAGGACATGTTTGGGCTTGTTGTATTGCTGCTTTTTTAATTGAATTTTGTGTTATGCCAGGATCTCAGGAACAGGCTGGAGACTTCAAGGTTTTCAGTAATCCCAGAGTAGTCTGATCGAAGGCAAAGTGTGATTATTACCTTCTTGGTATAAACTCTATAAGTATCATTTCACAAAAAAACCTTCAAAAACTTATATGAACTTTTGCAAACTGAAGTGAGGACAACCAGGAGAACAATCTACACAGTAACAGCAATATTGTAAAAATAATCAACCACAAAAGACTTAGTAACTGTGATCAATACAATGACCAATCACAACTCAAAAGGACTCATAATGTAAAATGGTAGTCAGATAGATAACTATGGAAATAGTTCTCTCCTCCAGATAGAGAACTGATGGAGTACAGATTGAAGCACATTTTTCCTTTATTTTTTCTTACTTTTTTTGGATCATGTCTAATGTGGAAGTATGTTTTGCATAACATCATATTTGTAATGGGTTTTCTATTTATTGCCTTCTCAATGAATAAGGGGACTGGGAAAGAATTTAGAAGTAAAAGACAAAATTAAAGAAAGAAGGAAATTGTATATGTAGAATAAGTCAACAAAACAAGATAATATCTATGGAGATATTTAACATTTTCATAAAAAACAGAATAACAATTATATAAATCACATCTTCAATTAAACTAGTAGTAATAGTGGTATATTACTACTACTACTACTACTCTGCTACTATTACTATGACTACTACAGCTACTATAATAATAATAGTAACAACAACAACAAACATGTTGTTCAGACCTGAAACTGATGCCCTTTGTTTGACTATGGCAGAGTTCTGAGTGCTTACCAACACATTTGCATTGAATATTCTGCTTTCCTAAAATCAAATTAAATATTGCTTTTGAAGCCCTTTAAATCCTCAGAAATTTGAAAGGGCTGCCTATTAGTTCACTAATTACTAAGTTTTTACTTCCTGTGGAGCTGAAATTCTCCTTTCAGTAACATCCACTCAGGATTCTTGGTTCTTTCTGTGGCCATGTACCACAATGGATCAACATTGCATATTGACAGATTTGTGTGTCAGTGTTTAATTCATTCTTTGATTTAACTGCTGAATTCTTTGATTGATTTGTTGAATATTTCTTTATTTTTCTTCCCCATACTTTTTTTTTCTTTTATTTCTTTCCTTATCTCCCTACTTTGGTTTTATTTTTCTTTTTAGAGAATTTAAATGAATAAGTGGGCATGGAGATGTAATTACATCCACAGAAACTAACTAGACCTTGTGTTCATCTTGTACTATAGTGGATAAGGTATTATCTCTGGTATTATCGTATATTCAGTTTGGGGCAACACAATTTTAAAAGGACACCATCCTCTTAGTCATCTAGACTCACAACCTAGGCTCAAATCCTCCCTCTCTCTCATGCCCAATAGACAATCAGTTGCTGAGTTTTGTCATTTCTATCTTCATAATATCTCTCCTATATGTCTCCTTCCCTTCTCTGACAATGCCATCTTTCTGATGCACACCTTCATCATCTCATGCCTGTACTATTGTGATTGACTTTTGTTTAGTTTCTATTCCTTGTTTCTCCACATTTTCATTCACCCACACTAACCTGTGAAACTGATGCTCCTAAAGCACATTTCTAACCATGTCAGCCCCCTACTCAATCAATTACAGTGGCTCCCTATCACTTCAGAAATCAAATATTAAATCCCCTGCTTGGCATTCAGAGCTCTTCATAACTTGATCATCTCTTATTTTTTTAGTTTTCTTACACCTTATTCCCCAATGGGGATCCTATAAACCAATGGCACTGGCCTAGGACTGTGAGGAGCTTGCTGTTGCTCACACAAAACATTCCACCTCCCAACTCTGTGCTTTTTTTACTGACCATCCCCCATGACCTGACTTCTGTCTCTGCCTCCTGCCCTCTCCGACTTCCTTTAAATCTCAGATAAACTCCCACTATAAGAAAGTTTTTCTAATACCCTTTAATGCTAGCATCTTCCTTCTGTTGATTATCTCCCACTTATCATCTATATATCTTCATTGTACATAGCTATTGGCATCTTGTATCTCCCATTTGACTGTGATCTTCTTGAAAGTAGGTATTGCAGAAGATTCTGGGAAGATGGCACAGTAGGTCAGAAAATTCCAGGCTCTCCAAATTTTTTCCACAGACAGAACAAAGCCTCAAAATGAATTTAGAGTGGCAAAAATAAAGGGGTAAAGCAGTTGTCCTCCTAAGACAACTTGAGAGGACCTCAGGAAAGACAGGACCTCCAGGGACTGAGGTTTGACCAGAGTGGAGTAGATGCCTCAAGATTGACTCCACTGAATCAACAAATAGCAGGCCCTGGGGGCAGCTCAGTTGGAAAGCAACTAGGCCTCAAGAATTTCATCTCACAGCCTCAGGAACTTCTGTCTCATGAGCTTTCACCTCACAAACTTTTATCTAACAACAATGCGAGGATCAGAGGACTGAGTGGAGAAAGATTGAAGGACCCCCCACTGTATCTGGAAGCCAGGCCAAGTGGTGCTAGCCAGACATGATCCCAGGCTGTGGCTGTGGGTGAGAAGGAGCCCAGTAAGTGTGGTACCCCAGGGAGCAAGAGTATTTTTGAGACAGCATGACTGTGGGCCCAAACTGTGACTTAGGGGAGGAGAGAAAAGCCTGAGGTTGGATCCTTTAACAGAATTCAGAAAATAACAGTAAGATGAACACCATTACCCACAACTCAGGATTAAAAATGGATTACAATAATAAGCTGCTAAAAATAAAACAAAATAAAAATGAATAAACAAAGGAAAAAGAACCTAACCATAGCTAGATACAGTAGTATAAAAGAAGATCTGGGTTCATATTCAAAGGCAAATAATGAGGTAAAAAAGCCACTCCTATCCCAAAGAGTAACATCAGATGGTCACAAGTCCCAAAAGAGTTCTTGGAAAAACTTTAAAAGGACTTCAAAAATCAAATAACAGAGATCAAGGAAAAAAATGTGAAAAAGATAAAAGCAATTAGCAGAAAATTATGAAAACAAAATAATCAAGTAGAAAAAGAGGTCTAAAATCTTAAGGAAGAAAATAACTCCTAGAAAACTAGAATTGGGTAAGAGGAATCAAAGGATGTTATAAGACACCAATAAATAATAAAACTAGGGAAAAAAAGAAGAGAATCTCACACATCTCAGGAAAAAAAAACTGATCTGGAGAACAGATCAAAGAGATTCAATAGAAGAATTGTTGGACAATCTGAAATTTATGATTAAAAAAATCTTAATACATTATTACAAGAAATTATTAGAGGAAATTGTCCTGAAATTATAAAACAAGAGAATAAAGTAGAAATAGGAAAAAAATCTACCGTGCGCCACCTGAAAGAGATCCAAGGAGGAAAACTTACAGGAATGTCATAGTCAAGCTTCAAAATTCCCAGGTTGAGGAGAAAACATTGCAAGCAACAAGAAAAAAAAATCAAATACTGTGGAGATTCAATCAGAATTTCACAAGACCTAGAAGCTTCTACACTAACAGACTTCAGGTCTTGGAACATTATATTTCTTTTTTTAAATAAATTAATTTATTTATTTTTAGTTTTCAACATTCACTTTCATAAGCTTTTGAGTTTTAAATTTTCTCCGCATCCCTGCCCGCCCTCTCCCCCTAGATGGCATGCAATCTGATATAGGCTTTATATGTACATTCATATTAAAGATATTTTTACATTAGTCATGGAACATTATATTTCAAAGAGCAAGACCTAGGGCCGTAACCAAGAATAACTTACCCAGTCAAGTTTAGTATAATCCTGAATACAAAAAAAAATAACATTTAATGAAATGAAATACTTTCATATATTTGTGTCAAAAAGGCCAGAACTAAATGGAAAATTCAATATATAAGAGCCAGAAGAAATAGAAGGAAAACATTAAAGTAATTATAAGGGGCTCAGTATATCTAGTTCATTCTCACTAAGCTCCCATTTGGATACAATTTTTATTACCAGTCCAGTCTCTGTAATGATATAGTCAAAGGTGTGGAGGAGGGAAGGAATATGAGACTCCCTCTGGGCTTCTCACTTGTTTTTTGTTCCCCAGTTGTAGATAGGAGGGTCTGATTTCTCAATGTGCTCCCAAAGCTTAACTGATTTCCCACTCAAAATATTTTTAATATACTTAGGCACAGTGGAGTGTGTGTTTGTTTGTCTGTCTGTGTGAGAAATCTTTTCAACTGATGCCAAAACACGTGTCAACTAGTTTCATCCAATGACTTGAAGCATGCCACTCCATAACCTTAACCTACATGTTTGGTTCATAGATTAGTCCAGTGGAGGTGTCTAGGAATTATTTGCATTTGGTTTACATATTTGATTGAGTCTATAATTCCATTTGAAAAACATTATTACCTGATATTCATATCACTTATCAGGTTTAAGAAGATCATCTTGTTAGTTACATTAATTGAGGCTGGAAGATATTCTTATTACACCAGACCTGTCCACTTGTGCACTGTTCATCTGTGGACTTATATGGGGCAAATTTCCAGCTTTTTTTGTCTCTTAAATACCCCTTACTTTTTTGTCCAAATTATCACTTATCCCTCTTGCAAGAATAATGAATTCACTTATATGGAACCCTAGAATTTAATCCTTGGAGTATTGATTTAGTTTTTCTTCTTTCCCTTCTCCTAAGTCTTTAAATTTCCTCCAATCTTTAGACACTTAGGTTTTGTTATTTTATCCCTTGATGACCTTTCTTTGTTCTTTCTTTTACCCCTCCATTCAATCTCCTTTTTTAAACATTCCCCTATGAACATGAAAGAATTGATTTCATTACTTAATTTACATTTAACCATCCTAAGAAAGTGTTAATAATGTAGATTAAACTTAGAAGTGCATATGCATACATTCCCTCTCCCTTCCTAGAGCTGTTTACCAGTGCAACCCTGTATTGCTCTGTAAATATTGTCTGAGATCAACAGCAATACAGTATAAGGCTCAGGGAATGAAGTCATCATCAAACTAGAATTCTGGTGACTATAAGCTAATAATAATAATAAAGATAATAAATATTTATATAATGTTTCAATTATTGCAAATTGCTTTACATTCATTAATTAATTTGAACCTCACATCATCCCTTATTGTAGCTGCAGCTAATTTTGCCAGAATTCATCAAATGCCTCTTTTTAAAGAGCAATCTTCTTTTCACTGATAAGTTGCCTTAGTTTTGCAGGATATATAGTTTTGGGTTGCAACATGACCCTTTTTGCTTTTCAAAATATTCTATTTCATCCTTTCCTCTAATTTGTCATGACTGTAGTATAATCTTGGGTTATTTGAATAGGTATTCCTTCATACCGGAATATCTTTCTTCTGACCACCTACAGCTTATTTTCAAGCATGAATATATTTTTTTATTTTGCTAATATGTGCTTTCAATTAATCACTGCTTTGTTGTCTTTATTCAGAACTCTGGACAGTTTGCCAATTTTCATTTATTATAGAATTGTTCTTTTTTAAACAAACTTCTGGGAAACCTATGAATCTTAAGTTATACATGCATATCTTGGCTTGTAGGTTACTTTATTTACATATATAATTTATGTGTTCTTTTAACATTGTTGCCTTTTGATTTTCTTTCAGATTTGTTCTCACTTTTGTATATTTTTCTGCTTAAAATATCTTTTTTTTTAACCAAGCCTCTACTTCTTTGAGGAAATGTCTGTCATATACTCAAAGTTTTACACTCTATTGTTTGTTTCATTTTTTTTGCTTTGACAACTTATTTCTTACTGCATATTAGTTTTAATATCTTTGTTCAACAATTTATTTTACTTTTGAATAATTATGATGTGTCTTTCTGTTGTTCCATGATTTCTGAGGAGGCTACAAATTTCTTTTTTTTTTTTTTTGTTCTTGGAAGTATGTTTCATTTCCCTTCATTGCATATTTGTCTATAGTTGTCTGGACTCTGTTTTTTTTTTTAACTCATCCTTCAGTCTTTCTGAACTTCTCTATAGAATTATCTACTTGTGATAGGTTTTCTACTAGGATTTTTTTTTAACTTTCTTTCTTAGCCTTTCAATCTTGGAATATTTTTCTTATGATACTGGTAACTTGTTTCTTGTTACCATTACCATCTTTGACTTTCCCTTTTAACAGCTAAATAGACACTCATGGATGTTAGCCATCTACTACCACACGTCAGGGGTCGTCAGGGTCTGACCTAGGTTCCCGAATAGAGTAAAAGCTGAGAGAAGAGGAAAGATCCAAAGAACATTTTCAAAGTCATTTCCTTTGGGCAGAAGCTCTTTCTATTCTATCTTAAGGCTATATACGCTGATCCATACTGCTTGCATCTTTCACTCACTTCCTTCTACTTGTTATTCAGTGTGTGTGTGTGTGTGTGTGTGTGTGTGTGTGTACAGAATCTGTCTTTTACTTTTCATAGGGTTTGCAGTCAGTGAGTTCAGGCTGAGTCACCATCATGGGAGATGGAGAAAACCAGGCAAGATTTCTCAGGTTCAGAACTCTATCATAAAGCTACTAGCTGACACTCAGATTTCAGTCTGCTTACCCTTGATTAGGTGTAACATGTTCCATATTGAAACTATTATGAGTGACAATTAGAATCTGTAAACAGTACATAGTGACACAGGACACCCATTTTCTTTTCTCTAATGCTTTTCAACATGTTTACATGGTCCAGAGAAGCAAACAATGGGTACATATCTGATGAAGTTTATGCTTCTTTGTTTAAAGAAGACTGGTAGCAAAGGAGGATTGTCAGTTTAATCCAAGTTGACCCAACTAAAGTCAATACATGAAGATAAGCATTCATTAAACATCTACTATATGTAATACACTTTGCTAGATTCTAGTGATAGGAAGGTAAAAGTAGAATCATCTGAAGGTAATTGTGTAGCAATAAGCTTCCACTAAATTCATCATTAAATACCTTATTGATTACTATCATTTTTGTTGTTGTTCAGTTGTTCATTCAAGTCTGATTCTATGAGACCCCATGAATGTTGTCCATGGAGTTTTCTTGGCAAAGATACTGGGGCGGCATGTCATTTCTTTCTCCAGTGTGTCCCCATTTTAAAGATTTGGAACTGAAACAAATAGGGGTCAAGTGACTTGTCTATAGTCAAACAGCTAGTAAATGTCTGAGGCTAGACTTTAACTCAGATTGTCCTGACTCCAGGTCTGTTGCTCTATCTATTATACCATCTAGCTGCCATTATTGATTACTAAGGCAATGAATTTCAAATTCTATGCATGTGGAGCACAAGTACTAGCAAGCTTTGCCAAATTGCAAAGGTTTCATGAATGGGTTGAGTGATGCACTGAATATGTATCATTTGAGGACCACCTAGGTAATTTCAAGAAAAGCTCATCACTAAAAATTTGGGCATCAACTGTCAAATTTGCTTATCCAAAACATCTGTATTTACTAATCATTAGTAACTAAAACCAATGGAGGCATTGCATTTTGTGTCCAGGGGAAAATACATCCAATACTGAAATGGATCTGTTATATCAATGATTTGGCTATTCTTTCCAATGATATCTGTTTATGTTTGCTCATCCTGGTTTATTCTTGTCCATATACTCCTTCAAATTCATAACAGGCAGTCTGCCCAAAATGTTAGAAAAAGAAGCCATAAAGAAGAAATCAGGAAGTTGTAAGCAAGAAGTTACAAATCTATGTTCTTTGACAAATCACAGCATTGGATATTAAGAATAAACATTTCTCTAGTTTTAAAGTTAGTTTTTTTAGAGCCATTAAATCTTAAAAATCTCATAAAAGTACAAAATTTACTCTAGGATGGGGGTTCTTAACCTGAGGTTCATGAACATGTTTTTTTTTTCATTTTTTAAATTGAATTTCAATAGAAATTGTTTCCTTTGTAATCTCTTCATTTTGTTTTCTATAGCTAAAAGCATTATTCTGAGAAGAGGGCCCAAGGTTTCACCAAACTGCCAAAAGGATCCATTATACACAAAAAGTTTAAGAAGTTTCTACTCAAGAATGTTATGCTTAAAATTTGATTTTAACTCATTACTCTCCTAGAGAATGTTATCCTCCTTTTAGAAATACAGTAGTATTTCTACTATGAGAAAACTGAAAACAGGCTAAGAGCAATCTTAGGCTGCAAATAGTGCTTTAAAAATGAACAAAATGAATATTTTCTATTTTTGTTATAGGAGAAAAATATGTTTGTACATTGGCCTGTTTTTGTTTTTTACCTCTGTTGACCTCAATTAAATTTTCAGAGTTCTATTACATAGAAATGATTAGCCATCCCTGGGTTGAGGAATTATTCCCTATTCAAAATAAAACTTCCCTGGATTGGTAGGATATTGAGTTCTTCTCAATGCTTTAGTCTAGATGCATGTCAGTAAATCAGTTTTTCAAATTCTTCTCTTCTGCCACCCAAAGAAATATAGGCTTGAACAGGATAGAAAGACCACCAAGGCATAGGGAGACAGGGAGTGGAGGATACAAAAATGGAAAGTGAAAGGATATTACATACGAACTTTACTTACTTTATAATGTTTGCCTAGGACAAGCATTGGCATTTGTGACCCAGAATATATAAATCTTTGACTTTTAAGATTTTAGAATTTGGCATAGAATCTTGAAGTTAAAGCTAGAAGAATCTTAGAAACTCTCTAGGCCACACTCTCCACACATATTTTACTGATGAGGAAAGTGAAGTCTGCAGAGGTAAAATCCAAGGTCAAACATTGATTAGTGGCTTAGCTTTAGAGATTAGTACTGTTTCTACTGTCCTATGACATGAAGAAGGTACAGTCATGACAAGTCAATTACTTTATATTAAAAAAAAGAAACAAACCCAAAGGAACATTTTCCAATGGCTATAAATTATGCAAAATTCCTTTGATCTTTCAACCTGATTAAGGCCATCTTTACTTCTTTGTTCCTTAGTGTGTATACCAGGGGATTCAGCATGGGTGTGATCATTGTTTGGAAAATGGCCACAATCCTATCCATAACATGTTTTGAGCCTGGTCTTAAATAAATGATAAGAGCAGGCATAAAGTAAAAGAGGACCACAATGCAATGGGAAGCACAGGTCTGGAAGGCTTTGTGTCTGCCCTCTGCTGTGTGGATCTTCAGAATAGCATGAACAATGGACACATAAGAAAGGAAAATCAGGAAGCAACAGCCCGAGGCCACCACACCAATGTTGACAAAGATCACCATCTCATTGACTGAGGTGTCTGCACAGGCCAACTTGAGAATGGGGGGTGCATCACAAACATAATGCTCAATTTGATTGGGACCACAGTAGGGCAGGTGAAAGGTCAGGGCAGTCTGGGCTGCTGAGTGGATAGCGCCACTGAGCCATGTGCCTCCAGCTAGAAGGGCACACATTTTACCACTCATCCTGGTAGCATAGCGCAGAGGATAAGTGATGGCCAGGTAGCGGTCATAGGACATGACTGTGTAGAGGAAACACTCAGTGCTTCCCAGGCAATGGAAGAAATAGAGTTGAGCCACACAACTGTGAAATAAGATGGCCCCGCCATCTGGGGAGAGGAGACTCATGAGTATCTTGGGCACAGTGACAGTGGAGAACCACATGTCAATGAAGGAGAGGTTGGCCAGGAAATAGTACATGGGAGTGCGGAGGTGGGAGTCCACTTTGATCACCAGCAGGATGAGGAGGTTCCCTACTAAAGTGAGTGCATATATCACTAAGAAGATCCCAAACAGGGGTGTCCCCAGTTTGGGTGCGTGGGGAATCCCTGTGAGGATGAATGTAGTCACAAAGCTCTCATTCCCTCTGTCCATTTAGATAATTGGACTCTTTTCCTAAAAAGGAAAAATTATTCAATCAATTGACAAGCATTTTAAACACCTACGAGTCATTGTACTAGGCATTGGGAATACAAAAAGAAAAAGAAAATAGTTCCTGGACTCAAGAATTTTACACCATCTTGGAGAAAATAACATATAAACATAAAATTGTATAGGGAGATGAGAGCTGACATTCTCTACACGTAACTTACATTATCACCCCATCTTATCCCTTCTACACATCCATTTTTCTTACTTATTTTCTTATCAGGTGCTAAGTCAATGAAAGGAGTCTTAAAAATATTGTCTCTTAATTAAAATTGGAACAACTCTTTCTTTACTTAATCAATTCTAGGCCACTATCCTAGTTAAATAACATTATTTTTTAAATATACTAGAGAAATCTTTTCCCACAACTTTTTACTCATCTCAGTACTAAGCTCCCTAATCTTTGAGGCTTAAGTAAGCATTAATTTATTATATACAATTTATTAGCAATGAGACAAATAATGAAACAAATACATAAATAATTATTTACAATACATGAGGTCTGAGAAAGATCATAGCTATAGTCACTTCTGACCATCTCTGATATATCTGACTTTTCATCAGTACAGGAAATACAAGACCATTCTTCACTTCTCTCAGAACATGAATTAAAATTTCTTATCAAGAATTTTCATTTTTCTTCAAAAGATAAGTTAAAAATTTATCTTGAGAAAAAAGCTCTGCCATAAAGATAGAATACAAAAGGCAATAATAAATAAAAATTTTTCTGAATGGAAATTGGAAGCCTCATTGGGATTATTCAAAATCAATGTTTGGATTTTTTCCTGTTCTCCCTTTTCTATCCATGTTAACTTTGAAATTCCTAGGGATTTGGGCTGGGGGAACAGAAAAAGATCGTGGTAGTAAGAATTGAGTATGATAAATGGAAGAAATCAGAGGTGAGAAGGTAGGTCGGTGGGAATAATAGGAGCCATGGTGAACAGAACAATGGCACTTGTGAGCCAAAAGAAATATCTGGAGGGTATACTTCTCATCTTGCATGGCAAAGATGGCACACAAAGAGTGTTTCTTTTACAGGTTCTTTCAGACATTGCATGGGGAAATTATTAAGATGGGGAATATTGGGGCAGCTAGGTGGTGCAGTGGATAGAGCTCCGGCCCTGGAGTCAGGAGGACATGAGTTCAAATCTGGCCTCAGACACTTGATTTACTAGCTGTGTGACCCTGGGCAAGTCACTTAACCCCAATTGCCTCACCAAAAAGAAAGGCAAAACAAAACAAACAAACAAAAAGATGGGGGGATATTGCTGAAATCCTGAGAAAGCATTGGTAGGAGTCAATTTGGAAACAGGGGAGAACTACACAGACAGATAGAAAGACAATAGACAAGGAGGCATCAGAGAGCTAGCTAGAAAGAGGAAAAGGGAGGAGGAGGAGGAGAGAGAGTTACTGTTACCACTCTTTGTGAAGAGAAGACTTTCCCAAAGGAGACTTCATATTACCGGTTGTAATTACTAGGAATTTACATTTTACATAAATTGAACTGAGTCACCAATTCAATAGTTTCTGTTTTATTTTCATGATTCTTTGAATAAAATTCTTCCTTGATGTTATGAATTCTATACACAATTAGCAATTGTAACTTCCTGGTACTTTTTCCAGTACCAGGGAGTCTTAGATGCAAAAGTGACATATATATCATTTATTAATAAAATCTGAAATTGCAAAGCACAGGGTGAAATAATCAATTTGGTATATGACATTTCAATGCTGGAAAAACTCATGAGAACAAATAGATGAATGTCTGCAAATATAAATAGAATATTAAAGGGCAAATAATCTAAACTCTTCTTATAGGACAAAGGCATTTAAGGCATCAGTTGTGGCATAGAAAAGGGATCTAGGAAATTTTGTATCATGTCCCAGAGCTTTCTGACCTCAGTGTCTATGAACCTTTGGTATCTCATGAAAAAAATGAAGGTAATAATACTTATACTATGTACCTCACATTATTGTGTGGAAAATTGTTCATATACATTAAGGAACTTAACAAATGTGATAAATATGTGTAGGAAATAAATATTATAATGTTGAGTGCCTGAATATATGTTGATGTGTTTCTTCAGAAAATAAGCAAACAGAAACAATTATCCTATCTTTGTGCAAGGCCACATGGCTCCTGTACTTGGAATTCTGTGCCCTGAGTCTAATTTGCTATAACTCAAGACAAACACATTGGAACTAGAAGGTATGTCTGCAACCAGAATCAGCTCGGTGTGGTTGAGTCTGATTTCCAAGGAGAGGCTAAAAAGATTAGGAATCTAGGGATGTGTGATAGCTGAGAAGAGTTAGAGCAACATCTATAAATTCATAATGGAAATAGTTTGAACATATACTTAGTCAATAAATCTTTACATATACTCTGTAGAACACTGAATACAATCTCCTCAAATTAGTAACACAATTCAAAATAAAATAAACCAATACTTTGTGTAGTGTGTACAATTAATTTTTTGAAAGTCATTTTCCTAAGAAATAATCAATCTGAAATATAAATGGGTTCAAAAGAAATTTAGATCAGTTCGTGGACAATGAGTGTTGAAATACAACTTAGACCTCCCTTAGCTCAATTTATTCATCAAGTATTTGAAGAAACAGAGGCTGAGTGAGGTTAAGTGATTTGCTTAAAGACATGGGTGACATTGGCTAAAAATACCTGAGTTCAATGTCACTAATGCAGAAATTTATTTTGCATGAGTACATATATTTGTATTGGAATCTATTATTTTGTCTGCTCCATGGATGAGGAACTTAAAGGTGAAAGTGAAAGAATTTGCAACTGAAAATAAAATAAAATAGAATTTTAAAATATTTTTAAATCCTATCACATAAAATGTAATTAGGGGAATTTTTAACAAAAAAAAATGCAACATAAAAGAATAAAGACCTGAATATGAGTCCTATCTCAGACCCTTGCTATCTGTGACCCTGGATGAGTCACTTTCTGTGTGCCTCAACTTCCTTATATCTAAAGAAAATAATAACAATTGCCTCATCTGTTTTTTTTTTTGTAAGGATCACTACATTTAAAACACTCCATAAATTCTTTCTTTTATTATATGTGCATTGATGAGCCTTAGGCCAGAACTGGAAAGGATTTTAATGATTACATAGATTCCTGTCCAACTCTTTTACTTTTCAGCTCAGAAAACTTTGGATGAGAAAGTTAATATCACTTACCTAGGATCAAACAACAAGAAGCAATAGAATCAAGTCTCAAAACCAAGTCTTCTGAGAATTGTGACTCCACGTCCTTTGTTCCTTCTCAATATACCACACTCAGAGGATTAGAGAATCCGGATATTCTGATTATGCATACAATGCCCTTACTACAGCACCATTGCAGCCTCTCTAGGTGGCAGGAAATTAGAATATTTTTATTTTATATCAGTTAGGATAGCTAAGCATATTGCTTCATGTCATTGGAAGAGACAGAATCCTGGGTATGAATGATCATGGACCAAAAACTGTATAGCAATTCTCCTATTTTTATTTTCTAATATCTCTCTTATTCCTATTCTGGCAAATATCCATCTTTTGTCCTCCCCTGGGATATTCTCCATTCCCTAAACTGGTTCTTAGAAAAATATTGTGAGAAAATCTTAGAAGAAAATTAGGTACTTCAAATCTTCAAAAATGCAACTGAGCATAGAAATCATGGTCTGACCAGAGCAATAGACTAGGACAAATGTTGCCATTATTGCAATAGTGCCATGAGTCAAGTCCCATGCTGAGTTGAGTTTTTAAAACCCCAAAATACACAAGTGATGCTACCAGGTCCAGGATTGTGTAGGGAGAATGCAATTTTACATCTCTACTTGCATATAATTGAATGTGGGTTATGCCAGTATGTAATTCCAGAAGTCTAGAATAAGGAATTTGACAGGTGAGGAGAAATGAAGACAGCTTTGGGTTAAGGGAAAAGGTTTAATAATCTTAGTGGAAACAAAACTGTAATAGGTATCGGTTTTCTGGAATTCTAATTTTAACCCTCAGTGAAATTATAGTGCATGGTACTAGGTTTTAGGTAGTTGCTTGTCCCTCGGATTTATGGCAAATAACAATAACAAACACATATCAACAAAAACAAAAATATATAATGGAGCAAATATAATGTTATGAAAAGTTCAGCAAAATGGAATTGCACTCATATGTAAGTTTTCTCCAAAGGAAGTAGTTCTCTTGTTTCTCTGATTTTCCCTCTATTTCCTGCATTCTTCTTTTTTTCTCTTTTCTATTCTTTCAAAATCTCATCCACTACCATGGTGTCTACTCAATGTGTATAAACCCCAAATCCGTATCATCATTCATTACTTCTTTCTTTCTTTTTAACCTCCCTATTGGGCATCCCTGTCTGGGAATCTCGCCACCACTTAAAACTCATGCCCAAAGCTTAGCCTAAGTTGACCAACTTCCAACTTTTCCAATTTCAACCTGCCTCCATAATATCTCTTGATTCCATCCATTCTTTTCAATCCTGTTGCAATCATCCTAATTCAGGCCCTCATCCATTATCCCTCTTCTACATTATAGTAACAAACCTATGACTAGTTTGCCTGCCTTCATCCCTTCCTACTTACATCCCACCAATAAGCCCAAACTCTGCATATTGTTGATTCAGTAGTACTAATGCAATTTTAATTATATCATGCCATACTCCAATGCTCTCCATCGCTTCTAATTATGTATACAATAAAGCCTATATTTTGTAACATGAAATTTAAAGGTCATAGGGAATGAGGAGCCTTAGATAGAATTGTCCAGCTATATATCTTTATTTCACAAGTGTCTCATCTCTTCTACTCTCTGATAATGTTTAAAAAACAATAGTGTTGGGGCAGCTAGGTGGTGCAGTGGATAGAGCACCGGCCCTGAAGTCAGGAGGACCTGAGTTCAAATTCAGCCTGAGACACATAACACTTAATAGCTGTGTGACCTTGGACAAGTCATTTAATCCCATTGCCTAGCCAAAAAACAAACAAACAAAAAAGAAAAAAAGAAAAAAAAATAGTGTTAGATTCAAAAGACCTCTGTTCAAGTCCTATCTCTAACACATGATCCTAGGCAAATCATTTCATCAATCTGAACTTCTGTTTTCCTCATTTGTAAAAACAAAAAAATAATACTGTTAATGCATATTTCACAGGGTGATTGTCCAGAAATTGGATTGAAAATTTTAAACTTCCTTAAAAATAATGCCTAATAATTAACTATTTGATTTATGCTTTTAAATTCCTTGAGGTCAGGAAGTATATCCTATTCATTTTGCATTATCCAGAGTACTTAGTACAATGCCTTGCCCACAATATTTATTTAATAAATGTCTTCTGAAGAATAAGGGAAGAAGGAATGGAGGGAGGGAGAGTGGAAGGCAGTGAATGAATGACTATATCCACATCCTTTTTCCAATGAGGAAAACATGGGTTTTCCCAGTCCTTTGCTACTGACCTGCCGGATGTAAACTCTGAGTTAGGAGGTACACTTCAAAATCTAGAAAAAGGTGAAAGGGAATAGTTGCTTCTTTGTAATGAAGGTTCCTCCTAAGACCAAACTCCAAAAGAATAATAATGGAACCAGTCTCTCCTCTCCCCTCAAAGTATATAAGCCTAAACTGCCTTAATCCCACAGGGATGTGATTGCCCTGAACTCCCTTGGTGCTCAGGAGAACAAGAGGAAAAACAACTAAGATCTAAGTGTTTACACATTTGCTCTACATTGGATTATTGATACTTATACATGTATATTTTATTTAAAACATGACTGTTCCTTTAAGAAAAACCAGGTTTTATGAATAATTGTCTTTGTACAATTTGTACATGAAGAATTTAGGAACTTTTTTCAATAAAAATGTGGTTCTGGTGTCTAAAGATGCTATAATTTAGTTTGATCCTCAGTCTCTTTGTGACTCCTCCTTTTTTCCCCAGAAGTAATTTTTAGTCATAGACAGAAAAGGTGCCAGTGTGGGGCAACAGGAGGTAAAGTTTTTCATTCTCACTGTTACTTCATGTTTACTGTGCAAACGAAATGTTTCCAATCTCATTTTTGAGCCTAGGAAAGTGTAAAGCATGCAACTTCCTTAGAGGGAAAATACAGTATACAGACCTGAATTCTTCCATATACCGACAGGCCACTGTTGACATGGTTAACAATGAAGCAGGCACCTTGCTGCCACTAATCATAGAATTCGAATCACAACACAATAAAATTACAGTCACAAAATCAGAGTGGAAAGGAATGGCAGATATTATCTAGTCTAGTTAGGATTTAAACAGGATTCCTCCCTGAAAAATCTCTAAAAGGTGATAAATCCAACATCCAACTTTTTTTCTAAGCTTTCCAGGGAAGAAGAACTCCTTCTTCTCAAGGAAGTTCATTCCAATATTGCTAATAATTTATAAGGCTTTTTTCTCCCCATTACAAGTTAAATTTATGGCTGTACAATTTCCATGCATTTCTACCAGTTCTGGCTTTTTGGACTAAGCCCAACAAGAATAATTCATCCTTCTAAATGTCACCCTTCTTATTCTTAAAGATCATAAAGACAATTTTTAGCATTCATTGTTACAAGATTTTGAGTTTCAAATTTTTCTCACATCCTCCCTTCCCTCATCCTAAAATGGTAGGCAATTTGATGTAGGTTATACATGTGCCATCATATAAAACATATCTTTATTTTAGTCACAGTTGTGAAAGAAGAAACAGATCAAAAGGGAAAAAAATATGAAAAAGAATAAAGTAAGGGGAAAAAGTGTGCTTCAATCTGCATTCAGAGTCCATCAGTTCTTTATCTGGATCTGGATAGCATTTTTCTTTGTGAGTGTTTTGTAATTGTTTTGGATCATTGTGTTGCTGAGAAGAGCTAAGTCATTCATAGTTGATCATCACACAGTGTTGCTGATACTGTCTAAAATGTTTTCCTGGTTCTGCTCATTTCACTTTGCATGAGTTCATACAGGTATTTCCAGGTTTTTCTGAAATGTGACTGCTCATCATTTCTTATTGCGCAATAGTGTTCCATCATATTCATATACCACAGTTTGTTCAGCCATTTCCCATTTGATAGGCATCCCCTCAGTTATGGTTTGCCACCACAGAAAGGACTGCTATAAATATTTTCGCACATGCAGGTCTTTTTCACTTTTTTATGATCTCTTTGGGGTGAAGACATAGTAGTGCTGGATTAAAGGTTGTGCACAGTTTGATTGCCCTTTGGGCATAATTCCAAATTGCCCTCCAGAATGGTTGAATCAGTTTATGCCTCCACCAACAGTACATTGTGTCCCAATTTTCCCACATTTTTTTCTCTAACATTTATCCTTTACATTTTCTATCACATTAGCCAATCTGACAGATGTGAGGTGGTACCTCAGAGTTGTTATAATTTGCATTTCTCTAATCACAAGTAATTTAGAGCATTTCTTCATATGACTATAGATAGCTTTTATTTCTTCATCTCAGAACTACCTGTTCATATCCTTTGATCATTTATGAATTGAGGAATGATTAGTATTCTTATAAATTTCACTCAGTTCTCTATACATTTTAGAAATGAGGCCTTTAGCAGAGATACTTGGTGTAAAGATTGTTTTCCTTCTAATCTTGGTTGCATTGGATTTGTTTGTGCAAAACCTTTTTAATTTAATACAAACAAAATTATCTATTTTACATTTTAAATGCTCTCTATATCTTGTTTGGTCATGAATTCTTCCCTTTTCCATATATCTAAAAAAATAATTTATTCCTTGTTCGCCTAATACGTTTATGATATCACCCTTTATGTCTGAATCATATGCCCATTTTGTTATATGGTGTAGGACATTGGCCTATACCTAGCTTCTGCTATATTGTTTTCTACTTTTCCCAGTGGCTTTTTGCAAATAATGAGTTTTTATCCTAGAAGCTGGGGCATTTGGCTTTATTTCTAGGTTACTGTGGTCATATACTACTGTGTCTTCTGTACCTAACCTATTCCACTGGCTCACCACTCTATTTCATAGCTAATACCAAATAGTTTTGATGATTGCATTTTATAATATACTTTTAGATCTGGTATAGCTAGGCCTCCTTTTTTGCATTTTTTCATTAATTCCTTGGTATTTTTAACATTTTGTTCTTCCAGATGCATTTTGTTGATTTTTTTCTAACTCTATAAAATAATTTTTGGTAGTTTATTTGGTATGGCACTGAATAAGTTGATTAGTTTAGGTATAAACATTATTTTTACTATATTGCCTCAGCCTACTCATGAGCAATTGATATTTTTCCATTTGTTTAGATCAGACTTTATTTGTGTGAAGAGTGTTTTGTAATTGGGTTCATATAGTTCTTGAGTTTGTCTTGGCAGGTAGCCTCCAAACTATTTTATATTGTCTCAGTTATTTTAAATAGAAATTTTCTTTCTATCTCTTGCTATAGAGAAAGAGTTTTTTCTTTGGTGAATTTTTGTACCTCTTTTTTCATTTGGCCAATTCTGCTTTTCAAAGTATTCTTCTCTTTTTTAGATTTTTGTGCCTGTTTTACCATTTGGCCAATGCTGTTTTAATATGTTATTTTATTTAGTATTTTTAGTGCCTCCTTTACCAAGATGTTGACTTTTTTTCATGATTTTCTGGCATCATTCTCATTTCTCTTGCCAATTTTCTCTACCTCTATTACTTGATTTTTAAAATCCTTTTTGAGCTCTTCCATTTACTGAAACCAAATTATATTTTTCTTTGAAGCTTTGGATATTGCAGTTTTGATGTTATTGTCCTCTTCTGAGTTTTTGATCTTCCCTGTCACCATAGTAATATTCTATACCCATAGTAACATATATTATATATATTTTTCTGTTGTTTGCTCTTTTTTCTAGCCTGTTTCTTGACTTTTAGCTCCATGATAAAGTAGGGCTGTGCATCTGGAGTAGAGGGGGACTTGTCGCAAGCTTCAGGGTTTTTTTTTTGGTGCTGCTGTTTTCAGAGATATTATTAGTTCTTCCAAGGTGGAATGATCTAGAAAGAGGTCTGTTTACTACTTTCCTGTATTGTGCTCTTGTCTGTGAGTGACCATAAGCACTCATTCCCACCCTGAAACTGTCACCAGGGTCCTAGCTCCTTTGCAGATCCAAGCTCTGTTGTATTAATGCTCCTTATGACCCTGGAACTGAGATCCAGGACTGTGACACAGATCTATGTATGGAATGCAACAGAGTCCTGCCCCCGGTGCCAGCAAAGGAACTCTTGTAATCTCCTTCTGATCCTTTATTGTCCCCCTCTTAGCATCTGTGGGCTGAGAGGTCCATAAACCTTCACTGCTCCCACTGATTTAGTTGTCTTCAATGCCTGCTTCTGATTTCCTGAGGCACAGTCTGCACTGGACTGAGCTTTACTTTCAGCCTGATCCAACGGAAGTTTCTTGCTGACTTTCTTAGGTGTCTTGGATTGAAAAAAAATTTCCCCCACTCTTTTGTGGATTTTACCACTTCAGAATTTATTTTGAGTCCTTATTTAAAGTTGTTTGGAGGGGTTCTAGGGAGAGCTTAGGTGAGTACCTGCTTTTTCTCTGCCATCTTGGCTACCCAAAAAATACTTTTACAATAAAACAAATAACCAAAAAATGGTCATCCCTTTAATTTGCATGTCAATTTACTTTTAAACCAATTTCCTCTCAATTTTTTCATTTGCTTCTCTATTTATAAGACTAGAGAAGTTAAGTCATTTGTCAAAGGTTATAGAATAGATTAAGTGCAGGATCAGAAAAGTAGCCTGTGTAAGGTGCTGAGCTTGAAGAGGAGATTTGAGTTGAAGACATAGGTCTACTACTTATTGATTATGTGATATTGGACAAATCACTTAACTTCTACATCTATAATTGCTCAGATAAATCCACGATATCATTTCAATCAATCAATGAACATTTATTAAGTGCCCACCTTATGTCAGGAACTGGGTTAAGGGCCAGGAATACAAATACAAAAGAAAAAAAAATAGTTCTTGCCTTTTTAGACTTCAATCTAATGAGGGAAGATAATGATGATGATGATGGTGATGATGATGATGATGATGATGATAATAATAATAAATGACAGCCAACATCTATATAGTTCTTTCTATGCACTGGACATTGTACTAAGTGCTATGAAATTATTATCTCATTTGATCTTCACAACAACCTAGCAAGGTAGGTGCTATTATTATCCCCATTTTACAGATGAGCAAACTGAGGTAAACAGGTGAAGTTATTTGCCCAGAATCATAGTGTCTGAGGCTGGATTTGAACTTAGGTCTCCCTGACTTCAGATAAGGTGCTCTAATCACTGTGCCACCTAGGTGCTTCCTTATATATATATTAAAAAGTTTCAAGTGTTTCTTCATTTACAAAAACACAAACAGAAAAGAAGATAGCTTCCATTTCACGCACACACACACACAAACACATGAAGGATATATATTATATTATGTTATCTATTCAATATATATATAACATATACTATATTTTATATATTGTACAAACTGTGTGTATGTATGATGTTTATGTGCCATTTTTAAGGTTTTTTTAAGTTTTAGGGGTTTTTTAGAGTTTTTCATATTTTTGTGAGCTTTTCATATCAGTAAGTGAGCCATTTTGGTTAAAAGATTTTTTATCTTCTATAGATTTGATCCTGCTGTTTGAAGTTTCTCTTTTTAATATGATTTATAACATAGATTACTTTCCTTTCCCTGTATCCTCAATATTTTCCTAATGATGAACCATTCTTGTATCCCTCGAGTAAATCTAACTTAGTCATGATGAATACCAATCTGGCTAGATTACTGCAATCTTTTTTGCTAAAATTACTTGAAAATGTTGCACATGTTACTTGCACATGTTGACTCCCATGATAAACTGTTAGCTCCTTAAGAGAAGGAACAGTTTTTTTTCTATTTTCTTTGGATCCTTAGTATCTAATAAAGTACCTACCACATGGTAAGAATTTAATAAGTGCTAATTAATTATGATATTGACGGATAGTTCTCTTTCTTTGCTTTACTCTCCTTTAAGTTTATTTTCATTTCAAAAAGGAGATGAATAGAATGTTTTCTTTCTCAATTTTTAGTAGAATTTGAGAAATTGTTTGTTGATTTTTAATTGATTGACAAAATTCACCTGTATATCTCTCTGATCTATAGTAGTTACTCAGTACACTAAAGATACAAGGAAAAACAAAAGATAGCCCTTACTCTTAAGGAGCTCATAATCTAATGAGGGAGAAAAGATATAAACAAGGATGTATAAACAATGTATATAATAGGAAATAGTGAACAGAAAAGAGGCACTAAAATTAAGAGATATTAGGAAAAAATTCTTATAGAAATTGGGATTTTAGTTGGGACAGGAGGAAGCCAGGAAATCCAGGAGGCAGGAATGAGGACAGAAATATTTTATGCGTAGGGAACAGCCAGTAAAAATTCCCTAATTTGACAGATGGGATTTCTTGTTAGAGGAGACAAGTGTCACTGGATCTAAAAACAGGAAAGTATAAGGTATAAAAAGACTGAAAAGATGGGGAATCCTAGCATATGAAGGACTTTGAATGTTAAAGGATTTTATATTTGATCCTGGAGATGATATAGAGTCACTGGATTTTGTTGAATGGGGTGTGGGAATTGGGGCTGCAAAGATGACATGGTTGGAATTGCACATGAGGAAAAAAAAAATCACTTTGATGGCTAAATGGAAGTTGGACTGGAAAGAGAAGACATTTGTGGCAGGCAGACCATTCCACAGGCAATTGCATTAATCAAAATGAGGAAATGAGGGCCTGTACCAGGGTGGCAATAATGTCAGAGGATAAAAGGGGATCTATGTAAGAGAAGATACGAAGGAAAAATTGTCATACCTTGACAACTGATTGGATATCAGTGGGAAAAGAATGAAGAATCAAAGATGACAACTAGGTTGCAAGGTGATTGGGAACTTAAGAAGTGAAAAGGTTTTTAGGGGAAATAGTTCAGTTCTGGACATGTTGAATTTAAGATTTGTCTGGGTTTCCTATTGGAAATCTCCAGTAGATAATCAGACATCTGGATCTGTAGTTCAGGAGAGTGCTTAGTACTAGCTAAGTAGATTTGAAAATTATCAGCAGAGAGATAATAATTGAGTCAATGGGAGCTGATGAGATCATCAAGTGAAATAATCCATGCACAGATCATCACCATCTGGGGCTTAAGTCCAAATCTAGCCAATCACCTCTTTTTTATATAGTCTAAGAGGTAAGAACAGTATTACATAAAACATGCTTAAGACATGGGCTCATAGAAGAACCACATGGTAGGCTGGATTTGGCTCTCAGGTGATGGTTTGCTGACCCTGGTACAGAGAGAAAAGAAAAGAGGACCCAAGAAAAATCTCTGAGAAACATCTACAGTTGGCCAACATGACCTGGAACAAGATCAGTCAAGACTAAGAAGTGATCAGACAGGAGAACCAGGAAAGCATAGTGTCCCAAAAATCCTAGGAGATTAGATTATCAAGGATAAGAGGCTGATCAACAGTACCAAAGGCTGCAGGGCAGTCAAGAAGGATGAGGCTTAAAGAAAAGCCATCACATTTGGCAATTAAGAGATCATTATTAACTTTGGAGAGAGCAGATTTGGTTGAATGATGAGGTTGAAAGTCATATTATAGAGTTAAGAACAATGAAAGGAGAGGATATGAAGGCACCTGTGGTAGGAGGCCTTTTCTAGGAGTTTCGCCACAGAGAGGAGAAATTATATGGGGTAACAATTAGTAGGGATGAATGGATCAAGTGATGATCTTTTGAGGATGGGGGAGACATGAGGCATATTTGTATGCAGTAAGGAAGTAGACAGTAGATATATAGACATTGAAGAAATTGAGAGAGGAGGCAATCTGCTGTATAAGACAAGATCTAATGGGTTCACTTGTGTATGTGGAGATGTTTGCTTTGGCTAGGAGAAATGTTACCTCAGCATTGAAAGAGGTGAAAAGTAGGAGATAATGGCAAAAGGAATCTGGATGATATGAAATAAAGAGTAGAAAATATTGAGCAGGGGCACAAGGGGAATGGGATTAAGAAATCAGAAAGTGAGCGATGAGGGTGGTGATCTATAGGAGGAAATTTGTTAGTCCTTTAGGGAAAATTTTGGAAAAATTTTCAGTCTCAATCAAGTCATGATGTCAGGGTCATAGAATACTTTAATCCATTCATATTTAAAATTTGATTATTAGAATTGCATTTTCTTCCACTTATTCATTTTGTATTGAATTTATGTCTCCTCATCTTTTAAGCTACTGCTTTCTGACTACAATTAGTTTTCCTTACACTATTATGATGCTAGGCTATCCACAGAGGCTCTCCCTCTACTCTAATTCTCCTGGTTAGCCTATCCCAAGTTCCCTGAATTTGCTTAAATTTGAATTTCTTTTTTCTTGATTTTGTTTGTTTTTGTGTCTTCCCCTTTTTTAACCTTAATTTTTCTCTGCCCTTGTAAGCATGTGACTGAATGTTTTCTCTCCTCCTAACTTTCTTTCAATCTTTTATTTTTGCTGTGCCCTTTTCCAAAAGGTTTTTCTTTGGTTTGTCCTCTATTTCTCTCCTACTTTCTTATGAATTTTACTTCTTGATTTGTGTCTTATACCATATTTGTACCCTCTATTTTTCTCTATCCCTAAAGTAGAAATTCTTAACTACTATATTTAAAATCCTTCCTGTATCCTATTTCCATGTTTGTACATTTGTAGTTCTTTCCCTATCCTCACTATTTCCTGTTATGCCTCAATCATAAAAATATTAATTCAAGAAGAAGTAATGTTCAAATAGTGACATTAAGCTAGGAGTCACTCTGTGCCACAACTCAAGAAACACAATCTCACTTCTTCTCCATTTTATCATTATCACACTTCATTCCAAAGGCCAGTATAACACATGCTCTGGTACTATTTCCCAACTTCTGCTGACATTACCAGATTGCATTCAAAGAGGGCAGTGTCTACTGTTCTTCATGAGGTTCTAGGGGTAACCTGAGTGGTTAGAAATGATTTCTAGTACTATTGCACATGAGCTCTTATATACCATGTTCTCAATGTTAATTAGCCACCCAGAAGAGATATTTGCTTATGTAGTATATTAAGAAAAGTTGGTTCAAAACATTTCTCCAAAGACTTGGGCAGCCTCTTCCACAAATAAACAAAAAGTCTCTGAGGACAGTAGGCTAGAGAGGATGTGTGACTAAGGGGCAAAGAGCTACTTATTTTCAGAAAGAAGTCATGTTTTGCTTCATGGAGTCCACATGAGGTTGCCCTGATGTATCAATGGCATTTTTCTGGGTTCTGAGGGTTGGGACTCCCATTGAATCTTGAAGTTGTGCTTCTCTCCTCCCAGAAAAAGCTTCACTCCCTAAAGCTTCCTTTTCTCGCTATGTCAAGTTCATTCTCACTAAGCTCCCATTTGGATACAATTTTTATTACAAGTCCAGTCTCTCTAATGATATAGTCAAAGGTGTGGAGGAGGGAAGGAATATGAGACTCCCTCCGAGCTCTTCGTGTGGTTTCTATCCCCTGGTTACAGATACAAAGGTCTGACTTCTCAATGTGCTCCTAAAGCTTAATTGATTTCATGATCAAAATCTTTTTTCTAATATAGCTAGGCCCAGAAAAGTGTGTGTGTGTATAGGTATTGGTGTCAGTTATCAGGTCTAAGAAGATCATCTTTTTAGTTACATTAATTAAGGGTAGAAGATGAGATACACTTCTTATACCAGACCTGTTCACTTGTGTACTGTTCACTTGTGGACTTGTATAGGGCAAATTTCCTGCTCCTCCCTGTCTCTTAAATACACCTTACTCTTTTGCCAAAGTATCACTTATCCCTCCCACAAAATAATTGATTCACTTACATGGAGCCCTAGAATTTAATCCATAGAGTATCAATTTAGCTTTTCTTCTTTCCCTTCTCTTAATTCTTTAAATTCCTTCCAATCTTTAGATACTTAAGTTTTGTTTTGTTTTTTATCCCTTAATGACCTTTCTTTGTTTTTTCTTTTACCCCTGCATTCAATCTTATTTTTTAAATGTTCCCCTATAAACATGAAAGAATTGATCTCATTACTTAATCATTTCTTCAAGATTTTACTTAACTTCCCTGAAATTTTATTATTTGGCGCATCTGCAAGTTAAATATTGTTCTGCATATTGTCTGAACTTAAAGTATTAATAATGTAGATTAAACTCAGAAGTGCATATGCATACATTTCCCCCCTCCCTTCAGACCTCTGTTTGCCAGTACCCATCTGTATTGCTCTGTAAATATTGCCTGAGATCAACAGGAATACAGTAGAAAGTTCAAGTAATGAAGTCATCACCAGACTAGAGGTCTGGTGACTATAAGCTAATAATAATAGCCATTCATATAATGATTCAAGGTTTACAATGTGCTTTACATTCATTAGTTAATTTGAACCTCACAATATCCCATGTTGTAGCTGTAGCTAAATTTGGAGGAATTCATCAAATGCCTCTTTTTGAAGGACAATCTTTTTTTCATTTATTATTAGGCTCAGTTTTGTAGGATATATTATTTTGGGTTACAACTTGTCCCTTTTTGCTATTCAAAATGTCCTATTTCATCCTTTGCTCTGATTTCTCATGACTGTGATATAATCCTGAGTTATTTGAATAGATATTCCTTCATGCTGGAAGATCTTTCTCCTGACAACTGGCAGCATTTGTTGTTTGTTATTAAATTTGTGATATTGGCCTGCTTCATACCTTGTATTTTCAAGAATGAATATTTTTTCTGGTGTCGATCTTTGCTTTCAGTTAATCTCTGTTCTGTTGTTTTTATTCAGAACTCAACAATTTCCTAATTATTTGCTAATTATTTCCTGGTGTGTATTATAGGATTTTTGTTTTTTTAATGTATTTCTGGGAAGCCTATTAATCTTAAGTTATATATACACATCTTGTCTTGTAGGTTGCTTTGTTTATGTATATAATTTTGTGTTTTTTTTAACATTGTTGTCTTTTGATTTTTTCTTTCAGATTCTTTCTCACATCTGCATATTTTTTAAATGTCTATTTTACTTACTAAGCTTCTACTTTTTGAGGGAATGTCTGTCATATACTCAAAGTTTTACTGTTTGTTTCATTTTTGCTTCAACAACTTATTTCCTACTTCATACTAGTCTTAATATCTTTGTTCAATAATTTATTTTACTTTAGAAACATCATGATGTGTCTTTCTGTTGTTACATGTAGCCTCCTTAGGAGGCTACAGATTTCTTTTTTTTTTTTTTTTGTTCTTGGAATTATGTTTCATTTCCTTTCGTTGTATATTTGTCCATAGTTGTTTGGACTCTCTTTTTTTTTTAACTCATCCTTCAGTCTTTCTGAACTTCTCTGTTGAATTATCTGCATGTAATAGGTCTTGTACTAGGTTTTTATTTTAACTTTCTCTTTTGACATTTCAGTCTTTAAATATTGTTCTTATAATACTGGTAACTTGTCCCTTGATTCCATTACTATCTTTGAACTTCCCTTTTAACTGCTAAATAGACACTCATGGATGGTAGCCATCTACTACCATATATCAAGGGTTGTCTGGGTCTGACCTAGTTCCTGAGTGAGTAAATGCTGAGAGAAGAGGAGAGATCCAAAGTACGTTTTCAAAACCATTTCCTTTGGGAATAAGCTCTTTCTATTCAATCTTAAGGCTATATGTGCTGATCCATACTGCTTGCATCTTTTATTCATTCCCTTCTACTTGTTATTCATGGTGTGTGTGTGTGTGTGTGTGTGTGTGTGTGTGTGTGTGTATGTGTGTGTGTACAGAATCTGCATTTTACTTTTAATAGGGTTTGCAGTCGGTGAATTCAGGCTGAGTCACCATCATGGGAGATGGAGAAGATCAGGCAAGATTCTTCAGGTCCAGAACTCAATCCATTCTATCATCAAGCTTCTAGCTGACACCCAGAGTTCAGTCTGCTTACCCTTGATTAGGTGTAAAATGTTCCATATTGAATCTATTATGAGTCACAATTAGAATCTGTAAACAGTACAGAGTGACACAGGACACCCATTTTCTTTTCTCTAAGACTTTTCAACATGTTTACATGGTCCAGAGAAGCAAACAATGGGTGCTTATCTGATGGAGCTCTATTTCTTTGTTTAGAAAAGACTGGTAGAGAGGACTATCAATTTAATCTGAGTTGACCCAAGTAAAGCATTCATTAAACATCTACTATGTGTATGACACTTTGCTAGATTCTGGTGATAGGAAGGTAAAAGTAGAGTCATCTGAAGGTAATTGTATAACAATAAGCTTCCACTAAAGCCATCACTAAATACCTTATTGATTACTATTGTTGTTGTTCAGCTATTCAGTCATGTCTGATTCTACATGACACCATGGACATTGTCCATGGGGTTTTCTTGGCAAAAATGCTGGGATGGCTTGTTATTTCTTTCTCTAGTGTGCCGCATTTTTAAGATTTGGAACTGAAACAAATAGGTGTTAAGTGACTTGCCTATCGTCAGACAGCTAGTAAGTGTCTGAGGCTAGATTTTAACTCAGGCTGTCCTGACTCCAGGTCTGTTGCTCTATCCATTATACCATCTAGCTGTCATTATTGATTACTAGCACTATGGATTTCAAATTCCATGCATATGGAGCACAAGTACCAGCAGGCTTTGCCAAGTTGGAAAGGTTTCATGTGAACTGAATATGTATCATTTGAGGACCACCTAGCTAATTTCAAGAAAAGCTCAACACTAAAAAATTGGGCATCCACTGTCAAATTTGGTTATCCAAAACATCTCTGTTTACTAATCCTTAGTACCTAAATAATGGAAGCATTGCATTTTTTGTCCTGTAGAAACTATAATGATTTGGCTATTCTTCCCAATGATATCTATTCATGCTTGTCCATCCTAGGATATTCTTGTCCATAAGGTCCCAACAAATTTACAGTAAGGAATCCACTCAAATACTAAAAACCATATCGAAGAAATCAGGAAGTTGCAAGCAAGGAAGTTACAAGTCTATATTCTTTGACAAATCACAGCATTGAGTATCAGGAATGAACATCTCTCTAGTTTTAAAGTTATCATTTTAGAGCCATTAAATCTTAAAAGTCAAAGAAAAGTAAAAAATCCACTCTGGAATGGGGGTTCTTAACCTGAGGTTCATGAACATGTTTCTTTTTAAAAATATTTTGTTAAATGTATTTCAATAGAAATGGTTTCCTTTGTAATCTGTATGTTTTATTTTCTGCATCTAAAAGCATTTTTCTGAGAAGGGGGCCCAAGGTTTCACCAAACTGCCAAAGGGATCCATTATACACAAAAAATTAGAAGCTTCTACTTTACAATGTTATGCTTAAAATCGCATTCTAACCTCATTACTCTCTTAGAGAATAATATCCTCCTTTAGGACTGCTACTGTATTTCCATTATGAGAAAGCTGAAAACAGACTAAGAGTAGTCTCATGACTACAAATAGTGCTTTAAAAGTAAACAAAATGAATATTTTCTATTTTTGTCATAATACAAAAATATGGTGGTACACTGGCCTGATTTTTTTTGTGTCTGTTGGCCTCTATTAGATTTTCAGAACCTTATTATACACAAATGATTACTCACCCCAAGAATAAGGAATTGTTCCCTATTCAAAATAAAACTTCCCTGGATTGGTAGCATGTTGAGTTCTTCCCAACCTCAGCCCTGTATCACTTTATAAAGTTTATAAAATTCTAATTGTGACCCCTAATAGTTTCGCTACAGAACCTGTTACATGCAATCAAGGGTAAGCAGACTGAGCTCTGGGTGTCAGCTAGCTGCTTGATGATAGAATGCATTGAGTTCTGAACCGGAAGAATCTTGCCTGGTTTTCTCCATCTCCCATGATATGATTTAGTCTGGATGTATGTCAGTAATTCAGTTTTTCAAATTTTTCTCTTCTGCTAGTCAGATAAGTCTGTATTTATATAGGGTAGAAAGACCATTAAGGCATAGGGAGACAGTGGGTGGAAGATACAAAAATGGAAGGTGAAAGGATATCACATACAAACTTTACCTACTTTAAGTTTGCCTAAGACAAGCATTGACTTTTGCTACCCAGAATACATAATTCTTCAAAACTCTCTAGGCCTCAATCGCCACACATTTTACTGATGAGGAAAGAGAGGGCAAAGGGGTAAAATCCAAGGTCAAACATTGATTTAGGGGCTAAGCTTTAGAGATTAGTACTGTTTCTACTTCCCTATGTCACAAAGAAGGTACATGACATGTACATGACAGGTACATAGTCATGCCAAGCCAATTACTTAATATAAAAAAAGAGGGGACATTTTTCCAGGGGCTATAGACTATAAAAATTTCCCTTGATCTTTCAGCCTGAGCAAAGCCATCTTCACCTCCTTGTTTCTTAGTGTATATACCAAGGGATTCAACATGGGTGTGATCATTGTTTGGAAAATGGCCACAATCCTATCCACAGCATGTATGGAGCCAGGTCTTAGATAAACAATGAGACCAGGCACAAAGAAGCAGAGGACCACAATACAGTGGGAAGCACAGGTCTGGAAGGCTTTTTCTCTACCCTCTGTTGTGCGGATCTTCAAAATAGCTCGAACAATGGACACATAGGAAAGGAAAATCAGGAAGCAACATCCCGATGCTACCACTCCAATGTTAACAAAGATCACCATCTCATTGACTGAGGTGTCTGCACAGGCCAACTTGAGAATGGGGGGTGCATCACAAAGGTAATGCTGAATCTGGTTAGGGCCACAGTAGGGCAGGCGGAAGGTCAGGGCAGTGTGGGCTGCTGAGTGGATAGCACCACTAAGCCATGTGCCTCCAGTTAGAAGGGCACAGATTTTCCCACTCATAAAGGTAGAATAATGCAAGGGATAAGTGATGGCCAGGTAGCGGTCATAGGACATGACTGTGTAGAGGAAACACTCAGTGCTTGCCAGACTATAGAAGAAAAAGAGTTGAGCCACACAACTGTGAAATGAGATGGCCCCACCATCTGGGGAGAGGAGACCCATGAGTATCTTGGGCACAGTGACAGTGGAGAACCACATGTCAATAAAGGAGAGGTTGGCCAGGAAATAGTACATGGGAGTGTGGAGGTGGGAGGCCACCTTGATCACCAGCAGGATGAGGAGGTTCCCCATCAAAGTGAGTGCATATATCACTGAAAAGATCCCAAATAGGGTTGTTGTCAGTTCGGGTGCATGAGGAATCCCTCTAAGAATGAATGTAGTCACAAAGCTCTTATTCTTTCTCTCCATTTAAATAATTGAGTCTTTTCCTAAAGAAGGAAAAATCATTGAGTTAATGGACAAGCATTTTTAAACACCTACTATGTGTAAACCATTTTATTAGGCATTTGGAAATACTAACAGAAAAATAAAACAGTTCCTGCACTCAAGAATTTTACACTATCTTGCAGGAAATTACATACATACCTAAAATTGTAGCAGGAGATGAGAGCCAATATTGTCTACATGTTACCTATATGATCATGCCTCCTTTTACCTTCTATTCATCCATTTTCCTTATTCATTCTCCTGCAAGGTTCTAAGGCAATCAAAGGATGTGTTTTGGTATTTTATCTTAACTAAAATTGCAACATCTCCCTCATTACCACTAGCCTGTTTATTAATATTTATTAAATACACTAGAGAAATCTTTTTTTTTCCGTAACTTTTTGCTCATCTCAGTACTGAGCTCCCTAATCTTTTAGGCTTAACTAAGCATAATTTTATTATGGAAAAATTATTAAGAATGAAAGAAATAATAATAAAGCACATAAATAATTATTTACAATATATGAACTCTGAGAAAGATCATAGGCATAGTCACTTCTAACCATCTCTGCTATGTCGGACTTCTCATTATTTCTAGAAACACAAGACCATAGTTCAATTCTCTCAGAATACCAATTAAAATTTCTTATCAGGAATTCTTTTTTTTGTTTCCTCAAAAGATAAGTTAAAATATTTCTCAAATGAGAGAAGTACTGCCTTAAACACAAGATAGAAAAGGTAGTGATAAATAGAAACTTCACTGAATGGAAATTGAGAGCAGCATTGGGGCTATTTGAAACCAATTTTGGATTTTGCTGTCCTCCCTCTTCTATCCCAGTTAACTGATGATTTCTGTGGATCTGAGTGAATACATGTTGGAGGAACATAAAAAGACAGTGTTAGTAATGGTTGAGTTTGATAGATGGTAGAAATCAGAGGTGAGAAGGAGGAAAAAAATGTAAGAGCCATAGAGAGTAGAACAGTGGTACTTGTGAGCTGAAGAAAAGTTCTGGAAGGCTTACCCCTCATTTTGAATGGAAGAGATTGCACACAAAGAAAATTCTACAAGTTTTTTCAGACACTGCATGAGGAGATTCTTGAGATGAGTGGTATTGCTAATGACCTGAAAAGGATTGGTTGGAGTAGATTTGGAAATAGGGGAGAAATACACAGATAGATAGAAAGACAAACAAAGAGACATCTGAGAGATAGCGAGAAAGATTAAGAGGCAGGAAGAGTAAAAAGAGAGAGAGCAAGAGAGAAGAAAAGAGAAGAGAAGGGAAGAGAGAGAGAGAGAAAGAGAGAGAGAGACAGAGAGAAAGAGAGACAGAGATAGAGCTGATGTCACCCCTGTGTGTGAAGAGCACACAGAGGAGACTTCATATTGAGGATTGTAAATTACTAGGAATTTGCATTTTACATAGATTGGACTGACCAATTAATTGAGGTATGAATTCAATAGGTTCTCTTTTACATTCCTTATTCTTTTAATAAAATTCAACCATAATATTGTCAATTCCATATATAATTAGTAATTGCACCTTGCTGCTTTGTTTTCCTACACTGTGGAGACTTGGACACAAAAGTTACATATTTCTATTTTTAATAAAAATTTGAAATTGTAAAGCACTAAATGAAATAGTCAATTTGGTATGTGACACTGAAGTCTTTAGGGCACAAAAATGCTAAGGCCAAAGAGATAAAATCCTGGAAAATTTCATAAGAACAGATAGTTGAATGACTGCAAATGCGAATAAAATATTAAAGGGGAAAGAATCCAAACTCCTCTTATAGGACAAAGGCCTATAAGGCATCAGTTGTGACATAGAAAAGGGATCTCAGAAATTTTATATCATGTCTGTGAGCTTTCTAACTTAAGCCTCTCTGAACCTGTAATATCTCATATGAAAAATGAAGATAATTTTTCCCTCATACTTTTACTGTGAGGAAAATAGTGTATACAATTTAAAGAACTGAACAAATATGATAAATGTATGTACTAATAAAACATCATAATCATGATTCCCCGAATACATCAAGATTCCTTTCCAACCCTTACTTTTCAGCTGAGGAAACTTTGGATCAGAAAGTTAATATCACTTATCCAAGATCATACAACAGCAAGGAGTAGAATCAAGTGTCAAAACCAAATCTTCTGAGAATTGTGACTCTATGTCCTTCATTCTTTTGAATATAACACTCTCATAAGACTAGAGAACACAGTCAGATATTCCGACTGTACATGCAATGTTTTTACCAGGGCACCATTGCTACCTCTCTAGACAGCAGGAAATTAGAATATTTTAATTTTATATCAGAGAGGATACCTAAGCATATTCATGCAGGTAATTGGTAGAGAAAGAATCTTGGGTGGGAAGGATCATGGACCTAATAATATGTAGAAATTCTCCTATTTTTATTTCCTAATATCTATCTTATTCCTTTGCCAGAAAAAAACAATACTTTTTCCTCTCCTGGGATTCTTTTCCTTCCTTAAGCTGGATATTAGAAGAATGTTGTGAGGAAAATCTTACCTGAAAATTAGGTCTTTAAACTCTTCAACAAGGCAACTGAGCATAGCAGTTAAGCTCAGATTAGAGGAACAGACTAGGACAAATGCTGCTCATATTGTAACACTGCCAAAAGCCAAATGAAATGCTGATCTGAGTTTGTAAAACCCCCAAATACATGGTTGAATCTACAAGATTCAGTGCTCTATGGGAGTGGAATGCAATTCCATGTCTCTACTTACATATAAATAAACATGGGTTATGCCAATATGTAATTCCAGAAGTCTAGAATAAAGAATATGACAGATGAGGAGAAATGAAGGCAGCTTTGGGTCAAGGAGAAGGGCTTAAGAATCAGAGTGGAAAAAAAACTCTAATAGGTATCAGTTTCAATGCTCAATGAAATTACAGTACCTGATACTATGTTCTATATTAGGTGCCAGTTTCTTAAGATTTCAGCAAAAAAGCCCTCAAAAATCATATTAGATTAAAAGATATAATACAGCCAATATAGTTATGGATGGAATGAAATTCTAACTGTATGTAAATTTTCTTCAAAGGAAGTGGTTCTCCTCTCTGATTTTGCTTCTATTTTGTCCACTAGTTCATCCTTACCAATTGTAGGCACAATCCAGGGTTTTTTTTTCCTTGCATTTCTTCTTTTTTCTTCTCTGTGTTCTATTCTTTCACAATCTCATCCACTACCATGGCATTAACTCAATGTGTATGAACTTCAAATCTATATCACCATCCATTGCCTCTCTCCTTCATTTCAACCTCCCTATTGGGAAACTCTATCTGGGGACTTCACCAACACTTCAAACTCATGTCCAAAGCCAAAATTAATTTCCCTCAAGGTGACCTCCAGCCAAATTTTCATCTCAATTATTAGCACCATCAATTTCTCAGCCACACAGTCTGGAGTCCTTTTAAATTTCTGTCTCTCATTTAACTCCCTCAAATTACTCACCAAGGCTAACTGATTCTGCCTCCACAATTTCCCTTGATTCTATCTGCTATTTTCATCATGAAGTAATCATCCTAATTCAGGCCCTCATCCATTATCCCTCTTCTACATTTTTAGCAACAAACATATATGACTAGTTTAACTGCCTTCATCCCTTCCTACTTATTCTCCACCAAGTAGCCCAAACCCTGCACATTGTTGATTCAATAATACTAATGCACAGCTTTAATTATGTCACGTCATTCATTGCTCAAGTGCTGTCCACAGCTCCTTTGAATAGACCAAAGCCCATACTTTGTAACCAGAAATTTAAAAGTCACAGAGAAGGAAGAGCCTTAGAAATTATTGCCCACCTAAATATCCTTGTCTCACAAGTGTCTCATCCCCTTTACTATATGCTAATGTGGGAAGAGCAACAGTCTTAAATTTCCGTTCAATCAAATTTCTGTTCAATCAAATAGAAATCAAAAGATTTCTGTTCAAGTCCTATGTCTAACACATGATCTTAGGCAAATCATTTCATTAATCTTCATCTCAGTTTTTTTTCATTAGTAAAAATAAGAATAATATTTTTAATGTCCATTTTACAGGGTAATTATCCAGAAAGTGATTTGTAAATTCTAAATTTCCTTATAAATAATGCCTAATTAATAATAAATTAATATGATTTAAACTTCCCTGAGGTCAGCAACTCTGTTTTATTTGTTTCGTATTCTCCATAGCCCTTAGCACAGTGCCTTTCCCATAGCAGTTGTTCACTAAACATTTGATGAAGAATAAAGGAAGAAGGGATGGAGGGAGGGAAGCAGGGAATGAATGACTATATCTACATTCTTTTTCCAATATGGAAAAGTTGAGTTTTCCCAGTCCTTTGTTATTGACCTACTAGATGTGAACTCTGCTTCAGGAGGTACATTATAAAGGCTAAAAATAGGTAAAAAGGGATGGTTGCTTCTTTGCAATGAAGAGTTCTCCTTAGAAAAAATCCACTAGAAGAATAATGGAAGCAGTCCCCACACTACCACAGCTTATACTGGCTTTATCTCATAGGGGATGAGGATTGCCCTTGGTGCTCAGGAGAACAAAAGGCAAAACAACTTAGATTTAAGTGTTTACACATTTGATCTACATTGGATTATTGATATCTCCATGTGTATATTGTATTTAGAATATGAATGTTCCATTAAGAAAAATCAGTTTTTATGAATAATTGTCTCCGCATAGTTTGTACATGAAGAATTCAGCAACTCTTTTCTTTTTCTTTATAATTTATTTTGTTTTTAATTCATGGAATAAAACAAGCATTTCAATAACAGTATAATAAAAAAGATGATTGTACATGAAAGTGGAAATCTATTATATACAACTTGCTATTCCTTTTAAATATACAATAAAGTTATGTAAATTTATTTTTTCCCTTTTTGTCTTCCCTCCCCCCTTGCCTTAGAGATGGCTATTATTAGACACAAATACACACAGATATGTAAAATTACTCTTTACATATTCCTATTTGTCAGTTCTTTCTCTGGATGTAGATAGTATCTTTTGTCATAAGTCTTTAGAGTTTAATTTAAATAATTTATGATAGTCAAAATGACTTATTTGCTAAAATTTGTTCTTAAAATAGTATCACTATTAGTGTATACAATGTTCTCTTGGTTCTGTTCATTTTGCTCTTCATTATTTCATTCAAGTTTTTCCACATTTTTTCTAAGATCATTGAGCTCATCATTTCTTGTAGTACAGTGGTATTCCATCACAATCATATGCCACAACTTGTTCAGCCATTCCCCAGTTGACAGGCAGAACTGCAGTTTCCAGTTCTTTGCCACCACAAAGAGTGCTGTTAGAAACATTTTAGAATATATAGGCTTTTTTTCCTTTTTCCTTAATCATCTTTGGTGACAGACCTAGTAGTGGTATTACTGGGTCAAGAGGTATAGTTTACTAATTCTTTGGGGATAATTCGAGATTACTATCCAAAATGGATGGATCACTTCATAATTTTACCAACAATGAATAAAATGTCTCAATTTTTGACATACCCTCCATTTGTTGTTTTTTCCTTCAACCATGTTAGCCAAACTGGTAGGTGTAAATTGATATCTCAAGGTTGTTTTGATTATTATTTCTCTACTCAACAATGATTTAAAGCATTTTCATATGACTATAAACTGTTAGGATTTCTTCATTCAAAAACTGCCTATTCACATCCTTTGACCATTTATCAATTGGGGAATGACTTGTATTCTTATAAATTTGACAAATTTCTTTATGTATTTGAAATATGTGATCTTTATCTGAGAAACTATAAATTTTTTGTAATTTTCTACTTCTGATCTTGGCTACATTTGGGTTTTTTTGTACAAAAATGTTTAAATTTAATATTATCAAAATCATCCATTTTATACTTCACTCTACTCTTTCTCTTGTTCATTCACAAATTCTTGTCCTATCCACAAGACTGATAAGCAGTATGTTCCATATTTTTCTAATTTTCTTGTAATATCTCTCTTTATATCTAGGTCATATATCCATTTTGACCTTTAACTTGGTAAATGGTGTAAGATATTGTTCTATGCCAAGTTTCTCCCATACAATTTTCAGTCTTCTCTACAATTTTACCAAATAATAAATTCTTATACCAAAATCTTAAGTCTTTACACTTGTCAAATACAAGATTATTATATTTATTTGCTGCTGGAAATTGTATGCTGTGTTCCATTGATCTACCTTTCTATTTCTTAGCTGGTACCAGATAGTCTTGATAATTACTGCCTTACAATATAGTTTTAGATCTCATACTGCAAAACCTTCTTCTTTTATGTTTTTTCGGTAGTGCCTTTAATATTCTTGACTTTTGTTTTTCCATGTGAATTTTTTATCATTTTTTCTAATTCAGTAAAATAAAATTTTTGGTAATTTAGTTATGATGGCATTGAATATGTAAATTAGTTTAGGTAAAATTATTATTTTTATTATATTAGCCTTACCTACCCATGACAATTAATATCTCTCCAATTCTTTATATCTGACTTGAGCTGTACAAAAAACTTTTTGTAATTTTGTTTTTATGGTTGGTGGGTTGGCTTTGGCAGGTGCACTTCAAGGCATATTATAAGGTCTAGAGTTTTTTTTATTTTTCCTTGTTAATAGTATTTTATTTTTTCCAATTACATGTGAAGAAAGTTTTCAATATTCATTTTTATAAGATTTAGAGTTCCAAATTTTTCTCCCTCCCTTCCTCTCTCCCCCCTCCCTAAGGCAGAAAGCAATATGAAATAGGTTATACATATGCAATCATGTTAAACACATTTCCATATTAGTCATGTTATGAAAGAAGAATCAGAACAAAAGGGAAAAACAGTGAGAAAGAAAAAAAGTGAAAATATTATGCTTTGATCTGTATTCAGACTCACTAGTTCTTTCTCTGAATGTGGATAGCATTTTCCATCATGAGTCTTGGAATTGTCTCGGATCATAGTATTACTGAGAAGAGCTAAGTCTATCATAATTGGTTATTGCAAAATGTTGCTGTTAACTATGTACAAAGTTCTCCTGATTCTGCTCACTTCACTCAGCATCAATTCATGTCTTTCCAGATTTTTCTGAAATCCACCTGCTCATCATTTCTTCCAGAACAATAGTATTCTATTATATTCATATATCACAACTTGCTCAGCCATTCCCCAGTTCATGGGCATCCCCTCAATTTCCAGTTCTTAGCCACCACAAAAGGAACTGCTACAAATATTTTTGTACACATTGGTCCTTTCCCCTTTTTATGATCACTTTGGGATATAGATCTAGTGGTGGTATTGCTGAATCAAAGGGTATGCACAGTTTTATAGCCTTTTGGGTGCAGTTCCAAACTGCTTTCCAGAATAGTTGGATCAGTTCACAACTCCACCAACAATGCATTAGTGTCTCAATTTTCCCATATCTTTTTCAACATTTATCATTTTTCTTTTCTGTCATGTTAGCCAATATGACAGGTGTGTGGTGGTAACTCAGAGTTATTCTAATTTTAATTTCTCTAATCAGTAGTAATTTAGAGCATTTTTTCATATGAGCATAGATAGTTTTAATTTCTTCATCTGAAAATAGCCTGTTCCTATCCTTTGACCATTCTTCACTTGGCAATGTTATTGTTATAACAATGTTATTGTTATAAATTTGACTCAGTTCTCCATATATTTTAGAAATAAGTCCTTTATCTGGATCTGTAAAAATTGTTTCCCAGTTTTCTGCTTTCTTTCTAATCTTAGTTGCTTTGGTTTTGTCTGTGCAAAAATATTTGGTTATTGATATGATCAATTATACTGATAGTTTTCCTAACATTGAACCAGCCCTACATTACTGGTATAAATCTCATCCAGTCATAGTTATATTATCCTCATCACAAATTGCTATTATTTCTTTGCTAATATTTTATTTAAATTTTTTGTATTAATAATCATTAGGGAATTTTTTTTCCATAATTTTTTCCCTCCATTTTGGCTCTTTCTGGCTTAGGATTCAGCATCATATTTTGTCATAAAAGGAATTTGGTAGGATTTCTTTGTCTATTTTTCCAAATAGTTTATATAGTATCAGAATTAATTGTTCTTTAAATGTTTGGGAGAATTCACTTGTAAATCCATCAGGTCTGCAGATTTTTTCTTAGAGAGTTCATTGATGGCTTGTTCAATTTCTTTTTCAGAAATGGAGTGAAGTATTTTATTTCCTTTTCTGTTAATCTGGGAAATTGATATTTCTGTAAATGTTCATCCATTTCACTTAGATTGTCACATTTACTGGCATATAGTTGGGCAAAATAGCTCCTAATAATTGCTTTAATATTCTTAGTTGGTGGTGAATTTACCCTTTTCATTTTTGATGCTGGTAATTTGATTTTCTTCTTTCTCTCCTTCTTTCTTTCTTTCTTTCTTTTTAATCAAATTAACCAAAGGTTTATCTAATTTATTGCTTTTTTCATAAAACCATATCTTGGTTTTACTTATTAGTTTAATAGTTTTCTTTTAATTTTATTAATCTCTCCTTTGATTTTCAAAATTTCTAATTTGGTATTTAATTGGAGATTTTTAATTTGTTCTTTTTTTAAACTTTTTTAGTTTCATGCCCAATTCATTGATCTGCTCTTGACCCCAAGTATTCCTTTGGCTCCATCCCATAAATTTTGGTATATTGTCTCATTATTGTCATTCCCTTTGATGAAATTATTGATTGTTTCTATGATTTGTTTTTTGACCCATTAATTCTTCAAGATTGAATTATTTAATTTCTAATTAATTTTTAATCTATCTTTCCATGGTCCTTTATTGTATGTAGTTTTTATTGCATCATGATTTTAAAAGGATGCATTTAATAGTTTTGCCTTTCTGCATTTGATTGTGAGGTTTTTAATGCCCTAAATACATAATCATTTTTTGTGTAGATGCCATATATCACTGAGAAAAATGTATATTCCTTTCTATCCTCATTCAGTTTTCTCTAGCATTTTATCTTAGCTAACTTTTCTAAAATTCTATTTGCCTCCTTAACTTCTTTTTTATTTTGTGGTTAGAGTTATTTAGTTCTGAGGGGGGAGGTTGAGTTCCCCCACTAGTATGGTTTTGCTGTCTATTTATTTCTGTAACCCATTTAACTTCTCCTCTAAGAATTTGAATGCTATACCACTTAGTAGATACATATTTAGTATTGATATTACTTCATTGTCTATGGTACCTTTTAGGAAGATATAGTTTCCTTCCTTGTCTCTTTTAATTAAATCTATTTTTGCCTTTGCTTTGTCTGACATCAGGATTCCCACCCTTGCTTTGATTTACTTCAGTTGAAGTATAATATATTCCCCTCCAGCCTTTTACCTTTTCTCTGTGTGTGCCTTTCTGCTTCAAATGTGTTTCTTGTAAACCATATATTGTAGGATTCTGGTTTTTAACCCATTCTACTATCTACTTTCATTTTATGATAGAGTTCATCTCATTCACATTCACAGCTGTGATTACTAATTGTGTATTTCCCTCTATCCTATTCCCACCCCCGTTTATACTTTTCTCTCTCTCCTTTCACCCTGTTCTTCCTCACCAGCATTTTGCTTCTGACCATCACCTCCTTCAATCTGCTCTCCCTTCTGTCAGTCCCCTTTCCCTTTTCCTTTCTATTTCCCCTCCAACTTCCTTATAGGGTAATATAAATTTCTATATCCAACTGAGCACGTATGTTATTCCTTCTTTGAGTCTAACCCCATGAAAGTGAGGTTCAAACAATGCTCACCCCCTCCCTTTTTCCCTCTACTGTAATAGATCTTTTGGGCCTCTTCATGTGATATAATTTATTCCATTATGCCTCCCCCTTTCCTCTGCTCACTGTACAATCCTTTTTTTTCACTTGTTAATTTTTTTTGTATCATCACATCAGAATCAACTTATAGCCACACCTTCTGTCTATGTATACTCCTTCCAACTGCCCTAATAGAAATACAGTTCTCAAGAGTTACAAGTATCATTTTCCTGTATAGGGATGTAAACAGTTTAACCTTATTAAATAACATGTTTTGTTCTTTCCTGTTTATCTTTTTATGCTTGAATCTTGTATTTGAAGATTAAATTTGCTGTTCAGCTCTGGTCTTTTCATCAGGAAAGTTTGAAAGTCCCCTATTTTATTGAATATCCATCTTTTCTCCTGAAAGATTATTCTCAATTTTGCTGGTTAGTTGATTCTTCATTGTAATTCAAGCTCCTTTGCCTTCCAGAATATCATATTACAAGCCCTCAGATCCTTTAATGTAGAAGCTGCTAAGTCCTGTGTAATCCTGACTGTGGCTCTTTGTTTTTTGAATTGTTTCTTTCTGGCAACTTGCAGTATTTTCCCTTTGACTTGATAGTTCTGGAATTTGGCTACTATATTCCTTTGAATTTTCATTTTGGAATCTCTTTCAGGAGGTAATTGGTGGATCTTTTTCAACTATTACTTTACCCACTGGTTCTATGATATCAGGGCAGTTTTCCTTGAAAATTTCTTGAAAGATATTGTGCAGGTTCTTTTTTTTTAATCTTGTCTTTCAAGTCATCCAATAATTCTTAAATTCTCTCTCCTGTATCTATTTTCCATGTCAGTTATTTTTCAATGAAGCATTTTGTTTCTTCTTTTTTTTATTTTTTTTATTTTATCTGATTGATTCTTGATGTCTCATAGGGTCATTAGCTTCCACTTGCCCAGTTCTAACTTTTAAAGAATTATTTTCTTCAATTAGATTTTGCATTGGGCCAATTCTACTTTTTAAGGAATGGTTTCCTTCAGTGGATTTTTATTCCATTTGGTCAATTGTGGGGTTTTTTTTGTTTTTTTTTTAAGCAGTTGGGGTTAAGTGACTTGCCCAGGGTCACACAGCTAGTAAGTGTCAAGTGTTTAGTCTAAGGCCGGATTTGAACTCAGGTACTCCTGACTTCAGGGCTGCTGCTCTATCCACTATGCCATCTAGCTGCCCCAATTGTGTTTTTTAAGGAATTATTTTCTTCAGTCAATTTTTGTACTTCCTTTTCCAAGCTGTTGACCCTCTCTTGCATACCTCTCATTTTTTCCCAATTTTTTCTTCTATTTCTTTTATTCAATATTTAAAATCTTGTTTGAGCTCTTCCAAGAGGACTTTTTGGACTTGAGACCAATTTGCATTTCCCTTTGAGGCTTCACATGTAGGCATTTTGACATTGTTGTCATCTTCTGAGTTTGTGTTTTGATCTTCCCTATCACCATGGTAGCTTTCTATGGTCAGGGCTCTTTTCTGTTTTTTCCTCATTTTCTAGCCTATTTCATGATTTTGAAAATTGAGCTCTGCTTCTGGGGTGCAGGGGTAATAGTCTTAAGCTTCTTGAACTGGGAACTTTCTATGCTAAGCCTCAGGGGCTGGAGGTTTGTCCACTGCACTGGGGTACCCTGGTCTAGTTGTGCATGTTGTGCCATGGGTTCTAGGACTGGCACTTTGCTTTCTGTGCTGGAGCTGGAGGCTTCACAGCTGGTCTGCTGTGCCACTGGCCTGCTCAGCTAGGACTGCTGGGCCTGAGCTGCTGATCTGTGCTGTGGCTAAGAGCCTCCCATTGGCTTGCCTGGATGTGGCCTTCACTGGGCTGCATTCCCCTTTTATTCAAGTGAAACAGACCTTTTCTGAAGTTGTTCTAAATTATCTTAAGCTAGAAATTGTTTCACTTCATCTATTTGTGAATTCTGTTGCTCCAGAATCTATTTAGAGGCTTGATTTAACTTTGTTTGCAAGAGAAACAGGGGAGAGCTCAGGCAACTTCCTGGTTTTTCTCTGCCATCTTGGCTCCACCCATTACAGTTATTTTAAAAAGGGTATCTTTTACTATCTCTTCTTACAGCATCTTATTTATGACATATGGTAATGCTGGTGATTTATATGTATTTACTTTATATCTTGCTTCTTTGTTAAATTATTAATTGTTTCAACTAACTTTTTAGTTGAGTCTTTGGGATTTTCCAAGTATATCATCATATCATCTGCCAAAAGAGATAGTTTTAATGCCCCATTCCCTGTTCTGATTCCTTCTGTTTCTTTTTGTTCTTTTATTACTATTGCTAGAATTTCCAACAAAATATTGAATAATATTGGTGATAGTGGGTATCTTTGTCTCACACCTGATCTTACTGGAAGAGATAGTAAAAGATACCCCTTTTGATAAAAAAGTATCTATCTAAAAACATCAGCAAGCATTATCTGTAATGGGGATAATGATTTTTATCAATTTAAGGAAAATGGAAGAAAAATTGGGAAAAGAAACAAGAGGTATGCAAGAGAAAGTCAACAGCTTGGAAAAGGAAGTACAATAATTGACTGAAGAAAATAATTCCTTAAAAAACACAATTGACTCTTTTCTTGACAGAATATTTTTACAATACTTTCAGCTAAATGATAAACAAAAGTATGGTTCTGATCTCTAAAGATGTTATACTTTAGTTTGATTCTCAGTCTCTTTGGTGACTCCTCATTTTCTTCCCATAGGTAATGTTAGTCAGAGCCAGTATAGGTGTTAGTATAGGGCAGCAGGGAGCAGAGTTCTTCATTCTCACTATTATTTCATGTTAATTGTGTAAATGAAACCTTTCCAGTCTCACCTTTTGTGCCTAGGAAGATATTAAGAATGCAACTTCCTTGGAGGAGGGATGAGCCTGAAGCACAGAGACCTAAATTCTTACATCTACCAGACAGGCCACTGTTGCCATGCCACTAATCATTGAACTCAGATAGCAACACAATAAAATTACAGTTATGAAATTAAATAGTGGAAAAGAATAGGAGATATTATCTTGTCTGTTCAGGATTTGAACAGGCTTATCTCCTGCAACATCTTTGGTGAGTTTTAAATCCAACATCCAGGTTTTTCTCTAAGACCTCCAGGGAAGATGAACCTCTTCTTCTCAACATAATCCCTACCATTATTGCTAGCCTAATCATTAATAATTTTCTTTTTTCTTCTTACAATAAGTCTAAATTGATGACTGTACAATTTCCATGCATTTCTACCAGTTATGTCTTTTGGGACTAACCCCAACAAATCTAATTCATCTTTGTAAAATGTCACCCTCCTTATTTTTAAAGATAATCCTCACCCAGGAACAGATCAAAGAGACCCAGCAGAGATAACTCAAGGAGCACCAACAGGACATAACAGAAAGACATCAAGGACCAGTGGTTCTATGGGACACATATGTTCTTTTTTTAAAATTAAATATTTTATGTTTTAATCAGTCAAGATCCACCTTTTGCCCTCACACTCCAACCAACCACACACACACACATACATTTGCCCTACCAAATTGACAACATGAGAAGAGTAAAACCTATTATAAACATGTATCAAACAAATCAAAACAAATTTCCAATTGACCATGGCCAAAAAAAAAGTCTCATTCATCCATTCCCCAATTTATGTGCATTCTCTCAGATTCCCATTCTTTGTCCTCTCTAAAAGAGTTAAAAACCTTTTTGTACATCCTTAGAGTTTATTTTACTTAGGACTAATTCCCCCCCGCCTTAATTTACCAACCCTCTAATTCCCCTTCTAACTTTCTCCCTTTCTCTCCTATTTTTCTATTGAGTGAAATGAATGTTTATGCCTCTTTGTTTATGTGTTATCTTCCTTCTTTTGACCAGTTCAGAGGAGAGTGAGGTTCAAGTGCCAGCCACTCACCACCAACTTCACTCTCCTTGTTTATATAGAGATCTACTTGTGAATCTTGATTATGTAAGATAAATTTAACTAAACTTCCTTTCCCTTTTTCTTTTTTCCTCAGTGTATTCCTCTTCACCCCTTTATTATTCTTTTCTTATGATCATCAAGACATAATAGAACTACTTCAAGGCCTTATCAAATTCGACTCACTCTATGGACCCTGATGATGATAAAGATCAAAGGGGACAAATATATGATCTTCCCTTGAATGTAAGCAACTTATCTTTGTTTAGTACTTCCATTTTGTTTAGTACATCCATTCATGTTTACTTTTTATGCTTCTTGGTCACTCACATGTTTTAACTTCAAAGTTTCTCCACACTTGTCTTTTCATCAAGAATGTTTGAAATACTTCTATTTCATTGAAGGTCTATTTTTTCACCTGCACTATCACATCCAGTTTTGCTGGGTAAGGTATTTTGGGCTATAAGCCCATATTCTTTGCAATCTGAAATATCATATTCCAAGCTTTCCATTACCTTATAATGGTGGCTGCTAAATCATATGTGATTCTAACTATGGCTCCTTGGTACTTATCTTTTTTTTTTCTTTCTGGCTACTTGCAGTATTTTTTTGTCTTTGACATGAAAGCTTTGACCTTAGACTTTGTTGTTCCTCTCTGGAAGTAACTAGTAGATTCCTTTTATTTCCACTTTGTGCTCTGGTTCTAAGAGATCTAGGGTATTTACTTTTAAAATTCCTTGAAACTGGATGTCTAGGATCATTTTTTGGTCAGGATGTTCAGATAGTCCAATGATTCTTAATTTTTTCTTCCTTATCTGTTTTCCAATTCAGTTGCTTTTACTCAGATATAGCTTACATTTTCTTCCATACACACAAATACCTTGAAAATGTTATATTTTATTTATTCTATATATATTTATTACATACACAATATTATATATTATGCATACCATATATGTACTTGTATATATGCATGTATATGTATACCAATGTGTGTTTATATACCCACACTCATATAGTTTTAAATGGCACTTCAGAGCTTATTCTTTTTAGGGTTTTTCACATCAGTAAGTGTGCTATATTGTTTAAAAAAATTTTAATCATCTATTGACTTAATTATACTGTTTGAAGTATTTTTATTTTTAATACGATTAATAATATTGGTTGCTTTCTTTTACTTGTATCCTTAGTGTTTTTCTAATGTTGAAACATTCTTGCATCCCTTGAGTAAATCTAACTTGGTCATGATGAATACTGATTTGGCTAGATTGCTGTAATCTTTTTTGCTAGAATTACTTGAAAATGTTGCATAATTTGTACATATTATCTCCCATGATAAACTGTTAGCTCTTTAAGAGAAGGAATCGCTTCCTCTACTTTTTTGTATTCCCTAGTACCTACCACATAGTAAGAATTTAATAAGTGCTAATTGGTAATTGATATTGACATATAATTATCTTTCTTTGCTTTACCTTTCTGAATTTAGTTCTTAAATTTACATTCAGGAGGCAGAGACAAAATTGTGGAGTGAAAGCAGAGACTCTCTTGAGTTATCCACCAAATCTCTTCAAATACCTCTAAAAAGTGACTCTGAACAAATCCTAGAGTGGCAGAACTCACAAAGAGACAGAGTGAGGCGGATTTCCAGCCCTTCCAGACCTTTCCAGGAAAGGTCTGTTGCACCGGCCTGAGAGAGGGGTGTCCAGGGCACAGGGAACAGCACAGACCTGGCCTAAGCAAAGCTGTAGCAGGCTTTGGGGGACTGAATCACCAGCAGCAGTGCCAGGTTCCATTCTCAGCCCACAGACACCAGAGACAACTTAGATGGTCAGCAGGAAGGGGTCTGTCAGAACTGGGTAAGAGAGAGAAGCACAGTCCAGCACAGGGCTGCAGGCAGGAACAGGCCTTAAGAGTGACTGAATCAGCAGCAGTAGTGGTGACAGCAATGGTAGCAGTGGCAATGGCTGCTACTGGAGCTATTAGCCCATAAACTAAATGTTTGAAAGTCACCTATGTAGACTTCCTGGAGCCAAGATGGAGAAATAAGCAGTAAGTCACTCTCACCTTCCCTTATTGACCTTGAAAAATCCAGAGAATATTGCCCCAGGAAAAATCCTAAAATAGTAGAGTCAGCAGAAAGACTAGATACAACAGTCTTTTAGCTTGTGAGGCTAGGGGAATTAACAGGAAAGGTCCCTCTTGCTGTGGCTGAAGGAATCCAGTACAGGAAGGGCGGCATCCCAGTAAGTCAGTGGCAAGCCCCACCTCAGTAAACCAGTAACCAGGCCCCTAGCCCCCAGCACAAGAAGCCTGGACAGTGACCCCTGTGCCCCAGAAGCAGAGATCACCTTTAAAAGCCAGAAAAAAGGCAAACTACATAAGCAAGAAGCAACATAGAAAAACAATGACCACAGAAAAGTATATTGGTGACAGGGAAGATCAAAACACAAATTCAGGAGAGGATAACATTGTCAATATATCCACATCTGAAGCCTCAGAGGGGAATATGAACTAGTCTCAAGCCCAAAAAGTCTTCTTGGAAGAGCTCAAGAAGGATTTTAAAAATCAAATAAGAGAGGTAGAAGAAAAATTGGGAAAAGAAATGAGAGGTATGCAAGAAAGAGTCAATACCTTGGAAAAGGAAGGACAAAAATTAACTGTAGAAAACAAGTCCTTAAAAAGTAGAATTGGCCAAATGGAAAAGGAGGTACAAAACCTAACTGAAGAAAACAATTCATCAAAAATTAGAATTGGGCAATTGGAAGCTAATGACTCTATAAGACATCAAGAATCAGTCAAACAAAATCAAAAGAATGAAAAAATAGAAGAAAATGTAAAATTCCTCATTGGAAAAAACAACTGACCTGGAAAATAGATCCAGGAGAGATAACTTAAGAATTATTAGTCTACCTGAAAGCCATGATTAAAAAAAAGAGTCTGGACAGCATCTTTCAGGAGATCATCAAGGAAAACTGCCCTGAGGCCCTAGAACCTGAGGGCCATCAAAAGAATCCACAGATCATCTCCTAAAAGAGATCCCAAATTGAAAATGCCAAGGAATATTGTAGCCCCTGCTTGAGAGGATGATACTTATAACTCTTGAGAACTGTATCTTTATTATGACATTTAAAAGGGATATACATAGACAAAGGGGATGGGTTTAAGCTGACTTTGACATGATGATAAGAAACCTAGTGAAGTGGTGAAAAGGAACTATAATGGGAGAAGAGGAAAGGAGAAAGCAGAAAATGGTAAATTATATCACATGAAGAGACACAAAGACATATTACAGTAGAGGGAAAGAAGGGAGGGAGATGAGCATTGTTTGAACTTTACTGTCATTGGATTTGGCTCAAGGAGAGAATAACATACTCAGTTTGGTATAGAAATTTAACTTGCCTTATAGGCAGTAGGAGGGGAAAGGGGAAAGAAAAGGGAAAGGGGGATAGAAGGGAGGGAAGAAGTAGTAAGAGAAAAGGGAAAAAAGGAAAGGAGGCTGATAGAAGGAAGGGCAGATTAAGGGAGATGGTGGTAAAAGTTTACATTTGTTTCATAAAGGAGATGGATAGCATGTTTTCTTTCTTGATTTTTTAATAGAATTTGAGGAGGAGAAAGGTTCATTGATTTTTAAGAGTGATAAATTCACCTGCAGATCTCTCTAAACTAGTCACTCAGTGAACTGAAGTTACAAGGAAAGGCAAAAGACAACCCCTGTCCTCAAGGAGCTCACAATCTAATGAGGAAGGATGAGGAAGGAAAGCATTCCATGCATAGGGGACAGCCAGTAAAAATTTCATAATTTTACAGATGGAGTGTCTTGTTTGAGGAATAATAAGGAGAAAGTGCCATTGGATCAAAAAGTAAGCAAATATAAGTTATAAAAAGACTGAAAAGGTTGGGGACCCTAAGTTATGAAAGGCCAACAGATTTTATTTTTGATCCTGGAGATGATATAAAACCACTGGATTTAATTGAATGGGAAGTTGAGGAGGGGGACAATAGGAATGACACAGTTGGAATTGCACTTCAGAAAAATCACTTTGACAGCTGAGTGAAGGTTGAAATGGAGAGGGGATACAGTTATGGCAGGTGAACCACTCACCAGTCTATTTCATTAGTTCAAGTGAGGATATGAAGGCCTTCACTAGGGTGATAATAATGCCAGAGGAGATGAAGGGGTACATATGAGTGATGTTACAAAGGAAAAATTACACTCTTTGGCAACATTTTGGGTATCAGTGGGGAGAGAATGAATGAATGAATGATCAAGGATGACAACTAGGTTGCAAGCCTGGGTGACAGGGAGAATGGTAGTACCTTCAACAGTAATTTAGAAGTTAGGAAGGGGAAAGGTTTTGGGGGAAAAGATTTCAGTTTTGTACATGTTGAGTTTAAGATTTCTCTGGGCATCCAAACTGAAATGTCCAATAAACAATTAGAGATCTGAGTCTGGAGTTCAGCAGAGTACTTAGTACTGGATAAGTAGATTTGAGAATTACCAGAAGAGAAATGATAATTGAGTCCTTGGGAGCTGATGAGATCCCCAAGTGAAATAATTCATGCACAGATAATCAAACTGGGGGACTAACAGCTAAATTCAGCCCACCATCCTTTTTTTGTATAGTCCAAGAGATAAGAATGGTTTTACATGAAACATGCTTAAGTCATGAGGCTCATGCAAAAATCATATAACAGGCTGGATTTGGCTCTCAGGTAATGGTTTGCTGACCCCTGATATAGAGGGAAAAGAAAAAACAGGCCAAGGCAGAACCCTGGGGAACACCCCCAGTTAGCAGACATGAGCAAAAACAAGGTCCATCAAGACTGAGAAGAGCTCAGATAGGAGCACCAGGAGAGTGTGGTATCCCCAGACCCTCAGAAGAGAAGACTATCAAAGACAAGAGGTTGATCAACATTAACAAAGGCTGCTGAGAGGTCAATTTGTAATCACTGACATAGAGGGCAAATAACCAGTAGGAATCCTTTGTTAATGTTAATCCACTAGGAAAACTTTTAGAAAAATTTTCAATGTCAATAGTTATGATGCCAGTATTAAATAGTTTAATCCATTCATATTTAAAGTTGTGATTATGAGACTTGCATTTTCTTCCACTTATTCATTTTGTAATGAAGTCTCCTCATCTAATAAGTTACTACTTTCTCACTGTAATTAGTTTTGCTTACACTATTGTGATGTCAGTCTATACACAGAGGCTCTTGCTCCACCGCAATTTTCCTGGTTAGTCTAACCCAAATTCCTTGAAATTATTTAAATTTTAATTTCTTGATTTTGTTTGTTTTTGTGTCTCCCTGTCTTTTAACCCTTATCCTTGCTCTGCCCAGGTGAACATGTGCTTGAATACTTCTCTCTCCCAACTTCTCTTCCTATATCTTATTTTAAATAATTTTTGCTAAGTCCTTTACTGAAAGGTTTTCCTTTGCTTTGTCCTCATTTTTTCTCTTCTCTTCTATGTTAATTATGACTTTTATTCCTTGATTCTTGTTTTATGTCACATTTGTAGCCTCTATTCTCTCTCTGTCCCTTAAGAAGTAAGACTTCTTAAGTATTATATTTGAAATCCCTCTTCTCTATTTCTATGTTTGTTCATTTGTAGTTCTTTCCCCTTTCTCACTATTTCCTGCTGTGCCTTAATCATAAAAATATTGATTTAAGAAGAAGCAATTTCAATAGAAACAATGACATTAAGTTGGGAGTCACTCTGCCACGAGTCAAAAAACTCAGTCTCACCTCTTCGACACTTTTATCATGATCACACTTCACTCTGAAGGTCAGTGTAACATGCCCTCCAGGGTTACTTCTGAATTTCTCTCCATATTGCCAGATTGAGTCCCCAGAGGGGACTGCTCCTCATAAGGTTCTAGGATAACCTGAATGGTCAGAGATGGTTTCTAGTACTGTTGCTCATGAGCCCCTATCTACTATGTTCCCAATATTAATTAGTCATTCAGAAGGGATATTTGCTAATGTAATATAGTAAGAAAAATTGGTACAAAACATTACTCCAAAAGTCTTGGGCATACTATCTCACAACAAGGCCTCTGGAAACAGTGGACTAGAGAGCACTTGTGACTAAAGGGCAAACTCAGAGCTTCTTATTTTTAGATAGAAGTCCTTTTTCCCTCCCTGGAATCCTCATGAGCTTGCCTTGATATATCTACAACACATTTCTGGGTTCTGAAACGTGGAACTCTCAATAAATCTTGAAGCTGTGATTCTTTCCTCCTCCAAAAAGGTTATACTCCCTGAATATGCCTTTTCTCAGTATTTCTAGTTTGTTCTCATTCAGCTCCCATTTGGATACAATTTTTATTACCAGTACAGTCTTCATGATGACATTGTCAATAATGAGGAGGAAGAAAGAAATAAGAGACTCCCTCTGGCTTCCTCACTTGTTGTCTGTTCTTTGGCTACAGACACAAGAGTCTGATTTTTCGATGTGTCCCCAAAGTTTAACTGATTTCATGCTCAAAACCTTTCTCTGATATAACTAGGCCTAGAAGTGTGTGTGTGTGCGCGTGTGTGCACACGCGCGCACGAGTTCGTGTATGTGTATATGTGTGTGCATGTGTGTGTGTGTATTTATTTCAGTTGATTCAAATACATGTCAATTAATTTCAACCAATGATTTCAAGCATGATACTTCTTGAACCTAGGTCACATGTTTGGTTGAAGTATTGATTCAATAGAGGTGTCTAGGAATCATTCACACTTAGTTTATATATTTGACATTCTGTAATTCAATTTAAAAGACATTTTTACCTGATAAAGGTATCAGGACAAAGACCATCTTGTTAGTTACATTAATTGAGGCTGGAAGGTGGGATACTCTTTTTACATCAAACCTCATCACTTGTACATTGTTTACCTATGGACTTGGATGGGGTAAATTTCTATTTCCTCTCTGTTTCTTACTTACCCCTTTTCCATTTGACCAACATATCCCTGTTATCCCTCCCATAAAGGATACTGCTTCACTTATGCGGAGCTATGAAATTGAGTTCATGGAGTATTAATTCAGCTTTTCCTCTTTTTCTTTTCCAGATTCTTTAAATTCCCTCAATTCTTTTGACTTTTTTTTAATCCCTTGATGAGCTTTATTTGTTCTTTCTTTTACCCCTCAGTTCAATCTCCTTTTTGTAAAATATTCACCTATAAGCATGAGAGAATTAATTTCATTGCTTAATCATTTCTTGATAATTATACTTATTTAAGTTCTCTGAATTTCTGTTATTTGGTATATCTGCAAGGTAAATATTCTACTCACATGTGTTGTACTCAGCTAGTGTGCTGGACTCAACCTGCTCTAACTGGCTCATGAGCTAACTGTTAAATTTTCAGTGTGAATATTTAACCTTGGAAATGACAATTGCTATAAATCGGGGCTTGATTTATTTTTATACATATTGTCTGAATTTAAGAAAGTGTAGATTAAATATAATATAGATTAAAAATTTAATATAGATTAAACTTTAGAAGCACATACACATGCATTCCCCCCCTCAGTGCTCCATTTATCAGTATATCACTATATTGATCTGTAATTATTGACTGAGCTCAACAGGAGTACAGTAGAAGGCTCAGAGAATGAGTCCTGGTGACTGTAAGATAGTAATAATAATAACAACAACAATAGGCATTTATATGGTGCTTCAAGGTTTGCAAAGTACTTTACATTCATTAGTTCATTTGAACCTCATATCTAATGTTGTAGCTGTAGTTGATTTTGTAGCAATTCATCAAATGTCTCTTCTTGAAAGTCAATCTTTTTTCATTATTATTAGGCTCAGTTTTGTAGGATATATTGTTTTGTGCTGCAACTTGACCCCTTTTGCTTTTCAAAATATTCTATTACATCTTTTCTTCTGATTTCTCATGACTGTGATATAATCCTGGGTTATTTGAAATGGCATTCCCTCATACTAGAAGATCTTTCTCCTGACAACTTGCAGCATTTGTTGTTTCTTATTAAAATCTTGATGTTGGGGCAGCTAGGTGGCGCAGTGGATAGAGAGCCAGCCCTGAAATCAGGATGATCTGAGTTCAAATCTGGCCTCAGACCAAACATTTGACACTTACTAGCTGTGTGACCCTGGGCAAGTCACTTAACCCCAATTGCCTAAAAAAAAAAACGCAACAAAAAACAAAAAAATCTTGATGTTGACCTGTTTTTTGGCTTGTAGTTTTTAGCATGACTATTTTTTTTTCTGGTGTTGATCTTTGCTTTCAATTAACCACTGCTTTGTTATCTTTATTCAAAAGTTTGGATGGTTTGCTTACATTATTTCTAAAGTACATTATAGAGTTATTTTTTAAACATTCTTCTGGGAGATCTATGAATCTTAAGTTATACAGGCACATCCTGTCCTGTATGTTGCTTTGTTAGTATACATATAATTTTTGTGTTTTTTTAACATTGTTGCCTTCTGATTTTCTTCTATCATATTTCCTCTTACTTCTGTACATTTTTTTGCTTTAAACATGTCCTTTTTTCCTTATTGTCTCTACTTCTTTGATGGAATGTGTGTCACATACTCAAAGTTTTATACTCTGTAATTTGTTTCATTTTTTTGTTCTGGGAACTTATTTTCTGCTTTATATTAGTCTTAATATCTTTGTCCAATAATATTTTTACTTTCAACCATAATTATGGGTCTTTCTGTTGTTCCATGATTCCTAAGAAATCTACAGAATTCTTGCCTTAATCTTGGAATTAAGTTTCATTTCTCTTCATTGTATATTTGTCCACAGTGATCTGAACTCTTTGAATTTTTATACTCATTCATCAGACTTTTCGAACTTCTCTATTGAATTATCTTCTCATGATAGGTTTTGTACTAGGTTTTTATTTTTATTTTCTCTCTTGGCCTTTCAATCTTTCAGTCTTTTTCTTATATAACCAATAACTTGTTTACTGTTTCCATCTACATTCTTTGACCTTCTCCTTTAACTGCTCAACAGATACTCAGGGATAGCTGACATCTATTACTATACATTCAGGGTTGTCAGGATCTGACCTAAGTTCCTAACTAGAGTAAATGTGGACAGGAGAGGAGATCTAAGGTGCATTTTCAAGCCCCTTTTCCCTTGGTCAGAAGCTTTTTCCATTCTAGCTTAAGGCTCTGTACTCTGATCTGTACTGCTTGCATCTTTCACTCACTCTCTTCTAATTGCTTTTCATTTCTTTTGTGTATCTGGACAAAATCAGTGTCTTTTCCTTTTTACAGGGTTGTGGGTGGGTGGGTTCAGGTTAAGTCACCACCATGGGATGTAGAGAAAACCAAGCAGGCAAGAGCTATCAAAGTAAGAATCTTAAGTTCAAGCTGGCAAAACTGTTTTTTTCTCTCTGTGTACAGAGCACTGATTGAGAGTTCTAAGTATTTTAATTCTCCAATGTTTGTTCTTTCATCAGCTTTTTTTTGCCTTGTCTAAAATTTCTATATTTTCTTCCTTTTTATTCATCATTCCTTATTTATATATGATACATAATTTCTTTTTTTGCTTTTATATTTTTGTTTTTTTAATTAATTTAATTTGAATTATCAACAATCACTTCCATAAGCTTTTGAGTTTTAAAACCCTCCCTCCCCACCTTTCTCCTGAAGAATGGCGTGCAATCTGATATAGGCTATACATATACATACCTATTAAACATATTTTCACATTAGTGATGTTGTAAGTAAGAATTAGAACCAATAGGAGGAACCACCAGAAAGAGGAAACAAAACATAACAGAAGAAAAAATATAGCAAATAGTATGCTTCAATCTGCATTCAAACTTCATAGTTCTTTCTTCTTTGTGGATGGCATGTTCCATCATGAGGCCTTTGGAGATGTCTTAGATCCTTTCATTGCTGAGAAGGGTTAAGTCTATCAATATTAGTCATTGTACAACATGGCTGTTACTGTGTACCATGTTCTCCTGGTTCTGCTCATTTCACTCAGCATCAGACCATACAAATCTTTCCAGGTTTTTCTGAAGTCAGGCTATTCATCATTTCTTATAGCACAATAGTATTCCATCACATTCATATACCACAACTTGCTCAGCCATTCCCCAATGGATGGGCATCCTCTCAATTTCCAATTCTTTGCCACCACAAAAAGAGCTGCTATGAATATTTTTGTACATGTGGGTCCTTTTCCCATTTGTGTGATCTCTTTGGGATATAGCCCTAGAAGTGCTATTGCTGGGTCAAAGGGTATGCACATTTTTATAGCCCTTTGGGCATAGTTCCAAATTGCTCTCCAAAATGGTTGGATCATTTCACAACTCCACCAACAATGCATTAGTGTTCCAATTTTCCCACATCTTCTCCAACATTTATCATTTTCCTGTTTTGTCATGTTGGCCATTCTGATAGGTGTGATGTGGTACCTCAGAGTTGTTTTGATTTGCATTTCTCTAATCACTAGTGATTTAGAACATTTTTTCATATGATTATAGGTGGCTTTAATTTCTTCATCTGAGAAGTGCCTGTTCATATCCTTTGACCATTTATCAATTGGGGAATGACTTGTATTCTTATAAATTTGACTTAATTCTCTATAAATTTAGAAATAAAGCCCTTATCAGAGACACTGGTTATAAAAATTCTTTCCCAATTTTCTACTTTCCTTCTAATCTTGGTTGCATTGGCTTTGTTTGTGCAAAAACTTTTCAGTTTAATGTAATCAAAGTTATCTATTTTGCTTTTTGTAATGTTCTTTACCTCCTGTTTAGTCATGAATTCTTCTGTTCTCCAAAACTCTGATAGGTAAACTATTCCTTGCTCTCCCAGTTTGCTTACAGCATCAGCATTTATATCTAAATCATGAACCATTTTGACTTTATTTTGGTATATAGTGTGAGATTTTGATCTATGCCTAGTCTCTGCCATACTCTTTTCTAGTTTTCCCAGCAATTTTTTTCAAAGAGTGGGTTCTTATCCCAGAAGCTGGGGTCTTTAGGTTTATCAAATTATAGATTACTATAGTCATTGCATACTTAACCTATTCCACTGATCCACCACTCTATTTCTTAGCCAGTACCAAGCAGTTTTGTTGATTGCTGTTTTTTAATACAATTTAAGATCTGAAATGGCTAGGCCACCTTCCCCTGCATTTCTTTTCATTAGTTCCCTTGATATTCTGGACCTTTTGTTCTTCCAAATGAATCTTTTTTTTTAACTCTATAAAATAATTTTTGGTAGTTTGATATGGCACTGAATAAGTAAATCAGCTTAAGTAGAATTGTCATTTTTATTATATTAGCTTGACCTACCCAGAGCAATTGATGTTTTTTTCCAATTATTTAGATCTGACTTTATTTGTGTGAAAAGCATTTTATAATTGTGTTCATATAGTTCCTGGGTTTGCTCTGGGAAGTAGACTCCTAAATATTTTATAACATCTACAGTAACTTTAAATGGAATTTCTCTTTCTATCTCTTGCTATTGGGTTTTGTTGGTAATATACACAAATGCCAATGATTTATATGGGTTTGTTTTATAGCCTGCAACTTTGCTAAAGTTATTTATTATTTCAAGTAGTTTTTTACTTGATTCTTTAGGATTCTCTAAGTATATCATCATATCATCTGCAAAAAATAATAGCTTTGTTTCTTCTTTGTCTATTCTAATACCTTCAATTTCTCTTTCTTCTCTTATTGCTAACATTTCCAGTATGATATTGAATAGCAGTGGTGATAATGGACATCCTTCTTTCACCCCCAATCTTATTAGAAATGCTTCTAGTTTGTCCCCATTACTAATGATGCTTGCTGAAGGTTCTAGATAGATGCTATTTATTATTTTGAGGAAGAATTCATTTATTCCTTTGCTCTCTAGTGTTTTCAATAGGAATGTGTGTTGTCTTTTGTCAAAAGCTTTTTCTGCATCTATTGAGATGATCATGTGGTTTCTGTTAGTTTTGTTTTTGATACGATCAATTATGCTGATAGTTTTCCTAATATTGAACCAGCCCTGCATTCTTGGTATAAATCCTACCTGGTCATAGTGTCTTATTCTTGTGAAAAGTTGCTGTAATCTATTTTCTAATATTTTACTTAAAATTTTTGCATCTATATTCATTAGGGAAATTGGCCTATAATTTTCTTTCTCTGTTTTGACTCTTCCCGGTTTAGGCATCAGCACCATATTTGTATCATAAAAATAATTTGGTAAGACTCCTTCTTCACCTATTTTCCCAAATAGTCTATATAGTATTGGAATTAATTGTTCTTTAAATGCTTGATAGAATTCACTTGTAAATCCATCTGGCCCTGGAGATTTTTTCTTAGGGAGTTCATCAATTGCTTGTGCAATTTCTTTTTCTGAGATGGGGTTATTTAAGTATTTTACTTCTGCTTCTGTTAATCTGGGCAATTTATATTTTTGTAAATATTTATCCATTTCACTAAGATTGTCAAATTTATTGGCATACAGTTGGGCAAAATAGTTCCTAACTATTGTTTTAATTTCCTCTTCCTTGGTGGTGCTTCACTCTTTTCATTTTTGATACTGATAATTTGGTTTTCTTCTTTCTTTTTTTAATTAAATTAACCAAAGGTTTATCTATTTTATTGGTTTTTTCATAAAACCAGGTCTTAGTTTTATTTATTAGTTCAATAGTTTGTTCCTTCATCAGCTATTTTTTTGCCTTGTATAGAATTTCTATCTTTATTTTCTTTCTTTTTATGCAGATTCATCTTTTCTTATTTATATCTGACACATAATTTCTTTAAAAAAATTTTTGGAGGTTTGGGCATTGGAGCTTTTGGGCAGCTACTCTGTCCTCTTGATGGTCACAGACTTAAAATTTGGTTTCACACCTCTGTGAGAGAAACTACATTAGGAGAAGTGAACAAACATTGACTAAATACTATTCACCTGACACTGATCCTCATAATAACTTTATGAGGTAGATATTATTATTGCCAACATTTTAGAGTTGAGAAAACTGAGGCAGACAAAGGTTAAGTGATTACCCAGTTAGTGTCTAAGGCCAGATTTGAACCCAGGTTTTTCTGACTCCAGGTCCAGAACTCTATCCATTCTATCATCAAGCTTCTAGCTGCCACCCAGATTACAGTCTGTTTACCATTGAGTAGGTGAAACATGTCCCATGTTGAAACTATTATGAGTCAGGATTAGAACTTTGTAAACCTATCAAAAAAGAGCCTAGACATCATCTTTCAAGAAATTATTGAGGAAAAGTGCCTGATATTCTAGAACCAGAGAGTAAGAAACTGAAAGAATCCAGCAATCACCCCCTGAAAGAGATCCCCAAAGTAAAAGTCCTAGGAATATTGTAGCCAAATTCCAGAGTTCCCAGGTCAAGGAGAAAATATTACAAGCAGTAAAAAACTAACAATTCAAGTATTGTGGAAACACAATCAGAATAACTCAGGATTTAACAACTTCTACATTAAGGGACTGGAGGGCTTGGAATATAATATTTCAGAGGTCAAAGGATATAGGATTACAGCCAAGAATCACCTACCCAGCAAAACTGAGTATAATCCTTCAGAGGATAAAATGGACATTCAGTGAAATAGAGGACTTTCAAGCATTCTTGATGAAAAGACAAGAGCTGAATAGAAAATTTGACTTTCAAATATAAGCCTCAAGAGAAGCATGAAGAGGTAAACAGGAAAGAGATATCATAAGAGACTTATTAAGGTTGAACTATTTACATTCTTACATGAAAAAATGATATCTGCAACTCTTGAGACATTTGTCAGTATTAGAGTAGTTGGAGGGAAAAAATCATATACAGATAGATAGAGATATAGATATAGATTTTTTTTGTTAACTGTATTTCAATAAAAATGGTTTCCTTTGTAATCTGATGCATCATATTTTCTGCATTAAAAAGGATTATTTGGAGATGGAGACCTAAAGCTTCAACAAACTGCCAAAAGGAACCATTATACACAAAAAAATAGGACTGTCTGCTCTAGAATGTAATGCTTAAAACCACATTACTCTCCGGGAAAATGATGTACTCCTAGAAATACTATAATAGTTCTATTCTGAGAAGGCTGAAGACAGGTTAAGCAGACCCTTAGAGGAGCAAGTAGTGCTTTAAAAGCGGGGAAAATGAATATTTTCTATTTTTGTCATAATAAAACAGTGTATTTGTAAACTGGGCTGTCTTTTTTTTTCTTACCTATGTTGGCTTCAATTAATTTTTTAGAGTCCTATTATGTAGCAATAATTACCCATCCCTAAGTTAAAGAATAATCTCTTTTAAAAATAAAAAATTCTTTGGATTGTTAACATGTTGAGTTCTTTCCAACCTCTCACACCTTAGTCTGGACTCATGTCAGTCATTAGGTTTTTCAAATTCTTGTCTGAAGACAGTCAGAGAAGTATAGATTAGAATAGGATAGATAGACCTTTAAGGCATAGGGAGTCATAGAGTGGAAGGTACAGAAGTGAAAGGTGAAAAGATTTCACATAGAAACTTTACCTACTTTAAAAATATTAGCCTAGGAATGACATTGGCTTTTGTTATCCAGAATATATAAATCTTTGACTTTGAAGATTCTTGAATTTATCACTGAATCCTCAAGTTAGAGTATGAAGAACCCTAGAAATTCTCTAGGTCACATTCTCCACACATATTTTACAGGTAAGGAAAGTGAGGTCCATAAAGGTAAAATCCAAGGTCAAAAACTGATTTAATGGTTTAGCTATAGACAGTAGTACTGTTTCTATTGCTGCACAAAACAAACTATAGTAATGACAAATAAATTACTTTATATTTAAAAAATCAAGTTTACATTCTTCCAGTGATTATACATTATACAAAATTCCTTCGATGTCTCAGTCTGAGCAAAGCCATCTTTACCTCTTTGTTCCTTAGTGAGTACACCAAGGGATTCAGCATGGGTGTGATCATTGTTTGGAAAATGGCCACAATCCTATCCATAACATGTTTTGAGCCTGGTCTTAAATAAATGATAAGAGCAGGCATAAAGTAAAAGAGGACAACAATGCAATGGGAAGCACAGGTCTGGAAGGCTTTGTGTCTGCCCTCTGCTGTGCGGATCTTCAGAATAGCATGAACAATGGACACATAAGAAAGGAAAATCAGGAAGCAACAGCCAGAGGCCACCACACCAATGTTAACAAAGATCACCATCTCATTGACTGAGGTGTCTACACAGGCCAACTTGAGAATGGGGGGTGCATCACAAACATAATGCTCAATTTGATTGGGACCACAGTAGGGCAGGCGGAAGGTCAGGGCAGTCTGGGCTGCTGAGTGGATAGCACCACTGAGCCATGTGCCACCAGCTAGAAGGGCACACATTTTACCACTCATCATGGTAGCATAGTGCAGGGGATAAGTGATGGCCAGGTAGCGATCATAGGACATAACTGTGTAGAGGAAACACTCAGTGCTTCCTAGATAATGGAAGAAATAGAGCTGAGCTGCACAATTGTGAAATGAGATGGCCCCACCATCTGGGGAGAGGAGACTCATGAGTATCTTGGGCACAGTGACAGTGGAGAACCACATGTCAATGAAGGAGAGGTTGGCCAGGAAATAGTACATGGGAGTGCGGAGGTGGGAGTCCACTTTGACCACCAGCAGGATGAGGAGGTTCCCTACTAAAGTGAGTGCATATATCACTGAGAAGATCCCAAATAGGGTTGTCGCCAGTTTGGGTGCATGTGGAATCCCTGTGAGGATGAATGTAGTCACAAAGCTCTCATTTTGTCTGTCCATTTAGATAATGAATTCTTTTCCTAAAGGAGGAAAAATCATTCAATCAATTGACAATCATTTTTAAATATTGTGTTAGTCTTTTTTTTTCATTACTTCCCAACTTTAATGTTTTACTGCTTGTATACTTATAATATAGTTTTTGTTGAAAGAAGAATTACCCCAAGGAAATGCAAAGATAGAGAAGAACAGGGTACTTAAAATTTTATGAATAATGTTAAGAGGCATTGGAAATACAAACCAGAAAATAAAACAGCTCCTGAGTTCAATAATTCTATACTATCTTAGAAGAAATAACATATACACCTAAAATTGTAGCAGGGGTTGAGCACGAACTTTCTTTACATGTAATCTATGTGATCACCCTTCCTTTCACCTTCTACTCATCTATTTTACTCATTCATTCTCCTACCAGGTTCTAACACAATTAAAGGATGTGCTTGGATATTTTTCTTAACTAAAATTGAAATGTGTCTTATTAATTAATTAGCTCTAAGCCATTACCCAAGTTTATTAATATTATTTATTAAATACACTAGAGAAATCTCTTTTCCCATAACTTCTTACTCATCTCAATACTAAGCTCCCTAATATTCTAGGCTTAAATAAGTAGCAATTTATTATATATAATTTATGAACAATGTAACATAATAAAACAAAGATATAAATAATTATTTATGATGTATGAGCTCTGAGACAAATCATAGGCATAGTCACTTTTAATCATCTTTGATACTTCTAATTTCTCATCAGTTCTGGAAACACAACACCACAAATCACTTCCTTCAGAATATCAATTAAAATTTCTCATCAAGAATTCTTTTCATGTTTCCTCAAAAGATAAGTTAAATTATTTTTCTCATGAAAGAAGCACTGCCTTAAAAATAGGATGCAAAAGGTAGTAACAAATAGAAACTTCTCTTAATAGAAATTGAAATTAGCATCAAGGCTATTCAAATTAATGCTTGGATTTTCCTGTCCTTCTATCCCAGTTAATATTGACATTTCCTGTGAGTATGAGTGAATGCATACTGAAGAAAACAGAAGAAGGTAGTGATAGTAAGGGTTGAATTTGATAATGGTAGAAATCAGAGGTGAGAAAGAGGGTAGAAGGTAAGAGTCATAGAAAGTAGAACAGTGGCACTGGTAAGCTCTGTAAGGTTTTCCCCTCATCTTACATGGGAAACATGATGCACAAATAGAACTCCACCAGGTTGTTGGTTTGGTTTTTTTTTCCAGATATGACCTGAGGAAATTCTTAAGATGGGCGGTCTTGGTGAAGATCTGGCAAAATTAGTGGTAGGAATAGGTTTGGAAACAGGAGAAATACACAAAAAGAAACACAGATAATCAAAGAAGCATCAGAAAGATAGCTAGAAAGAAGAGGAGGAAGAAGGAGGAAGAGAAATATAGGAGAGAGAATGAGCGAGACAAAGACACACACACACACACAGACAAAGACACAAAGAAAGAGAGAATAAGAGGGAGAGAGAGAGACAGAGAGACAGAAACAGAAACAGAGACAGAGACAGAGAGAGAGCGCTATTGTCACTGCTCTGTGTGAAGAGAGGACTTACCCAGAGAAGACTTCGTGTTGTTAAGCGTTGTAAATTACTAGGATTTTGCATTTTACATGTATTGAACTAAGTCACCAATTCAATAGTTTCTCTTTTGTTTTCTTTATTCTTTCAATACAATTCTTCCATAATATTGTCAATTCTATATACAATTAGCAATTGCAACTTCTTGTTAGGTTTTCTCATGCCATGGAGTCTTGGATGCAAAAGGTATGTATATCAATTTTTAATAAAGATCTGAAATTGCAAGCATTGAGTGAAATAGTCAATTTGGTATGTAACACTGAAGTCTTTAGGGTACTAAAAGGCTATATGGCCAAACATATAAAATGCTTTGGAAATTTCATGAGAGCAAACAGTTGAATGTCTGCAAATGTGAATAAAATATTAAAGGGGAAATAATCCAACTTCTTATTGGACAAACACTTATGAGGCATCAATTTTGACATACAAAGGAGATCTAGGAAATTTTTGTATCATATCTCTGAGCTTTGTGACCCCAACATCTCTAAACCTCTGGTATCCCACAGGAAAAATTAAGATAATAATATTTATACTATGTGCCTCACCCTATTTCTATGAGGAAAATGTTTTATACACACTAAAGAACTGAATAAATGTGTGTACTAAAAAAAAAAACCTTATAATCATGATTTCCTGAATATATCAGTTGGTGTGATGCTTCTGAAAATAAACAAACAGAAACCATTATCCTGTCCTGTCTTTGTGTGAGGCCACAAGACACCCGTACTTGGAATTCTGTGCCCCGAGTTTGATTTGCTATGACTCAAGAAAAACATATTGGAGCAAAAGGCACGTCTGCAACCAGAATCAGCTAGGTGTTGTTGAGCCTGGCTTCCAAGGAAAAACTAAAAAGGTTAGAAATCCAGGGATGTGTGATGGTTAAGAAGAGTTAAAGCAACATCTATACATTTATGAGGGAAATAGGTTGAACATATAAGTATATCATTAAATCTTTACATGTGCTCTGTAGTACATTGGAGACAACATCTTCAAACTTGAAACACATATGAGAAGAATAAAATAAACTAATACTTTGCATAGTGGGCATAATAAACAAATTTTGGAAAAAAACATTTCCCTAAGAAATTATCTAAACTGGAAATATAAATGGGTTCAAAAAAAATTCAGGTCAGTGTTTGAACAGCGAGAATTAAATAGAATTTAGAGTCACTTTGGCCCTATTTATTCATTAAGTAGATAAAGAAACTGAGGGAGGTTAAGTGATTTGCCCAAATCAAATAGGTGACAATGGCTAGACCCATCTGAGTTGAACATCACAGAAATTTGATTTGCATGACTATACATCTTTGTAATGGAATATAATTTTCTTGCCTTCTTAACTGAGAGTAAAGGGACAGGGAGGGAATTTGGAATTGAAAATAAAATAAAATTGAATTTTGATTTTTTTTAAATCACATCACAAAAATGTAATTGGTAAATGTTTCACAAATGAAAAAGTATAATACAACATAAAAAAATAAAAACCTGAGTATGAATCCTGCCTTAGACACTTGCTACCTGTGATATGGATAAGTCACAGCCTCTCTGTGTCTCAATTTCCTTATCTCTAAATTAAGGATAATAATGACACTTGCCTCACCTATTTTTTGTGAACATCACAAATTTTTAAAGTGCTATATAAATTCTATCTTCTATTTTATATATATATATATATATATTATATATGTGTGTGTGTGTGTGTGTGTATATAATATATATATGACCTTTGTGTTAGATCTGGGAAGGATTTCAAAGATCACATAGATTCCTGTCTAAGCCTTTACTTTTCAGATGAGGAAACTTTGGATCAGAATGTTAATATCACTTGTCCAAGATCGTACAACAGGAAGGATTAGAATCAAGTCTCAAAACGAAGACTTCTGAAAAATGTGACTCCATGTTCTTTGTTCTTTTGAAAATACCACACTCAGAGGACTAAAGAATCCAGATATTCGGACTATTTATATAATGTTCTTACTACAGCACTAGTGCTGCCTTTCTAGATGGCAGGAAACTAGGATATTTTAATTTGATATCAGATAGCATAGCTAAGTACATTGGTAGAGACAGAATCCTTGGTGGGAAGGATCATGGACCTAATACAATATAGCAATTTTCTTATTTTTATTTCCTATTATCCCTCTTATTCCAATTCCAGAAAAACCCATACTTTGCCTTCTCCTGGGATTTTCTCCCTCCTTTATGGAAGTTCTTAGAATAATATCATGAGAAAATCTTAGAAGAAGATTAGGCACTTACGGTCTTCAACAATGCAGCTGAGCATAGCAATCATGGTCAGAACAGAACAAAAGACAAGGACAAATGCTGCTCATATTGTAACAGTGCCATGAGCCAAGCCCCCATGCTGAGCTGAATTTGTAAAACCCAAAAATACATGAATGGAGCAACTAAGTCCAGCACTTTAGGCAGTTAGAATGCAATTCCACATCTCTGCTTACATATAAATGAATGTGGGTTATGCCAATATGTAATTCTAGATGCCTAGAATAAAGAAGATAACAGATGAGGAGAAATGAAGGCAGCTTTGGGTCAAAGAGAAAGGCTTAAGAATCTGAGTTGAAACAAAATTCTAATAAGTTTTTTGGAATTTAAAATCCAACCCTCAATAGAATTATAGTGCCTAGTACTAGATTCTAGGTTAGGTTCCTTAGTTTTGCAGCATCACCACAAACAGAAGAATTAGAAAAAATCACAAGATTAAAACATAAAGTGTAGCAAATATTATGGGAAGCTCAGTACAATGGAATTCCACTTATATATGTCTTTCTCTGATTTGCCTGTATGTCCTTTGCTTGTTCTTCCTCCTTACCTAATGTAGACATTATCCAGGGTTTAACTTTGCAATCTTCTCCTTTTTTCCTCTGTGTTCTATTCTTTCAAAATCTCATCCACTATCATGGCATCAACATAATGTGTATGAACCCCAAATCTATACCACCATCCATTGCCTCTCTCCTTCATTTCAACCTCTCTATTAGGTATCCCTATCTTGGTATCTCACTGCCACTTCAAACTCATGTGCAAAGTCAAACTTAATTCCTCTCAAGTTGACCTCTTCCCAACTTTTCCATATTTATTACTGGCACCATCAATTTCTCAATCACACAGTATAGATACCTTTAAAATTTCTGTCTCTCATTCAGCTCCTTCAAATTACTCACCAAAGCTAACTGATTCTGCCTCCACAAATTCTCTTGATTCCAATCCTGTTGCAATCATCTTAGTTCAGGCCCTCATTCATTATCTTTCTACATTATAGTAACAAACTTATGTGACTAATTTGTCTGCCTCCATCCCCTCCCACTGACCCCACTACCAAGTAACCCAAACCCTGCATGTTATTGATTCAGTAGTACTAATACACAACTTTAATTATGTCATGCCATGCTCAAGTGATCTACAAGGCTTCTAATTGTGTATAGACTAAAGCCCATACTTTGTAACCAGGAATGTAAAGGTTACAGAGAAAGAAAAGCCTTAGAAATGATTGCCCAGCCAAATATCCTTATTTTACAAGTGATTCATCTCCTGTACTATAATGTAGTGTGGAAAAAACTTAGACTCAAAAGACCTCTGTTCAAGTCCTATCTCTAACACATGATCCTAGGCAAATAATTTCATCAATATGCACCTCAGTTTTTTCCATTTATAAAAATAGGAATAAAACTTTTAATGTCTGTTTCACAGAGTGATTATCCAGAAGGCAACTTGCAAATTTTAAATTCCTTATAAATAATGTCTAATAAATAAATAAGATTTTAAACTCCTTGAGGTCAAGAAGTGTATCTTATTCATTTTGCATTCTCTGGAGCACTTAGTGCAGTGTCTTGCCCATAATGATTCAATAAATATTTGTTGAAGAATAAAGGAGGATGTGAAGGAGGGAGCAAGTGGATGAATAACTATATCCACATCCTTTTTCCAATTAGGGATTCAAGAGTTTTCCCAGTCCTTTGATACTGACCTGCTAGACATAAGCCCTGCATCAGGAAATACATTTTAAAGGCAAGAAAAAGATGAAAGGGGGTAGTTCCTTCTTTGCAATGAGGAGTCCTCCTAAAAGCAAACTCCACAAGAATAATAAGGGAAGCAGCTCCTGCCCCCCCCCACAAAGAGTATCAGATTAAATTGGCTTTATCCCAGAGGGGATAGGGTTGCTCTGAACTCCCTTGGTGCTCAGGAGAACAAGAAGTAAAACAATTAAGATTTAAGTGTTTACACATTTGATCTTCATTGGGTTATTTGCACCTCCAAATGTATATTTTGTTTTGGAAGATGAGTATTCCAAGAAAAATATCACTTTCTATGAATTACTCTTTATGGACACAATATACAAAAAGAATTTAGGAACTCTTTTCTTTATCTAATTTAATTTAATTTTTTTGTTACATTTTAAGTTCTGAACCATCTCCCTCCCTCTCTTTCAATCCTGCATTAGAGAAGGCCACCATTTGACACATATATGTATATACAAATATATATGTGTATATATGCACATACATATGTACATATATGTAAAACCATATTATGTGTAATTATATTTATTGGTTCTTTGAAGGCAGATAATATCTTCCTTAATAGTCCCTTTGTATTTGATGTATTTATAATACTCAGAATAACTTAATCATTCACAAGTGTTCCTTGACCAACATTGCTGTTACTGCAGATATTGTTCTCTCAGTTCTACTCATTTCACTCTTCATTATTTCATTCCAATCTTTCTGAGTTTTCCTAAAACCAACCTGTTCATCATTTCTTGCAGCACAGTAATATTCCGTCACAATCATATGCCACAAGTTGTTTAGCCATTCAGCAAATGATGGCCATCCCTGCAATTTCCAGTTCTTTGCCATCACAAAGAGAGTTGCTATGAATATTTTAAAACATAGAAGTTCTTTTCTTTTTTCCTTGATGACCTTAGGAAATAGATCTAATAGTGGTATTGCTGGGTCAAAGGTATACACAGTTCATAACTTTTTGGATATAATTCCAGATTGCTCTCCAAAATGGTTAGATCAGTTCAAAGTTCCACCAACAGTGTATTAGTGTACCAATTTTTTTACATCCCCTTCAACATTTGTCATTTCCCCTTCCATCATTTTAGACAATCTGAGAGGTGTGTGACATCTCAAAGTTGTTTTAATTTGAATTTCTCTGATGAATAATGATTTAGAGAATTTTTTTACATATATTTATATATAGTTTTGATTTTTTGATCCCCAAACTGCCTATTTATATGCTTTGATCATTTGGGAATGACTCATTTTTTTATAAATTTGAGAAATTTCTCTATATATTTGAGATATGACACTTTTATCTGAGAAAGTATCTATACATTTTTTTCCTAATTTTCTACTTTCCCTGTAATCTTGGCTACATCAGTTTTAGTTGTACAAAACCTTTTTAATTAAATATAATCAAAATTATCTATTTTATGCCTCAGAATGCTCTCTGTCTCTTGTTTATTTATAAATCCTTCTCTCTTTAAATCTGTTAGGTAATATGTTCCATGTTCTTCTAATTTTCTTATGATATCTCCCTTTATGTGTAGGTTATATATCCATTTTAAATTTGTCTTGGTAAATGGTGTAAGATGTTGGTCTATGCCTACTTTCTACCAGACTGCTTTCTAGTGTTCCCAATAATTTTTACCAAATAATAAATTCTTATTTCAAAAGCTTAAATCTTTATATTTGTTCAAAAAAAGGTTGCTATAATCATTTACTACTGTGAATTGTATATTTACTCTGTTCCTCTCATCTATTTTTCTTTTGGCCAGTACCAGATAGTTTTGATAATTACTGCCTTATAATATAGTTTAAGATCTGATGCCACTAAACCAACTTCTTTTATAATTTTTATTAATTTCTTTAATATTCTTGATCCTTTGTTCTTCCATATTAATTTGTTATTATTTTTTCTAGGTCAATAATTTTTTGGTAATTTTATTGGGATAGTGTTGAATAAATAGAGTAGATTGAGTAGAATTGTCATTTTTATTATACTCACTCTGCCAATCCATGAACAATTAATATTTCTCCAATTATTTAAATCTGACTTTGTATAAAAAGGGTTTTGTAATTATCTTCATATACTTCCTGGGTTTTTCTTGGCAGTTATAGTCCCAAGTATTTTATACTGTCAATAACACCTTTCATATACTTAAAGATCATCCCCAAATCCATTTTTCTTGAGTATTTTGGAAGGTATAACTAAAGAAGAGAGATTAACCTCTCCCTTCTGCCTTTGACTATACATTCTTGAAAGAAAATTCCATTCCTGGAGTCTAACAGAGGAACTGTTAAATTGAGTTGAGGTGATGAGAAGAATTGAAAGTACAATACCTGAAGCAGTCATCCTACTCCTGATTTGACAAGGTCCAGAACTGGGAATCTTGTTTCTTTTAGGATATGAGTCCTAGTTCTTTCCAAAAAGAACATAGTACTACCCTACTCCAGGATTTCAGCTGAATCCAAAGCTGATAAAAGTGGAGAAAATGACTAAGCATTATTGTCTTTACCCAGGAACAGCTTCACCTCACCTAGGCCCAGCAGAGATACCTCAAGGAGTAGAAAGAGGACACGACAGAAAGACATCAGGGACCAGTGGTTCTATAGTCCATGTGTTTTTTTAATTAAATATTGTACTTGCTTTGATCAGCTAAGATTCACCTTTTGACCTCACACACATTCTCACCACACTAAATTGTGAACATGAGAAAAATAAAACCCATTACAAACATATATAGTCAAACAAAATAAGTTTCTAATTGGCCATGTCCAAAAAAAAATAGTATCTCATTCTGTGTTCTGAGTCTTTCACCTCTCTATCAAGAGACAGGTAGCACATTTCATCTCTATTCCTCTGAAACCCAGGTTAATCATCACATTGATAATTGTCCAGTGAATAGGGAATTGTGGGAAGATGGTGAAATAAGACAGAAACTGCCTGGCTTTCCCATATTCACTTACAAGTAACTTAAAATAATGCCTCAAAAAAATTTTCAAGCCATAGAAATAATTAAAAGTTGGGATAAACAATTGTCCAAACTAAGATAACTTGGGACAATATTAGGAAAGATTTGATCTCCAAGGGTGGTGGTCTAGTTGAAGTGCAGATACCACCTGGCACTGCCAAGTCAACAAACAGCAAACCCTGGGGGCAGCGTGTGTAGGCAACAATCTTAGCTTTGGTAGCTTTCACCCCACAAATCATATGGAGGTCCAGCAGCTGATGAAGGGAAGATTTGGGAGCCCTGTGCAGTGCAGGGTTGGAGGCCCTGGGTTGTTGACCAGATGTGGTCCCAGGATGTGGCTGTGGGCAAGGAGGAGTGAGTATACTGCAAGAAAAATAATGGATATTTAATGAACTAAAGAATTTTCAGGTTTTCTTGAGGAAAAAAACAGAACTGAACAGAAAATTTAACTTATAAAAATCAGGAAAAATGTCAAAAGTTAAATTGAAAGATTAATTATGAGGGATTTAATAAGTTTAAACTGTTTATTCTTATATGGGAAAATCATATGTGTAACTCTTAAGTATATTATCATTACAAGGGTAATTAAAAATGTATACATAGATTGAAGGCCTGGGTTTCAATTGATAATGAGGGGAAGATCCTAAAAATAGGAAGTATACAACTAGTAATTCTAACTTTGAATGTGAGTGGTATGAACTCACCCATAAAACTGAATGAATAGCAGAAGGGATCAAAACAAGAACCTGACAATATGTTGTTTACAAGAAACACATCTAAAAATGAGAGACACACATAGAGTAAAAAAATAAAGGGCTGGAGTGCAATTTGTTATGCTTCAATTGATGTAAAAAAAAAAAAGAGGCAGCAATAATGATCTTGGACAAAGTTAAAGCTATACTAGATTTAGTTAAAAGAGATAAGCAGGGAAATTAGGTCAAAATGTACTATAGATAATGAAGTAATATCAGTACTAAACATATGCACCAAATGCTATAGCATTCAAATTTTTAAAGGAAAAGGTAAATTAATTACTTGTGGAAATAGAAAGCAAAACTATAATAGTGGGGGATTTCACACTTCTCCTCTCATAAATCTAACAGAAAAAAATAAATAAGAAAGAAGCCAAGGAAATTAATAGAATCTTAGATAAGTTAGGTATGATAGACATCTGGAAAGAACTGAATGGGAATACAAAGGAATATACCTTTTTCTCAGCAATACATGGCATCTTTACAAAAAGTGACCATATTAGGCTTTTATGTGTGAAAAAAACTTTATAGTGAAATGCAAAAAAGCAGAAATATTAAATGCATTTTCAGATAATAATACAATAAAAATTACATTTAGTAAAAGATCATATAAAATTAGGTTAAAAATTAATTGAAGATTAAACAACCTAATCACAAAGAATATGTTAAAGAAAACATCATAAAACAATAATTTTATTAAAGACAGTGATAATAATGAGACAATATATCAAAATCATTGGGATGCAGTAAAAGCAATAATTGAAGGAAAATTTATTTCTCTAAATGTTTACATCAATAAAATAAAGAGCAAATCAATGAACTGGCTATGAAATTACAAAAAAAACTAGAAAAATAACAAATTTAAAATCTTCAATTAAACATTAAATTGGAAATCCTAAAAATTGATGGTAAGATTAATTAAATTGAATTAATAAAACCATTGCATTAATAAATAAAACTAGGAGCTATATTTATGAGAAAAACAATAAAATAGATAAACCATTGGTTAATATAATTTTTAAAAAGAGAAAAGAAAACCAAACCATTAGTATTAAAAATAAACAGTGTGAATAAGCTACTAATGAAGATGAAATTAAAGCAATTATTCAGTTAGTTTGCCCAATTATATACCAATAAGTTTAACAATTTAAGTGAAATGGAAGAATACTTACAAAAACATAAACTGCTCAGATTAACATAAGAGGAAATAGAATATCTAAATAAACCTATTTTGGAAAATAAATTGAAGACACCATAAATGAGCCTCCTAAAGTGGGGGGGGGGGACATTAGGATCAAATGGATTTACAAGACAATTCTACCAAACATTTGGGGATTAACTAATTCCAATATTAAATAAATTATTTGGAATAAAAAGCAAAGAAGGGGTCTTATCAAACTCTTTCTACGAAATAAATATGGTGCTGGTATCTAAACCAGGAAGATCAAAGACAGAGAAAGAAAATTATAGACTAGTTTCAGTAATGAATATTTATGTAAAAATCCTAAATAAAATACTAGCTAGGAGACTACAACAATGTATCACAAAGATTATACATTGTGACCAAGTGGGATTTATACCAGGAATGCAGAGCTGGTTCAATATAAGGAAAACTATTGACATAATTGATTATATCATTAACAAAAGTAACAAGAATCACATAATTACATAAAATGCAGAAAAAGCTTTTGACAAAATACAACACTCTTTCCTATTAAAAAAACACTAAAAAATTTAGATATAAATAGTTTTTTTCCTTAAAATGATAAAAAGCATCTATCTAAAACCATCAACAAGCATCATCTATAATAAAGATAGGTTTCAAGCCTTCTCAATAAGATCAGAAGTGAAACAAGGATGCCCAGCAGCACCAATATTATTCATAATTGTACTAAAATGCTCACAATAGCAATAAGAAAGGAAAAAGTGAAGGAATCAGAGGCAACGAAATAATAAAATGATCTCTTTTTGCAGGTAATATGATGGTATGCTTGAAAAATCTTAAAGATTAAACTAAAAAACTAATTGAAACAATCAATAATTTTAGCAAAGTAGCAGAATATAAAAGACATGAAGGCCTCATATCTCAAATATATAGAAAACTTTTTTCAAATTTATAAGAATATAAGTCATTTCTCTGGTTGATAAATGGTAAAAGCATATGAACCAACAGTTTTTGGATGAAGAAATCAAAGTTACATATAACCATAAGAAAAAAATTCTCTAAATCATTATTGATTAGATAAATGCAAATTAAAACAACTTTAAGATTATCTCACACCTGGAAAATGGCAAATGTTGGAGGAGATTTGGAAAAAAAATACAATGTTGGTGGAATTGTAAATTGATCCAACCATTTTGGGGAGCAATCTGGAATTATGCCCAAAGAATTGTAAAACTGTGTATTCTTTTTGTCCTGGCAATGCTACTATTGGTTTCCCAATGCAAACATAGGAAAAGGAAAGGAATCTACATGTTCTAAAATATTTATAACAGTTCTCTTTGTGATGGCAAGGAAGTGGAAATTGTGAATATGCTCATCAACTTGGGAATGGCTAAATAAGTTGTGGTATATGATTGTGATGGAATACTACCATGCTGTAAGAAATAATGAACAGATTGGTTTTAGGAAAACTGAAAGATTTGCATGAAATAATGAAGAGTGAAATTAGCAGAACCAAGAGAATGTTGTATACATTAATGGCAATATTGTTTGAAGAGTAAATGTGAATAACTAAGCTATTCTGAGTTATATTGTTGGAGGGGTTTTGGAAATCAAATCAACTACAAAGGGACCTATGAAAGAAGATGCTATCCCTCTCTGGATAAACTATTAATTAATACAGGTGGGGAGGAACTGTATATTGCATAATTTCATATGTGTGTTTCTCTGTCGAATGTTGACTTCTATAGTACAGGGTTCATAGAGACAGGGAAACAGCTTAGAACTCAAATTGAACGGAAAAAGATATTTCAAAAGGTGCGGAGGAAGAGTTCAGCATAGCAGTATTCTATCCCTTTTCCATACCATAATGTGTTCATCCATTCACCATTTGGGTGGTCCCACAGATTCCAATTCTTTGTCATCTCAAAAAGATTAGGAATGTTTTTGTATATCTTTAGAGTTGGTTTTATTTAGGACTAATCCTTCCATTAATCTATCATCCCTCTAATTTCCCCTTTTTGCTTCCCCTATTTCTCTCCTATTTTCCTTTTGAATATAATGAATTTTTATACCTGTGTGTATGTGCAGTCTTCCTTCTTTTGACCAGTCCAGATGACAGTGAGGTACAAGTATTGCCACCTACTTCCCCCTCCTTGTTTATATAGCTACTTGTGTACCATAATTATGTGAAATAAATTTCCCTAAGCTTCCTTTCCCTTTTTCCTTTCCCCCTCAGTATATTCCTCTTCACTTTTTTTCATTTCTTTCCTTAAGATCACCAAGACATACCAATACTACTTTCAGGCCTTGTCAAATTGAACACCTTCTATGGACCCTGAGGACAATAGGGTTCAGAGGGCACAATGTATCATTTCCCCATACTTATGTGTAAACAATTTATCTTCGTTTAGTATTTCAAAGCTATTCATTCATGTTTACCTTTTTATACTTCTCTTCACTCATGTGTTTAAACTTTAAAGTTTCTCCACACTCAGCATTTTATCAAGAATGTTTGGAAGACTGTAGAGCCAAGATGGTGGAGTAAAAGCAGGGACTCACTTGATCCCTCCCCCCAAACCCCTCCAAATACCTGTAAAAATGATTCTAAACAAATTTTAGAGCAGCGGAACCCACAAAAAGACAGAGTGAAACAAATTTCTAGCCCAAGACAATTTTAAGATTGACAGGAAAAGTCTATTGCACCAAGTAGAGAGATGAGCACAGTCCAACACAAAAGCATTCCAGCACAGACCAGGCCCCAGTAAACCGAGAGCAGGCCTCAGGGAACTGAATCACTGGTAGCTGTGGCAGTTTCCAGACTTCTCAACCCAGAAATGCCAAAGACAACTTAGAAGGTCACTAGGAAAGGTCTGTCAGACCTGGGTGAGACAGAAGTGTGGTCAGGCCCCAGCCCTGGTGTAGCCCTGGGGCAGTGGCAGTGGTGGTGGCATCAGCAGCTGTTTCCAGAGCTCTCAGCCCACAGTTGGTGGGAAGGACCAAACAACTGATTGGAGGGGGATTGCAGGGATCTCTTTGCTGGAACTGAGGCAGGATTCTATTGATTTGCCTTGCTGATCTGGGTCATAGTCATGGGTGGCAGTCCTGGGATGAGGAAGAGTGCTAGTGTGGTGGAACTTGTGGTGGTGGTGGAGAAGGAATCCTCCTCACAGCTCCAGGGCAGAAAAGAGTGCTTGTGGTCACTCACAGACAAGAGCATAGGCCAGGAGAGGAGTAAACACCTCTCCTTAGATCATACCCCCTTGGAAGAACTGAAGATTTGCAGGTCCCTAAAAGTATCTCTGAAAACAGCTGCATAAAACTCCTGAATCTTGGGACAGTATACCCTCCAACCTAGAAGCAGAGCCCTACCTTAACAAAGAGTTAAAAAGCCAAGTAATTGTCTGGGGAAATGAGCAAACAGTGGAAAAAATCTCAGACTATAGAATCTTACTTTGATGAGAAAGAAGATCAAAACATACAACCAGAAGAAGACAACAAAGTCAACGCTCCTACATACAAAACCTCCAAGAAACATATGAATCAATCTCAGGCCATGGAAGAGCTCAAAAAGGATTTTGAGAAGCAAGTAAGAGAAGGAGAGGAAAAACTTGGAAGAGAAATGAGAGTGATGCAAGAAAATCATGAAAAACAAGTCAAGGAGGCCCCAAAAATACTGAAAAAATAACACCTTAAAATAGCCTAACCCAAATGGCAAAAGAGGTCTAAAAAGCCAATGAGGAGAAGAATGCTTTAAAAAGCAGAATTGGCCAAATGGAAAAGAAGGTCCAAAAGCTCACTGAAGAAAATAATTCCTTAAAAATTAGAATCAAGCAAATGAAAGCTAATGACTCTATAAGAAATCAAAAAATTATAAAACAAAACCAAAAGAATGAAAAAATAGAAGAAAAGGTGAAATATCTCATTGGAAAAACAACTGACCTGGAAAATAGGTCCAGGAGAGATAATTTAAAAATTATTGGACTACCTGAAAGCCATGATCAAAAAAAGAGCCTAGACATCATCTTTCAAGAAATTATCAAGGAAAACTGCCCTGATATTCTGGAACCAAGGGTAACATAGAAATTGAAAGAATCCACCAATCACCCCCTGAAAGAGATCCCCAAAGAAAAACTCCTAGGAATATTGTAGCCAAATTCCAGAGTTCCCAGGTCAAGGAGAAAATATTACAAGCAGCCAGAAAGAAACAATTCAAGTATTATGGGAACACAATCAGGATAACACCAGATTTAGCAGCTAATACATTAAGGGACTGGAGGGCTTGGAATATGATATTCTGGAGGGCAAAGGACCTAGGATTACAACCAAGAATCACCTACCCAGCAAAACTGAGTATAATCCTTTGGGGCAAAATGGGCCTTCAGTGAAATAGAGGACTTTCAAGCATTCTTGTTGAAAAAACCAGAGCTGAATAGAAAATTTGACTTTCAAATGCAAGATTCAAGAGAAGCATGGAAAAGTAAACAGGAAAGAGAAATCATAAGAGACTTAATAAAGTTGAACTGTTTACATTCTTACATGGAAAGATGATATTTGAACTCATTAGACCTTTCTCAGAATTAAAGTAGTTGGAGGGAATACACATGGACAGAGGGCACATGGTGAGTTGAATATGAAGGCATGATATCTAAAAAATAAAGTCAAGGACTGAGAGAGGATTGTACTGGGATAAGGAGAAAGGGAGAGGTAGAATGAGATAAATTATCACACATAAAAGAGGAAAATAAAAGGTTTTACCGAGGAGGGGAAGAGGAGGGAGGTGAGAGGGAATGAATAAAGCTTACTCTCATCAGATTTGTCTTAAGGAGGGAATAACATACCCACTTAATTGGGTATGGAAATCTATCTTACCCTACAGGAAAATAGGGAGGAAGTTGTTAAGAAAGGGTGGATATAGAAAGGAAGGGATATTGAGGGAGGGGGTAATCAAAAGCAAACACTTTTGAGGAGGGACAGGGTCAAAGGAGAGAATAGAATAAATGGGAGGTAGGATAGGATAAAGGAAAATATAGTTAATTTTTCACAACATGGCCATTATGGAAGTATTTTTCATGACTGCATATGTGTAACCTGTATTAAGTTGCTTGCCTTCTCAATGAGGGTAGGTGGGCAGGGAGGAAGGGAGAGAATTTGGAACCCAAAGTTTTAAAAGCAAATGTTAAAAATTGTTTTTACATGCAATTGGGAAACAATATATACAGGCAATGGGATATAGAAATCTATCCTGCCCTACAGGAAAGTAGAAGGGGAAGGGGATAAAAGAAGGGGGGGGTGATAGAGGGGAGGGCAGATCAGGAGAAGGAGTATTCAGAATACACATTGTCTTGGGGTAGGGGGGAAGGGAGAGATGGGGAGAAAAATTGAACTCAAAATCTTGTGGAAATGAATTTTGAAAACTAAAAATAAATAAATTAATAAAAAAGAATAATAATTAATAAAAAATAAATAATTCAAGTATTGTGGAAACACAATCAGTATAACACAAGAGATTTAGCAGCTTCTACATTAAGGGATCAGAGGGCTTGGGTTTTTTTGTGTTTTTTTCTTTCATGGCACATCTCACATGGAAATGTGTTTTGCATGACTGCACCTGTATAACCTATGTCAAATTGCTTGCCTTCTCCATAAGGGGGTGAGGGATGGGAGGGAGAGAATGTGGAACTCAAAATTCAAAAAAGAATGTTAAAATTTTTTACAAGTAATTAGGAAAGATAAAATGTTAAATTAAAAAGGAAATTATCTTATTTTGCTGACTTATTCTACTTCATTTTTATTTTTCTTCAATTTTGTTTTTAGTTCTCAATTCTCTGCCCCTAACCCTCCCCTACCCATTGAATAGGCAAGAAATAGAAAACCAATTACAAATACAGTCAGGCAAAGAATGCATTAGACATGATCCTCTCTCTCTGTCTCTGTCTCTCTCTGTCTCTCTGTCTCTCTGTCTCTCTCTCTCTCTCTCTATTTCTCTCTCTCTCTCTTTCCACCCTGTCCATTCTCAAAAGTGTTTTGCCTCTGATTTTTATATCCCCTAATCTGCCCTCCCTTGTATTACCCCCAACTTTCTCTTATCCCTTTCCCCTCCTACTTTCCTGTATGGTAAGATAGATTTCTACATCCAACTGAAGGTGTGTATTATTCCGTCTTTGAGCCAATTCCAATAAGTAAGAGTAAGGTTCAGGTGCTCCCCTCTGCTCTTCCCCCATCTTCCCATCCGCTGTAAAATGTCTTTTAGGCCTTTTATGCCAGATAATTTACCCCATTTTACCTCTCCCCCTCCCCTTCTCCCAGTGCATTGTTCTTTCCCACTCCATAATTTTATATTTTAGATAATCATTTCATTGTACTCAACTCACATCTGTACTTTTTCTCTATGTATGCTTCTAACTGCCCTAATAATGAGAAAGGTTTTTGGAGTCACAAGTACCATTTTCCCATGTAGGAATGTAAACAGTTGAACCTTATTGAATCCCTTATGATTTTTCTCTCCTGTTTACCTTCTCATGCTTCTTTTGAGTCTTGTATTTAAAGGTCAAGATATCTATTCAGTTCTGGTCTTTTCATCAGAAGTGCTTGAAAGTCCTCTATTTCATTGAATAACCATTTTTTCCTCTGAAGGCTTAAACTCAGTTTTGCTGGGCAGGTGATTCTTCATTATAATCCTAAATCTTATGCCCTCTAAAATATCATACTCCAAGCTCTCTGATCCTTTAATGTAGAAATGGCTAAACCTTGTATTATTCTGACCGTGGCTCCATGATATTGAATTGCTTTTTTTTGGCTGCTTGCAATATCTTCTTTTTGATCTGGGAGCTCTGGAATTTTGATATAATATTCCTGGGAGTTTTCATTTTGGGATCTCTTTAAGGAGGTGATCAGTGGATTCTTTTAATTTCTATTTTACCCTCTGGCTCTAAACTATCAAGGTAGTTTTCATTGATAATTTATTGAAAGATTATGTCTAGGTTCTTTTTTGGATCATGGCTTTCAGGTAGTCCAATAATTTTTAAATTATCTCTCCTGGATCTATTTTCCAAGTCAGTTATTTTTCCAATGAAATATTTCACATTTTCTTCTATTTTTTTCATTCTTTTGATTTTGTTTGACTGATTCTTGATATCTCAGAGAGTCATTAGCTTCCACTTGTCCAATCCTAATTTTTAAGGAATTATTTTCTTCAGTGAGCTTTTGTACCTCCTTTTCCATTTGGCCAATTCTGCTTTTCAAAGCATTCTTCTCTTCATTGGATTTATGTGCCTCTTTTACCATTTAGCCTATTCTGTCTTTAAGGTGTTTTCAGTATTTTTGGTGCCTCCTTTACCAAGTTGTTGGCTTTTTTCATGATTTTTTTGCATCATTTTTATTTCTCTTTGTATTTTTTCTTCCACTTATCTTATTTGACTTTTAAAAAATTTTTGAGCTCTTCCATGGCCTGAAACCAATTCATAGTTTTCTTTGAGGCTTTAAATGTAGCAGTTTTGACTTTGTTGTCTTCTTCTGAGTGTGTGTTTTGATCTTTCCTGTCACCAAAATAACTTTCTATAGTCAGGTTTGTATTCTGCAGTTTACTCATTTTCCAACCTATTTCTTGACCTTTAACTCTATGCTAAAGTATGACTTTGGCAAGTTAGCGGGTAGAAATAAAGTAGAGGAGACAGGAGGGATAGGAAATAAGAGATACGCACAAACATAAAAACAAAGATCAGGAGTAGAATTTGTTAGGGAAATATATATATATCTATATATGTAAATATGTGTGTATGTATATATGTGTATATATGGATATGTGTATACATATACCTATGTCTCTACATAAATATGTTCTCACTTAATTATAGCCTTCTTAGAGGTGGGTGGGGAAGAACAAGTAAACAGTGTGAAGCAAAGAACAAAAGAAAACTTACAAGGAAGTAAAGAAAAGATGTACAGCTCTCAACACAATATGTGATACTTATCATACAAGCTTTCTTGAAATGAAAAATTATCACTGCATATTTTGAATCTTCTCTTGTGTTCTGCTTTGCAGATGACCTGCTTTTTTTCTTTTCTTACTTTGTATTTAAGCTTTAATATTCAAATTTATTTTATGTTCTTTTCTTTTCCTTTTCTCTATTCTGTATTTGAGTCCAAAATAAAAAATAAATAAAAAAATAAAATATAACTGCTTCCAAAGTGGAGGGGGCATAATCCCAAGCTTCAGGGGTTTTTCTTGGTGCAGCTATTTTCAGATGGGGACTTGTAAGTTTTTAATTCTTCCAAGGTGGTATGATCTAGGGAGAGGTGTGTTTACTATTCATCTGCACTGTGCACTGGTCTATGAGTGACCACAAGCACTCTTTTCCACCCTGGAATTATGGCCAGGATCCTCACTCCCTTGCTGCCACTAGCTCCTGTGTGGTAATGCTCCTTTTCACCCTTGGACTAAGACACAAAACTGAGACCTAGATCCAAGTATGGGCAATTCAACAAAATCCTGCCCCCATTGCCAGCAAAGGGACCCCTGTAATCTCCTTCTGACTAGTTGTTGCCCCTCTTACCATCTGTGGGCTAAGAGCTCTAGAAACTGCCACTGATGCCACTGATTCAGGTGCCCCCAAGGCCTGTTCCTGGTTTGCTAGGGCCTGGTCTGCACTGGTGTGACCTGTGTTTGACTGAGTTGCATTCTCACATTAGTGCAACAAACCTTCTCTGGCAACCTTCTAAGTTGTCTTGGACTGGAAAATTGTTTCACTCCATCATTTTGTGGGTGCTGCTGTTCTAGAATTTGCTTTGAGAAAATATTGAAAGGTATTTACAGGGGTTTGGAGGAGAGTTTAGGTGAGTCCCTGCTTTTCTTCACCATTGTGTCTCCTAAAACAAGATAATTTCTACAGAGATATTAAATGTTTTCATAAAAACAGAAATATCTGTTATAGAAAATCACAAGGCTTCAATTAAAGGTAGTAGTAATACTAGTAATAGTATAGGAACTACTAATATAATAATAGTAACAATAACAAAAACAACAACAAAAATAAATGTGTTATTCAGACCTGAAGCTGATGTCCTTTGTTTGACTGTGGCAGAGTGCTGAGTGGTTACCAATACATCTGCATTGGATATTTTGCCTCCCTAAAATCAAATTAAATATTGCTTTTGAAGTCTTTTAAATTCCCATAAATTTTAAAGGGACTCCACTAGTTCATTTTGAGTCAGCTCTATTTACTAAGTTTTCATTTAATGCTCCTTTCAGTAACATCTACCCAGAACTCTTGTTTCTTTCTGTGCCAGGTAGGACAAAAGATAAACATTGCATATTGCCAAATTTGTGTGTCAGTATTTAATTAATTCTTTGATTTAACCATTATTTGTTGAATATTTCTGTATTTTTCTTCTCTGATTTTTCCTTTTATTTCTTTCCTTGCCTCCTTACCTTGGTTTTATTTTTCTTTTTAGAGAATTTAAATGAATAAGTGGGCATGGAGGTGCAATGACATCCTTAGAAACTAACTAGACCCTGTGTTCATCTGGTACCATAGTGGATAGGGCATTCTCTATAGTAGTATCTTATATTCACTTCTGGGCAACACAATTGAAAAAGGACATCATCCTCCTAGTTACCCAGGCTCACAACCCAGGCATCAACCTTAAATCATCACTCTCACCCATGCCCAATATACAATCAATTGCTGAGTTTTGTCATTTCTACTTTCATAAAATCTCTCCTATAAGTCACCTTCCCTCCTCTGACAACGCCACCTTTCTGATGTACACCCCCATCATCTCAGGCCTGTACTATTGCGATTGACTTTTGGTTAGTCTCCATTCCTTGTTTCTTCACATATTCATCCATCCTTCACTAACCTATGAAGTTGATACCCCTAAAGCACATTTCTAACCATGTCAACTCCCTACTTAATCAACTTCCAGGATCAAATATTAAATTCCCTGTTTGGCCTTCAGAGTCCTTCATAACTTGATCCTCTCTTACTTTTTCAGCCTTCTTACACCTCACATACCTCTGGTATTCTATAAACCAGTGGCACTGGCCTGGCACTTTGAGGAAGTGTTCCTCACACAAAGCATTCCATCTCCCCTCAAAAACATGTTTTTATTCTTTACTTAAGTTTATTTCCTCAACATCCTTCTTTTGAGTTATTATAATAGCTAGTAATTTAAGAACTACATGAAGTAGTAGTGGTGACAGTGGACATTCTTGCTTTATCTGTTCTTATTGGAAAAACCTCTAGCATTTCTCATTTTAAATTGTGATAATCCTTTGTTGTAGATAGACACTGGTTACAAAATTAATGAAAGGTCCATTTGTTCTTATATTTTTTAAATTATTAATATAAATATACATTTTGTAGCAATTTTCTCCATCTACATAATCATGTAACTTCTTGTTATTAACATAGCCTATGATATCAATATTTTTCCAAATACTGAATTGTCCCTGAATTCCTGGAATAAATTCAAACTACTCATAGTGTGTAATTTTTTAAAAGCTAGATGGCACAGTGGATAGAACACCAGCCCTAAATTCAGGAGGACCTGAGTTCTAATCCAGCCTGACACTGAACACTTGAAACTTACTAGCTGTGTGACCCTGGGCAAGTCACTTAACTCCAATTACCTAAAAAAAATGCTGATGTAGATTCTCTGCTAATTTTTTCCCAATATTTTTGCATTCATCAGAAATTTTTTGTCTATAGAGTTCTTTCCTTGATTTATCTGTCCCTGGTTTAAGTATCAGGATCACATTTTTCTCAGAGAAAAAATCAGTTGTCTTCTTTCTCTAATCTTGTATAGTTTTGATTTTATTAAAGTTATGTGTGACATCATCTCACATTCATATTCACTGCTACAATTTTTTAAAATTATTTTTCTTTATTTCATTGAATACTTCCTAATAGCACGTAAAAAAATTTAACAATTTTTTTATTTCAAGTTCTAAAATCTCTCATTTGCTTCAGTTCCTCTCCCTCCTTGAGAAAGTAAACAATTTGATACTGATTATACATATGAAGTCATACAAAATATATTTCCATATTAGCCATGTTGCAAAAGAAAACATAAACAAAATAAAGTAATAAAAATAAAGAGAGTTTTTAAAAGTTTGTTTCTATCTGCATTCAGAATTCATCAGTTCTCTCTCTGGAGGTGGACAGCATTTTTCATCATGGGTCCTCTGGAATTGTCTTGAGTCATTCTCTTGATCAGAGTGGCTAGGTCTTTCACAGTTGATCATCCTTACACTATTGCTGTTACTGTGTACAATATTCTTCTGGTTCTACTCACTTAACTTTGCATCAGTTCATATGTCTCCCTAGGCTTTTTTTTCCTAAAACCTATTTCTTATATCACAATAATCTTCCATTGAAACCATATATCATAACTTGTTCAGCCAATCCCCAATTGATGGGTATCCCCTTGATTTCCAAATCTTTGCCAGAACAAAAAGAGCTGCTGTAAATATTTTTGTATAGGTAGGTTCTTTCAGCATTATGATTGTTTCCCCTCTATTATACCTTCCTGCAAATTTACCTATCTTTTACTCCTTCACCTCTCTTTACAAAGAAAAATAAATGGGAAATGAAAAAGAATGAGATCAGCAGCAGTTATCTGTAAATGAAGTGATCTAAGGCCATTTCTCTGCCTCTCTTCTCTTTACCTAATCCAGACTCTGATTAGGGGTATTTATACTTTTTTCCTCACTTTTTAATCCTCTCTTTATGAAATGCTTTCTAAAATTTAAGTGTTTTGCTTATGACTCTTCCCTCACTCTTTCTCAATCTTCCCTCTCCTTCTTCCGTTCCCACTTATTTCTCTGTTAGATTTACTGTATTTTTATACAAAACTACATGTTTGTATGTGTTTAAAACTCCTTTGCTCAGTTAAAATAAAAAGATTTTTGAGATGTCCACTCCCTTTATCATCTTTTCTATATTTGTATACTTGTCTTGCACACTTTGGCAGCTGTGGGGAAGGTGGATTGGAGTATAAAGAAGATTAAGGAAAGAAGAAGGAATATCAGATTATTGCAATAGTCCAGGTAGGAAGTTATGGGGGTATGAACTAGAGTGGTGGCTATGGGAGAGGTGAGGAGGAGACATATATTAGAAAAACTGGAAAGATATTTAGGGTAAGTGTGAGTAGAGGAATCAAAGATGACATTTAGAATTTTTACATTTTCTCATCTTTTTACCTGATGTAACCAAAGCCTATATTTTCTTCTTAATAAAGCCCATGACAATTCATTTCAGAGGAACATAATTGCTAATAGTGACGTTAATGTGATGTCATTAACCTTGTGCCCCCAAGGGGGATTTCCATAGGAAGGAGATCCCAGGGAATGAAACCTCTGAGATAAAAGGTGCAGGAAAGTTGAAAAGAGAAATGAGTCCAGGGCTTGAGTGTGTTGAAAGAGGCTGGTGACAGGTCAAGGAGAAGACCTGGGAGAGGCAAAGAATCTACCAGATTCATAAAAGGAATCACAGAGGGAAGGGAAGGTCAAAAGGAGACTGAAGATAACTGCTCCAGCTTGCACAGGTGCTGACTTCTTGTACACATTCACAGGTAATGATCTGAGAATAGAATATACAAAGGGATAATATTCAAGTGTGGGCAAGAAATTCTAATGGGATATGTTCTTATTAAAAGGAAGCTGGAGAAACACAGAAATAGGTGAATCACATTAATGCAGACCATTATTACCCTGAAACCCTTGTTTAATATCAGGTAAAGCAAACACACTCTCCACTCAAAGTCTTCTAAAATATGGTCACTGTGCAAAATTCCTAAGCTATGTCTTTTCCCCTTCTGATTCTGATGGGATCAAAGTCTGACCTCACTCCAATTCAATCCAACCAGATTCTGTTAACAAACTTGATAATCATGTATTTTTTCTCTAGGCCAATGAAAATGGCTTGCCCCCAACAATAAGAAAGAAGAATGGGAAAGTGGAGGATAGGAAAATAGGTGATATTTTGTTGTAACAATATCTCTTCCTTTGATGGTTGTTGATACAAAATAACTGGAGTAGTGAATTATTTATCAGGAAATCAATGAACCAACAAGCATTTATTAAGCAGCTACCATGTATTAGCCACTCTGCTAGGTGCTTTGTATGCAAAATCAAAAACAAATCAGTCCCTACCTTGAGTTTACAATAAATCTGAGAGAAAGGCATGATGTACATAAATTTCAGTTGTTGTTCAGTCTTCTTTCAGTTGTGTCTGACTCCTCATAACCCCATTGGAGGTTTTCTTGGAAAAGATACTGGAGTTATTTGCCATTTCCTTCTCCCCTCTTTTTTTTACAGACTGTGACAGACAGGGTTAAGTGATTTTCCCAGGGTCACACAACTAGTAAGTTTCTGAGGTCAGATTGGAACTCAAGAAGATGAGTCTTCCTGATTCCAGGCCCAGCACTCTCTCCACTGTGCCCCTTAGCTGCCCTACGTACATAAAGAGGCGTACACAAAGTTAAGTATTAGGTAATTTGGGGACAAATTTGCTAGCATCTGGAGGATCAGGTAAAGCAATAAAAGGCAGCAATTGATCTGAAAATTTTGAAGGAAACCAGGGATTCTATGAAATGCAGATGAAGACAGAATTTGTTCTGGGCTTGAAAGATAGACAATGCAAAAGCACAGAGATGAGTAATGTCATGTATGAAGAACAATAACAAGCTCAGTTTAACTAGACAGTTTGGGACCAGGCTACAGATGTCCTTAAATCCCCAATAAAGCAAATTATATTTGATCCTAGAGTTAAAAAGGAACTACTGGAATTTATTGAGCAGGAGACTAACATGGTCATATCTTTAGGAAAATCACTTTGGCAGCTATGTGGAACATGGGCTTGAAGCAGGGATACCAATTAAAGTGATGAAGGCCTAAGAAGAAGAGAGAAAGACAAGACTGGATGGAATGTGTGATAGTTTAACATAATTAAAAATTTGCCTCCAATACTTCATGTTATGAAAAAACTAGGGCTATTAGCTCTTAATCAATAAGTAAAGGATGCTTCCCTATCTGCCTCAGGAGATAATCAGTAGCTGTGAGTTAAAATTGAAAAGGACCCAAGAGTCAATGCTAGAGAAAGACAAAAGAAAGACAGGGGTGTTTAGTTTATAAGAATTAAGACTGGAAAGAAAATCTTTTGTGAATATCTCAGAGTAGATGAATTCAGCTCAGATTGAAAGGAAGACGTGATATGGTTCCTTAAGACAGTAAGGCTTCTTCATTTTCTAATGAAGAAAGAGTAAACTGAATTGATCCAGGTTGATAATCAGCATAAACAGCTTAGGGAGTTGGGGAACAGGATTCTGGATTCAGATAGTCAGAAATAGATATAACCAGTCTTGGGAAATGAGTGAGATGTTTCCCAAGTTGGTCAAAGCTAGATTTTTATTTCTGTGTTCTCATAACTGTTAAAGCTTCATAATTTGTACCTTTATGTCTTCTCACTAACTAGAAAAGTTTCTTTAGCCATTGAAAAGACTACCGTGAAATTCTACTGGCATCAATAATTTACATTGAGGAGAGATACAGGACAAAGGGAGGAGGAGAGAAAAGAAGGAGCAGAGGACTATGGATGTGAAGTCAAAGCTACAGCTTTTTTCCCTAGAAATTACCTTGTATTTATTTATCTGTGTATATGATGTATAAGTACAGAGGTTCTTGACTTGAGGTTTATGATAGATTTCAAGGGGCATTTGAACATTTAGGGATATAATTGCATCTTTATTTCAACATAATTGGCTTCCTTTATAACCCTATATAATTTACACAATTAAAAGCTTTATTCTGAGAAGGGGTCCATTGGCTTCATCAGATTGCCAAAATGGTTCATGGCATAAAAATGACCCTTGCCCTACTAAAATGAAGATGTCTAACATTTTCCTTTGCAACTTCAAGCACAAGCCTTGTAACATAATAGAGGTCTTATAAATTAAATTGTAAATAAAATTATTGCCCCAATCTCTTGTTGGGGAAAGGGTTAATGGGAAACCAGAAGGAAAGCAGCCAAAGAGGAAAATTAGCAGAAGTTAGTTGCTGTGATCGCACACAGTAAGGCAGTGCTTGAGCGCTCAAAAAGGTAAAATACCTACTAGACCATTCCTTTATTTGTTGTTTAGTACAACTAAGGTGCTAGGATTAGTGAGAGAGACAACAATGCCTCTCAATCTTATAAGACTCAGTTTGCATCTCTCTGCATCTTTCCTGTAATCTTCCCCTTAGTAACCCACTAGAGCAAACTTTAAGGCCCCTCGTAGAGAAACTGAATGCTGTTACAACAAAGGTAGCATCTCAAAATCCTCACTGAGGAGGTGGCCGGTGGCTGCAAGACCTGTAGCGGATTTGTCAGTAGCTTCTGGCTTCCCTCTTCCTCTGCCCCACTTTACTCTACTTCAACTTTGCAGGTTGTGTTGGAGCTCTACTCAGGAGGAATGGTCCAGGAATCATGGGGAGGGAGCAACACATATAATGCTGTAGGATTCATGCAGAGAGATGTCAAGAGGCGTTGTAGAGGGGGTGATGACAGACTGCCTCTTTTCTTTCCCCATAAAGAAAAGAAAATTTGGGCTTATTTGCTTATGTAAGCTAATGTGAGGAGGAATTGGGAAGGATTGAGGATCAGGAAACCTAGGTTTCACTGTAAATTTATCTCAAATATCTGGTTTCCTCATCCATGAATTAATGGTGTTATACCTTGCCTGCTCCCTAGTACCTGGATCTGTTCCACTCTGGTATAGAGATGCTTAGAACCAAGAGAAGGAGATGTCTTCTGGTAATACCTACCAATCCTTGGATTTCTGAAAACTAAATATGATAAGACCTAGACTCTTTAAGACTCAGTTTAGAAACCAGAGTGAAGGAAATTTACACAAAAACCTCTCTCCAGAGGTTTCTGGAAAGTTAAGATGTGTGTTAACACTTTCCCCTCCATGAGAACAGAACTTCCTGCTAGGCTGTGGTGCCATGTTGCTAACTGTGAAGATTACTGACAGGGAGTAATTTTCCTCTGGGATTGAGCTTAACCTCAGATCCAGAAATCAGTGTCAAGTTAAATCCAATCAACACAAATTTATTTAGTACCTACTATGTGCCAGGTACTGTGCTGAGAGCTAGAGATACAAAGAAAGAACAAAAACAGTCCCTACCCTCAAGAATCTCACAATCTAATGGAGGAGACAAGATAAACAACTATGTACAAACAAGATATAGATGGGATGAGTTGGAGATAATCTCAAAGGCAGGGCACTATCATTAAGGACTGCGAAAGACTTCTTACAGAAGATGGAATTCAAGCTGAAACATGAAGGAAGCCATAGAAGCCAGGACAGGAAGACAAGGAGGAAGATAATTACAGGCAGGGGGGTGAGTCAGCAAAAATGTATGGAATCAAGAGATGGAGTATTTTCTGTGAGGAACAGCAAGGAGGCAAGCATCACTTCATCACCAAGTATATATAGGGGCGTAAGGGATAAGAAAACCAGAAAGATGGTGGAATTTGGGTGGGAAAAATGGTTATGAAGAGGTTTAAAAGCCAAACAGAGGATTGTACCTTTGACTCTGGAGGTAATAGGGAGCCACTGGAATTTACTGAATGTGAGAGGGATTACATAGTTAGGCTTATGCTTTAGGAAGATCCATTTGATAGCTGAGTGTTGAATGAATTGGAATGGGGACACTTTGGGGACAGTAAGAACAGCCAGAAGGCTATTACAATTGTCTAGGCATAGATTAATAAGGGCCTGTACCAGGGTGGTAGCAGTGTCAGAGGAGAGAAAGGGGTAAATATGAGACATATTAGGAAGTTGTACCAACAGGACTTGGCAATGATTGGGTATGGAGGGAGTGAAAGAGTATGAGTAGTCAAAGATGAGCCTTACTTTGCAAGGTTGAATGCCTGAAAGAGTAGTGCTGCCCTCGGTAGTAATAGGAACGTTGGAAAGAGAGGAAGGATTTGGTGGCAGGGTTGGGGGGAGGAAGATAATGAGCTTGTTTAGAGGCATGTTGAATTTAGGATATCCAATGTGAGATGTCCAGTAGAGAGCTGGAGATGTGATACTAGAGGTTGAAAGAGATTATTAATAGATTTGAGAAGTGTGTACAAGGGAGGAAAGTGAGAGAACACTGAAGTATTATAGAATCTTATAATTAAATCTGGAAGAGAATTTAGATTCTTAAATTCAGCCCCCTTCTTTTTTTTCTGGGCAATGGGGTTAAGTGACTTGCCCAGGGTCACACAGCTACTAAGTGTCAAGTGTCGGAGGCCGGATTTGAACTCAGGTCCTCCTGACTCCAGGGCCTGTTCTCTATCCACTGTGCCACCTAGCTGCCCCCTATTTTTTTTTGTTTTTTTCTTTGTTTTGTTTCTTTTTTATTGCTCAAACATCCAAATAGTAATGTTTCATCCTAAGATCACATAGCTAGTAAATATCTGAGGCAGGATCTGAATGCAGACCCTCTTGACTCCAACTCCAGTACCCTAGCCATTACACCAAATTGCCTGTTTTCTCCTCTCTTCTCCATGTTTGCTAAATACATAGACTCTATGTATAAGGCTCAGTGCCATAGGAGAGGTCCTGAATTCTCCTTCTTGCCAGTTTCTTTAGCAGCAAGAGTTAACATCAAGGCAATGCAAAGTGGCAACCAAACCTTTGTGACCCATTTCATCCTGGTTGGCCTTCACCATCACCCCAAGCTTGGTGTCCCACTCTTCCTCATCTTTCTTGCCATCTACCTCCTCACCATCTCTGGTAATGGGCTAATCATCTTCACTATACTAGTCGATGCCCAGCTTCATCGACCCATGTACTGGTTTCTATGTCACCTCTCTTTTCTGGACATGACCATCTCTTGTGCCATTGTTCCCAAGATGCTCACTGGCTTCCTGTTGAACAGCAAGGTCATCTCCTTTGGAGGCTGTGTGATTCAACTCTTCTCTTTCCACTTCTTGGGGTGCACCGAATGTTTCCTTTATACCCTCATGGCTTATGACCGCTTCCTCGCTATCTGTAAACCCCAGCATTATGTTACCATCATGACCCGAAGTGTCTGTAATTGTCTGGCCTTGGGCACTTGGTTGGGTGGCTCTCTCCATTCAATCTTCCAGACTTGCTTCATGTTCCATCTACCCTTCTGTGGCCCCAACGAGGTCGACTATTTCTTCTGTGACATTCCTGCCATGCTACGGCTTGTCTGTGCTGACACTGTCATCAATGAACTGGTCACCTTTGTGGACATTGGTTTTTTGGCCCTCACCTGCTTTGTGCTTATTCTCACCTCCTATGGCTATATTGTAGCTGCCATCCTACGCATCCGCTCTGCTGATGGACGCCGCAATGCCTTCTCTACTTGTGCCGCACACTTAACCGTTGTCATTGTCTACTATGTGCCCTGTACTTTCATTTATCTGCGGCCTGGTTCCCAAGAGCCACTGGATGGAGTAGTGGCTGTTTTCTACACAGTCATTACACCTCTTCTCAATCCCATCATCTACACACTCTGTAACAAGGAGATGAAATCAGCATTGTGGAGGTTGGGGGGGCATAGGGAAGTGCAGCCCCATTGACCCCACCTATCAAGGCAGATTTAAGCAAAACTTTGAACCAAGAAAAGCAAAACACCAGTATGAGAGGACTTCTCCAGACGAAGGAGAGACAGCTACACAGATAGAGGAATATAGAGGTCCTGAGAGGGAGCCCTGGGTAATATCAGCACAGAAACTATTTACCTCATTCTCATTGTAGTTCCAAAGAAAACACAATAGATCAACTAAGCAGGGTACCTTGCTAGGAAAAGAATTAGAAATGAGTGAAAATGAATCTACTGAGTCTCTTCTCCCAAGGAGCATGTTTATCTTAATGTTCCATCTAAGTTTGCAGAAGACAGAGGTTTCTAGAGTTTTTCACTTAACTAGGAGAATCAAAAGTCACTCAAGGATCCCTAGGATTCCCTCACTGTCAGATTCATGAAAGGTACACCCAGCTAGGTGCTAAAACTTATGAGATGGAAACTTACAGTCTTCAGGACTAATAGTAATTATTCTACCTTATTAACCCATGGGAATTAAGAGAAGGGCATCAACTCCATCCCTTCCCAAGAATGATTAGATTTGACTTGTACCTCTTAAGAGGAGGATGTGTAATGAATGAACAAGGTAAGTCAACCTTAATGGATATGAAAACAGGTATGTACTAAGTAACCTGTGAAAAAAACCTTATTTTTGTTTACTAAAGTATGAGAGAGACACACATTACAAGGAGCCCTTGTTAACTAGCCTCCTGGGGATGTGTCTAGTATGCCTACTCGCAGACCATAGGAGACAGCATAAGAGAGGCTCCTGCAGACGGTTTCACATACAAACCTAGTAGCACAGGCCTCTTTGAAGTCACTCTATCCCCAAACTTAACTCCCTAACACCTCATGTGTTTCAAATGTCATGAATTGGTGGAGGTGCTTGGAGAAGGTACTCAAAAGGAGATGGAATGTTTCTGAGAACAAATGTAAGCTGCCTGCATATATTTTCTGTGCCCAGTACAACAGAGACAGGGGAATAAAAGATAATAAAACAAAAAAAGATACTAGAATATTCAGTACATGTCTACATGTCTAGGATGATTTATCAAGTACCTCACATATGTCCAGAATGATGCAAACACACGAAGATGTCACAGCTCTTGTCTTCAATGAACTTATAGTTTTGAAATAAATAGCTTATAGATATGAAAAGCAATCAGGTTACCATATAAAGCAATAAATATTTAAGTGCCAACATACAGTAAGTATCAGAGCAGTTCATAAATGTGACACATGAGTTAGGGCTAGAGGATTTTAAGAAGCCTTCACAGTAGAGATGGAAATCGCAATTGAACTAGTCTTTGACGGATTATTAGAATTTATTTTTGATAAAATTATTTTATTTATTTAAGTTTTTAAGGGGTATTAAAATCATGTTAAATTCTGGCATTAAGATAATTGACAGAAGCACAGAAAAAACGAAAAAGGCAAACAAATCCATTGGTCATTTAGAGAAATGATTCCAAGTACTTTTTTTTTACCACTCAGCATTCCCTAACACAATCATACAATATGAGGAATGAAGACAATTTGGTTGATTCTTTTGCAATCCTCAAGCAATACAGGAATACAGCAACACAGCAATTCAGGAACAATAGTTATGAGATCATGAGTGCCCTAAGCAGCAGGAGGAATTTGGCCCAATGTTTTAAACGTACATAATAAGCAGACACATGCTATATTTTTATCTCATTATCTAACCTGAATTTGAATGATTAGAATTTAGAAAAATATTTGAATAAAATTATGTTATCCTCATGTCTTCTCTTTTTGACATTAAATATTCTCAATTCCTTCAAATGATCTTCCTATGGCATAGTTTGAGCCCCTTTATTATCCTTATCCCCCTCACCAGGCAATCTCACTAGTGTATAACATAGGACCAGGGCTATAGTCTTCCTCACTCTGGGCGTGATTCATATGTTAATTCAGTCTGAGATTACATTAGCATTTTTGTCTCCTACATTACACTGTTGGCTTGCATTGATCTGGAAGTCCAATAAAACCCAAAGGTTGTTTTCATATGTACTGCTATCTATCTACATCTTCCCCATGCTGTATTTGGGGAATTGATTTTTGAAACCTATATGTCAGACTCTATAATTATTCCTATTACATGTTTATGTGGGGAAGGGGTGAGAGTGGGGTTATTTTGTTGCTGTTCAGTCATTTCAGTTGTGCACAACTCTTTGTGACCCCCATTTGGAGATTTTTGCCAAAGACACTGGAGTGGTTTGCCATCTCCTTCTCCAGCTCATTTTACAGATGGGGAAAGGGAGGCAAACAGGGTTAAGTGACTTGCCCAGGGTCCCACAGCTAACAAATGTCTGAGGCCAGATTTGAACTCAAGAAGATGAGTGGCACATGAGTAGCTTCAAGAATAGCATATTCCTCCTGCATATCTCAAACTTACTGGATGACAAAGGTATCCAACAAAGAGAGAAAAATACATATACACAAAGTCTTTCACAAAGCAATATTTCCTATTTGTTGTAGCCTTTTACAGTACTATCCTTGACTATTACTCTCACATACAAAATACTTCAAAATTCATCATGCCATTTTTGAACTATAGGTATGACCAACATCACTAACTCTCTTCCCCAGCATGTGACACAGATACGTAGGGATAGTACTTGTGGTGTGGGATTCACTTGGAGTATCAACTTATATATGTAGTCACATGGGTAGAACTAGAACCAGGGATTAGCTGAGAGGATAATATTCCCTAAGTGATAGTCTATTTAAGCTGTTCTTCTAGATTTGCCACACTCGAACCTTGGCTAGGTAGTTGTGAAGTAAATCTGCCAGCCCACCAGAGAAGTGAAAATATAGCCCATGCACAGATGTTCATAGCCTACCAAAAGGTACTGAAGAGTATAGATACAGCCAAAGGGATCTCAGAAGAGAAACTAGAAAGCTAAGGTCACATCCGCGATGTTTGTCTCAGAGGTTTCCTGATGATAGATGTGTCCTTGTCTGTGTCTATAGCAAAAGTCTCGAGCCAATACCCTGTGGCCACATAAGCATATCACTCTCAGATGGGAAATACTGTAATAAGACAACAAGAACCCAAGGAAGCTAATATTACTTTATCTTCTAAGAGAATAAGGCCCATCTCTGCCACATGTTATTGATATCTCTTCAGTTTTCCTGATTTTTGGTGTTCTTAAGACAACAGTTAGCTAAGAAACAATCAATTGTACACAGGGTTGGATTACTTGACCCTTGCTGCTCAACAGTCTTAAGTTGGTCAATACAAATTCTATCTATACTTGCCCTGATCACAAGGTACTTCTCTTCTACAATCTATAGGACTATAACTCCTGGGAGGCTGGGAAAGGAGGCTGATGACTCAGGAATACAGAGGTTGCAAAGGCTTTTTGTTTTTTCCTAAGATATTTAACCAAAAGATTATTAAAATAAAATGCTGGGGCAGCTAGGTGGCACAGTGGATAAAGCACCAGCCTTGGATTCAGGAGGACCTGAGCTCAAATTCGACCTCAGACCAAACACTTGATACTTACTCGCTGTGTGACCTTGGGCAAGTCACTTAACCCCATCACCTAGCCAAAAAAAATAAATAAATAAATGCCAAGGGGGTTCAATGGATCCACAGAGAGATTTCAGAATTTCTGAACCTGAATAGGAAATAACTACATATGTATTTTCACTAGCCTCTAACTAAAATTTAGCTTCTCCTTAATTATGAATATAAACAACAAAACATTATTTCAAGACAAGGCCTATTTGCTTCACATGACTGCCAAAGAGGTGCATGACACAAAAAGGTTAAGGACTCTTGAACTTGATGATCAACAAGGTGTCTTCAAGTTCTGAAATTCCTTGTCTGTTTCATTCACATTGGACTGTACTCATGGTGTCTGTAATTGGAAATAGAACTTCATTCTACTTCTAAAGGATCAGTTTGGAAAAAATCCCAAAGAGACAAACATAGAATACTTCATTAGGGGTTGGGGGGAGTGAGAATGGTGCTTGGGGAAGAAGATAGAGTGGTAGGCTACTATATTGTATTCCCATAAATTCTGAAACAATGAGGTTTCTTTGCCATTACATTCATTCTATGTAGGAGTCAACTTTGAATCATCCACCTTCCTTATTGTTCCCCATATGATCAGTTTTGAAGTATTATCTGTCCTTCCTATCTATCTCCACTGCCACCACCAGGTTCTAGTTTCCTCTCCTCTGGGCTATTGCAACAGCTTTCTAACTGGCCTCCCAACCTACAGCTGCTTCCCAATGCTATCCATTCTACATACTGCAATCAGGTTACCTTTCACAATAAATAGGACCATAGAATTCACCTGTTCACAGGCCCTGAATCATTCCCTATTACCTATTAAATCAAATCAAAATTCTTTAATGTAATATTCAAAGATCTTCATCATTCTTCCTGCCTACCTTTTTTTGTTTTATAACCATATTTATTTACAAACATTTTTTCTTTTTTATTCATTTATTTTGATTTATTAACAATCACTTCCATAACCATCCTTGAAGGCCCAGCTCAAATACCACCACCTGAATGGAGTCTTCATTAATTCTTCCAACTAGAAATAATTTCCCCTTCCGAACTCTCAAAGGACTTTTACATTTTTCTTATCACACTCCACTTTGAATCATATCAATGTGTCCCTCACAGTACTAAATCATAATATGTTCCTTGATTCTGTCTTACTTATTTTTGTAGACCTCTCAATTCTAAGTCTAGTGTTTTAGGTACAGTAAGCACTAAATAAATATTTGTTTGGAATAAATGAATGGGTGATTGACTCAGCTAGTGATATATATATATAGACATAGAGAAAGACAGAGAGAGATCACAAGGAAAAGGAAAGATTCAAAGATGACTGATTTCAAGTCTTAGCAACTAAGAGAATGTCAGGCACATTAAGAAAGCTAAAGATTATAAAAAGGCAGCTTATTGAAATTCATGTGAAAGGATTGAGATGAATTGCAATAATTCTTTCACATGAATTTGCAATAATTCTTGTGATAATTATTCAGTCAACCCTTAAAGATCTCATTGTTACACTCAATGTTAGTCTGTATAGTTGCCTGATACTCTCCATATGGTCTGACATAACATGAATTCCTCTCCATGATAATGAGATAAAATCTGGACTGCAAATACCCAGGAGATGTTGTGTCCAAGCTCTACCCAAAGCTTCCCAAGAGGCTGAATAGCATCCCTTAGGTGGTACATTAAGCATAAAACACTGCTCACTCACAGCTTCAGGGTTAGAGAAGAAATCTACAAAGGCAGGAAAGACCAACAGCACCTAGAGGAGATCCAGCTCCGTTGGAAAGCTACAAAGAGCTGGACTTGCAGTCCAACCTGGGCACACTGGCTCTCTCTGAGTGGGAAATTAAACTAAACATCCATGACTGATATTCGAATGACTCAAATATGCCATTTTCAACACTAAGAGAGTGAGAAAAGAAGAAAGAATAGCAAAATATTAGTGACCACTAACATCATCCAGGTAACCTTATCTTCTGTCCCTTCTGAATACTTTGACTATGGAACAAGGCCACTATATTAGTACCCAAAGAATTACGATATTCCAGGAGTGATAAAATATCCTCTAAATTGTCTGTCAAAAACCAAAAGAAAAAGTGCTAGAATTTAGTTTGACTGATATTCAGTGTCTATTTTGTGAAAAGGGGCCTTTCCAGGCACTGCAAGGGGAAAAAACTGTGATCTCTTCTATCATAGAATTTACAGGCCAATAGAAGGATGATACACACACACACACACACACACACACACACACACACACACACAAATAATTATGACATAAAATATATGCCAAGTGCACCAGAGAATGGCAAAACAAAGTTCAATGTGAAGTTCAAAAGGGAAGGTTGTTTCCAAGGGGAAATGGGTGGGTAGGGAGGAGAGAAAGGGAGTAAGCAAAAACTTCCTGTTCATGGAGTAGGTAACATCATTTGAATTGTTATGAGGATTTTTATGGGAAGAGTTAAAATTCACAGTTAGAGCAAGGCTATTCTGAGTGCTGGGGAAAGGGTAAGGATAAGGGGATGCAATAACTCAGTTGTCATTATCAGGCAGGGAAGTATGGAGACAGAGTGGCCAAACCAAACACTGGTGACCTACTTCATTCTGGAGGGGTTGGCAAACACATCAGAGCACCCCATATTTTTCTTCTTTCTCTTCTTCCTCATCTACACCATCACTGTAATGGGGAACTTCTTCGTCCTGCTGACAGTGGCCTTGGATCCTCACCTCCGCTCCCCCATGTACCACTTTCTGGGCCACCTGTCCTTCCTAGATGCTTGTCTATCCACAGTGACTGTGCCCAAGGTCCTAGCAGGGCTTTTAATTCCAGAAGGAAAGGTAATATCCTTTGGGGGCTGTGCTATACAGCTCTATTTGTTCCACTTCCTGGCCAGTACTGAATGTTTCCTATATACTGTCATGGCCTATGACCGATATTTGGCCATCAGTCAACCACTGCGATATCCAGTTGTCATGAGTCAGAAGATGTGTGCGGGGTTGGCAGGGGCTACTTGGGCCACTGGTGCCATACACTCTACTATCCACACCTCCCTCACCTTCCACCTGCCCTATTGTGGGCCTTCCCACATTGCTTACTTCTTCTGTGACATCCCCCCTGTTCTGAAGCTGGCTTGTACAGAGACTGCCCTTAATGAGTTTGTCATGCTGGCTAACATTGGCATTGTCACTGCAGGCTGCCTGTTACTTATCATCATCTCCTATGTCTTCATTGTGGCATCTGCGCTGCAGATTCATACTGCAGACGGCCGCCGGCGGGCCTTTTCTACCTGCACAGCTCACCTTACAGTGGTATTCCTTTACTATATGCCCCCCATATGTATCTACATTCAGCCACACTCCAGTGGGACAGAGATAGGAGCCCCAGCTGTCTTCTACACAATTGTCACCCCTATGCTCAACCCCTTCATTTATACGTTGAGGAATAAAGAAGTGAAACGGGCTCTGAGAAGACTTCTGTGCCATGGGCATAGAAAGTCACCTGCTGTTAGTCCACCCCCTTGATATGTACTATAACCCATTTCCCCAACCCTTCTTCATTTATTCTATGATTCTCCAGAGCAGGGGTAGGGAATCTGCGGCCTTGAAGCCACATGTGGCTCTAGACTCCCAACAAGGATAGAGAACTTAGTGATAACCTTGTTCCTTTGGGGACAGAACCTTCTTTGGCATCAGGATTTCTGGAACTCAGAGCATTATTTAACCTTTATATAGGGGACTAGGTTCCATGAGAAGTTCCATGAGAAAAGTTAAGTAGCATGTTCTGGCCGTGGGACTCAGCAATATATCAGTGTTAGGACTAACAGACTTGTACAGAGACACTGACTGTCTCCAGTTAGAAACAGTCACTGTGGTAGACTCAAAACAGCACAGAATGGTTTTAGTCAATGGATCTGGGTGTTTTAGGAAAGTCACTTATTTCTGGGTCTAATTGCTGTCATCTTTCAAATAAGAAATCTAGAAAAGGTTATTGATCTCTAAGGCTCCTTCTCATTCTAAATCTTATGCTTTCACAGGATCCTTCCATCAGCCCTTGATTTGAAAATATCACAGGCATCAGAGACCATGAGGAATCATGAGTAAACCTAAGAGAAAGATGAAACTATTGTTGGGGAAAAGGTTTCATCCAAAACTGAGTAAGGACCTAGGAATATTTCTCAACATTTTTTCCTGCTCTTAATTCTCCTCTAGCTGGGTTCAGAATACTTTTCAAAAAAACACAGACAGAATGTGACTCTGACCCTGCTCCAGAAGCTTTTTCCAAAAAGATATAAAGCAACACCAATTAACATTTAGCCAGCTAGTTCTTCCGAAGAATTATCTTTCCCATCTGGTGTTGAAAAAAGTGAACAGCTAAAATCAACTTAGTATATCAGGTATGCTTGTTAAAAAATGGGTCTGCTATCCCTTAGGGGACAGCAGGGTTTTTCTCAGTGGTAAGGGTAAGAGATAGTGTGGCAAAATGGATAGGAAACTAACCTCAGAGGTGAGAAACCAGAGTTCAAGTCTTACTTTTTGCCACATACTGGCTGTGACCTTAGGCAAATTACTTAACCTCTTAGTGCCCCCAGGCAAATCTCTAAAACTCTAAGTTGATCATCTGCATTGGTGAAGAAGTTTCTCACTGAGAGTTTTCTACATAGAAGAAAATTGGTGGAGAGAGAGAGAGAGAGAGAGAGAGAGAGAGAGAGAGAGAGAGAGAGAGAAACAGAGAGAAACAGAGACAGAGACAGAGAGAAAGTTAGGAAAATAAGCATCAGAGCTAGAATTCAAGCACATGTCTTCCTTAAATTCATATCCTATGCTTTCTTCATGATACTATGCTGATTCTCAAGAAGGAAATTCACCTTAAGAAAATAAAAGAATTGGAGCTGTTGATTAAGGAAGATGTAGAATAAGCAACTTATTTCCACAACATCTTGTCTTCTTTGAAATGTAAAATGTAGACTCTTTTTTTCCAACATTGAAGGGGAAAAAAGAAAGTTGCAAAAGACAAGAATGTAATTCATAAAGTAGAAAACGAGAAAGGAAATTTTGGGGGAGTAAAAGAGTTATACCAGCATAAAGTTTGGGAAAGAGTTGGCAAATACAAATTCAGATGTCAGTGTACTCATTCTAAATCTCAGTCTTTCAAGATTATTGAAAATTCTGTGAAAGGGAGGAGGGGGCAAGTGATTAGCAAAAGACTTCCAAAAATATGCACACACGAATGATTATATACATAGAAGAAATAGCGATTTATAGGATTGACTTAACTAGAACTTAAAATAGCTACTTATTCCACTGTTTTAATTTTCCTCGTTATGAATTTGCCTTTTTATCCCTCATTTTCTTACTGAACTTTGTAGTTTACAAAATGCTTTTCCCAAATCAACCAGGTGGGAAAAAAGAGACAGGAAGACCACGGATTGTTCTCTCTCTCATTTGGTTTTCTTTCCTTTACATATTTCTACACAATCTTTCCACCTTATAGGAATCCCTTAACCTTATGCACCATAGCCTCTGCTCTTTCCATATTTATTCCATAAATGATCTATCCAGATACGTTCACTATTTCCCCTCTTTTCTCTTCTGGCTTCATGCTGCCGTGGACACTCCATAAAAGTTAACTGATGACTTTAACAATCATTTTTTCACTTAAGCAAATATTGCCTTTTATTATAATTTAAATATTTAATATGTGTATGTCTTGTCTTTTTAACTAATAAGTTCATTGATGTCAGAAACTTTGTGATATATTTCTCTTGTGTACTTTGCAGTACCTGTCACAACTATTGAATGCTCAGTAGATGTGTGCTGGAGCCAGCTCCAACCAGCTTGTGAGAGTAGATTGTTAAATTTTCAGTGTGAACATTCACACTTCTAAAATTAGCAAATACTACAAATCATGAGTTTTTATTTAATGTCTTAAGAGACTGCTGGCAAGAATGTTAATAATTCAAATTAAACTTAAAAGTGTGTTATGTACACAATTTTTTTCAGAAATTTAGTCATTTACCACCACACTTTTAGTGCTCAACAAATAATTATTGGTTGAATTCATGAATGAATGAATTCTCGAAATTTGGGACAAATAGGCTAAACCCATAGGCCTATCTTTCTTCTGTGAGAAGTTAGATGAGTTTTAAACTCAGAAAGAGAAAGTATTGGCACCATCACTTTTTTTTTAAGTTCTTGGATATATTTGCACTTGGAAGTTTGATTGGAATTTGCTGGGATGATGGTTGGAATGGTTGAGATTAAGAAAGGGATGAAGGGGTAAGAAACATCAGAAAATCAAGGAAAAGAGAATTTATCAGTTAGGACAAAGATCTATCAGTAGCTCAACACTTTCCCCCCAGGCATATTTATGATTAGAAAAGTACACAGACAAGCATCATCCTTGTGTAAAGTTCCTATCAGAGAACCAAAGGCAGCAGTTGTTACACAGAGTAAGTAGGGTATCTATCATAACTAGTTTCTTTATAGGTAAGCCCTATTGCTATGGATCATTCATAAGATAGAAAAGTAATTATTACATAGAAAACACTTAATGAAAATTTACTCATGTTAGTGTAATCATGTCTAAAAATAAAGGCTTTCAGGAAGAACATTTGCAGTCAAATAGTGAATGTGTTAAAAAAAATAGGTATAACTGTTATAGCACTTAAAATGCTCAGTTCTGGACACTCCATTTTAGGAAAAATATTAACCAGCTGGAACCCATCAAGAGGAGCTGGATAAAGATATTGAGAGAACTCTAAGTAATGTATCTGAAGATTAATTAAAAGAATTAGGGATATTTAACTTAGAGAAGAGACTTGAGAAGGGTGGTGGGAGGGTGGGGTGATGTGATTGTTATCTTCAGATTCTACCACGGAGGAAGAGAACTGGTCTTCTTGGCCTCAGAAGGTAAAACTAAGAACAATGTGTAGAAGCTTATGTGGAAACAAAATAAGGAAAAACTCCCTAGTTATTAGAGCTATCTAGAACTGGAATGGGCTACCTAATGAGGTAATGAGTTCCCCAGCACTGAAGATTTTTAGAGAGGATTCCTATATCAGGTCTAGGTTTGAGTAGATGACTGCTAAAGACTCATTTAACTCTAAGATTCATTGATCCTGCACATTGTCTAACATACATGATTTTGTTATCTGTCAGCAGTATTACTCAATGTACTTGAAAATAATAAAACTCTATTTCTTTAACATTATCTTATCTTCATTGATATTACTATAATTCTTTCCTTGCTTCTTCCCCCTTCCCATTCAAATAACTTTTACCATAAGTTTTGACTGTTTCTTGAATCCCTCAAGGCAGTTTAAAAAGGCGTTAAAGGCAGAGAACTGGTACCACAATGAAGTAGTAATTGTGTAAAAAATGGTGCAGACACTGTAGGTGTAAGGGAACAGGAAAGAAACAAAAACAAAGAGGAATGGAGCTTAGATTAATGTCACTAACTTTTTCTGTGACTTTGGGCATGTTACTTAACCACTATCATCCACTGTTACCTCATTTATATAATTGGCAGATAGAACTCACTAGATAACTTTTAAATCTCCCTAAGAAAAAGTTGAAAAGGAGAGAGAAAGAGAAGAAAAGAGAAAGAAACATAAGTAAGGGAAAGGGCCAAAGGGAAGAAAATATGATGTAAAAATAAAGAAAGATGGCAAAGGATGCACATAATAAGAGTGGGGGGGGTGGGAGAAAAACACATGAAAAGGAAAAAGTGGAAGGAGTAAAAGAGGCACCTTATGAAGAATAGAAGAAGAATATGGAAAGGCCTAAGAAGTACACTCATACAAATAAGGTGTTACTTCATGTTTCAAATTTCAATGCTTTAAAAGATTTTCAATTTCATTGCTACAGGCTGTGTGGCCTACCTACCTACACGGGGGAATAAAACTACCTAAAAATTTTTATTGTTCAAACTATGGCATGAAATTGGAAGGACAACCTATAGCACTCGGCCATCATTATATTCATCTTAGATTCTGCAAATGGACATTGAGCTGGACCTATTGAACAGGAAGAGGAAGGTAGGATAGACTGCCATTGAGAAATTGCATTTTTTAATATCCCCAAGTTTCTCCCTCAAATGAAAGCCCATCTTTTTTTTTTTAACATTAATAGTCTTCCAGTAATGTTATATGGCTGATAATCATGGTATTTTACAGTTTCCAAAGAACTGAAGCAGAGAATCACCCAAAGGGCAATGGAGAAGTGAGATTGCTGAATGACTTGTTCAGGGTTACACAGCTAGTATATATCAGGGGCAACACTTGAACCTAAGCCTTCCTGACTTATGTGTCTTACTTCATGAACCTCTGAAATTCAAAATCTTTAAAATAAAACTTTTCAAGAATCTTCATATGAATTTCCACTAAAAATAAGGAAGAAGAAATGAAACAATTGTCAATGGATGGGGAGACGTATATATGTGTATACACACACACACACACACATACAAATATATAGAAACATAGAAGTGTAGATATGTATATGTGTATATGTATATGTGACCCTAAGGTCACACATACACACATATGTATGTATGTATACATATATCCACAAGCTATCTAACTATATGTTTGGGATATTTGTACATACACATACCCATATCTATCTATCCATTCATGTATATACAGATATATACATTCATACATATATTCCTTTATATATGTAAATATGCATGTACAAATATGTATACATATATGTATATGTGTGTGTTTTTTCATCTACTATGGCATTTTTCTAAGGGGTTTTTATGTGCCAGTCACTATGCTGAGTGCTAGAAATACAAAGAAAAGCAAAAGATAATCTCTGTTCTCAAAGAGCTCACAATCTAATGGTAGTGACAACATGCAAACAAATAAGTACAAACAAGCTATATACAGGATAAATTTGAAATCATTAATACCAGAGAAACATTAGAATTAAGAGGGACTAGAAAAGGCTTCCTATGGAAGGCAAAATTTTAGCTGGAACTTGAAGGAAACCAGAAGGACAAGAATTGTAGGCAGGGGAAATAGCCAGTGAAAATGCTCACAGTCAAGAGTTTCTGGTTTGAGGAACACTGACTCAGGTTGCAGTAAAAATGTAAAAGAGCTGGCCAGTGGTGAGGGATAAGGGAAGTGGGGAATAAGCTTTTGGATAGCACCTACTAAGTGCCAAGCACTATGCTGAGAGGTTTAAAAATATTATTTCATTTGATCTCACAAAAACTCTGCAATGTAGGTGCTATTATCCCCATTTTTATAGTTAAGGAAAATGAGGCAGAGAGAAGTTAAGTGACTTCCCTAAAATCACACAGCTAGTAAATGTCTGAGGCCAGATTTGAACTCAGATCTCCTGACTTATCTGCCTCTAGGCATAGAATGAAGAACCTGAAGGGTTTCTGTGGCAGAAAGGTGCAAGTTTGTTCCTAAAAAAAAAGGGAAGGGATTTCAAATGTAACCAGAATGAGGATAACCAGAAACAAATCCTTCTTGTCTTTGAGATCCTGAAGTGGATCCTTGAACAGGTTATTGAATTTCTCACTTGATACAGTATTTAAAAAAGAGAGAGAGAAAGATATCTCAGGGGAAATTCTGTAAGTCTAAATTTTCTCTCACCATGCTAAGCTCCCAGAGCAAAAGAAAGCTCATCAGATAAAAATCCAGATGCACTGAGAGGTAGTAGTAAATGGTGAGAGTGAGGTCCCAGAGCTGCTCTATTCCTACTCTCCCTCCCCTTTATTATCCCTAATTTGAGGCATTGGGCCTATCTTTATAGGCACAAAATACTATCAGTTAAACTTTATTTGATCTTGCATACTTTTTGTTAAAGGGACCTGGCTCAGTCCTTTGTGACCCATTAGCACTCAGGACATAGAATTATGTGTATATGATAAATTTATTTCAACCTCTCCCCAACTCTTTATACTCATACTGTCAGCTCTCAAATCACATTTGACTATAAGGGAATCCAGGTACATTTCTTTCTTAGTGTTTCCTATATACTCTTATATCTCTTTCTTCTGCCTATCACAATCATTTAGCTGGTACACTAACCTAGAGTAGTTGGAGAGAAGATGGAGTTTGACAGTAGCAGGTAAGAGGTATGTTGAGTTATGGTTGTTGTTTTTTTTTCTTCCTCAGCCTTAAGGTTTTCCTCTGTCTGGAATTCAGGGCTCTCCCTCTGGCTTACTTTTTACTTTTTCAAAGTAATTAGCAAGTGAGAATATAATAAAACTCTCCTCATTAACTATGGTATTTCCAAGTGTATTGCAAAGAATGCAATTACAAATCCAAGATTTGTAAGTTGAAGGTGAAGATTTAATAAGTTCCCTTGGGGATAAAAAGTTATACCAAAGCACTGAGCCTGAATCTCCCTGGGGCTTCGAATTAGCCTGTGAAGTGTTTCTGTGTGTAGTAGTGCCCTGTCCTTCCATCACTCAATTACTGGGTAAGTTCAGGCTTTGACAAGAAGTCCCAGTCTCAGGATCATAGATGAAGAACTTGAAGGGACGTCAGAAGCCATCTAGTACAAACCCTTCATTTTACAGTTGAGAAAACTAGGACCCAGGGAGATTTAAGTGGGTTTAATTGGCTTGTCCAAGATTAGAAATGTACTAGGTCATAAGAGATGGGATTTGAACTTAAACCTCTGACTCCCAAACAAGTGCTTTTTCTTCTGAACCATACTTCCTTCTTTTAATCTATGTTGTCCTTCAAGATTACTGAGGACATATTACCTTAACTTTCCTCAGCAAGTGATCCAGGTGTCTACAATTCTATGAAACATTTTCATTAAACCTAATTCCCTTTAACAGCTATATGGGCCCATTTCTTATCATTCTGATTGCAGATGGTATGAATTATATCCATATCACAAGAAGAGAGAGGAAGCATGGATGGGTAACACCACTGACATTCATGGCTACTACAATTACAGTTGCACCTTATTTGATCAAACTTGATATAAATAGAAATCTGAATTCATGCAAATATTAAATAATTCCCTTTATGTAGTAATTTTTTCTTTTATTATAGGACTCCCTTTAAGAATTGGATCCCCTAGTCCTTGGCTTGACCTTTAAAATATGTTGAGTCAACCTTTATCTGCAAAAATTTGATTTACAGAATTTTTCATGTCTTCATCCATTTTATAGAGCTAGATCATTACATTTCAAAATTGACAATGAATATGTTGTGTTTGGAAGATATTGAGTTTGATGTCCCTATGGGACATCCAGTTCTATGTACCAAATAGGTATTTGCTGATGATGAATTAAATTTCAAGAGAAAGAATGGGGATCAATATATAGATCCGATAATCATTTGCATAGAGAAGAATAGACAAATGGAAAAAAAAGTGCTTACAAAATGCCAAGTACTATGCTGGACACTAAGGATATAAACAGAAAATTGAAACAGTCTCTTCTCTTAAGGAACTCACATTCTAATTTGCAGAGATAATACATATAGGAGAGTTCATCTGAAAAGTAGATGTTAGTTCTTCAAGGTTGAGATAGATCAATGGTAGATCAGATTGCAATCCCCGTGGATATGGAGGGCATTATATGGGCCAATCATCATCATCATTAACATCATCACCATTCAAAATAATTGATAAAATATCGCCATATGAATAATCCTGAATTAGGATGTCTATGGGTGCTAACTATACTGAAAATCTTAGACAGGCAGAATATTTTCTTTATAGGAACTTGAAACAAACAGTCAAGGACATTGAAATATAGGTAGAAAATACCTAAATCAGAGATAGATAAATCATAGAAAGAAAAATATAGACAAATATATCTAATGAATATTAATATAAAGATTTTAAGTAAAATGTTTGACAAGTAGGCTACAATAGAATATTTAAAAGATTATACACCATGAATAGGTTGGATTTTTACCACAAATGCAGGATTGGTTCAACATGATGAACATTACAAGTAAAATCAATAATGATAATAATAAAAATAATAAAAACCATGAGATTAAATCAACAGGTACTGAAAAGACTTATGAAAAAAATCTAAGACATTAAAATAATAGAAAGCATAGAAATAGATTTTTTCCTTAACAGAGTAAATTATATCTTTCTAAAATGAAAAACAACAAACATTTGTATTTAGATTTGAGCTTTGCAAAGTGCTTTTATGTATAATAACTCATTTGATTTTTGTAAGAACCTTCTGAGGCACTATTATTATTTACATTTTACAGATGAGGAAACCAAGGCTGAGAAAAGTTAAAGTGATTTTCTCAGTGTCATACAACTGGTAAGTGACTCAATAATAGGAAAAAAGTTACAGACTTTACAATAAGAACAAACATTTTATGTAATAGAGAAAAATTAGAGGGCTTATTGGTAAGATCAGGGATAAAATAAGGATGTCAATTACTACTATTTAACATAATCTTAGAAATGCTACCTATAGCAATAAAGAAAGAGAAACTGAGGGAATAAGCATAGACAAAAAAGAAAGAAAACTATAGCTTTTTTTAGATAGTATGATGGTTTATTTAGAAAATCCTAAAAAGTCAATAAAAATTAGTTGAAACAACTAATGAATTCAGCAAATTTTCAGGATATAAAATAAAAATCCACATAGAATACATATGTTACATATATGTGCATGTGTGTGTGTGTGTTCGTATAGAGCCAACAAAATCCAGTAAGAAGAACTAAAAAGAGAAATTCCATTCAAAATAACTATGGAAAGTATAAAGTATTTGAGATCCCATCTACAAAGACACAGACTGAAACTATATGAATCCAGCTATAAACATCCTATATAAATACAGAGCTAAATAGAGAAATATTAATTGCTAATGAGTAGACAGAGCCAATATAACAAAAATGACAATGGTACATAAGTTAACTTAGTTTTTATTGCTTTATTGTAACAAACTACCAAAGAATAGTTGTATCAAGCTAGAAAAAAATAGCAAAATTCATTAAGAGGAATAAAAGTTCATGAGTCCCAAGGGTAATAGTTTTAAAATTGAGAGTTACATGCTTACCAGATCTCAAACTATAACACAAAGCAGTAATTAGTTAAAAATAAACAAACAACAATTTGGTACTGGTTAAAAAAATAGTCAGGTACCCAACAGGTACCCAACATACACAAGTGAAAGAATACAGTAGAACAATGTTTTAGGGGGGCAGCTAGGTGGCACAGTAGATAGAGCACGGGCCCTGAAGTCAGGAGGACCTGAGTTCAAATCTTGTTTCTTGACACTTGACACTTACTAGCTGTGTGACCCTGGGCAAGTCACTTAACCCCAATTGCCTAAAAATTAAAAAACAAATTAAAAATTAAAAAGAACAATGTTCTAGAGATGCAAAGATCCCAATTACTAGGTAAGGATTCACTATTTGGAAGAAAAAAAAAAGAAACTTCTGGGAAGACTGAAAAGCAGTCTGCCAGTAACTGGATATACTATACAGCAATATCTCATGCCATATACCAAGATAAACCTTTAAATCAACATGTGACTTGGACATCAAAGGTGACATCATAAGCATATTGTAGGAGCAAGGAAAACATTACCCTTCAGGTGATAGAGAGGATCACATAAAATCAAATGTATAATTTTGATTATATGAAATTGAAAAGCTTTTGCACAAACAAGTCTAATGCAATTAAAATTAAAAGAGAAACATGTAATTGGAGAAAAATTTTATAGTGAGATTTTTATCCAAGATAAGTAATTGATCGAAATTAATAAGACTAAACATCATTCCTCAATATAAGGATTTTTAAAGAGTCAGTTTTATAGGGAGAAACTCAAACTATCAGTAACTATATGAAAATGTTCCAAATCACTAATAATTGAAGAAATAAAAATTAAAACAACTAAGGTTCCACCTCAAAATCATCAGATTGGTAAAGAAGACAAAAGAATAAAATGACAATTTTGGGAGGAGTTAAGGGAAAATAGGCAGACTAATTTATTGCTGGTAGAGCTGTTAATTAGTTCATACCTTCTGGAAAGCAATTTGGAACTATTATCCCCAAATTATTAAATTATTCATACCCTTTGATCCAGCTTTTCCACTCCTAAGCCTATATACCACAAAGAGATCAAAGAAAGAAGAAAAGGACTCATACATCTGTACAAGCATATATAGCTGTTCTTTTTATAGTAGCCATAACCTGGAAACTAAAGAAATGCCCACCTATTAGGGAATGGTTAAACAGATTGTGGTATGTTAATGTGCTGGAATATTATTGCACCATAATAAATGATGGAAAAGTTTAATAGGAAACCAAGAAGACATCTTTGACCTGATATGCTGAAGTGACCAGAACAAGGTGGTCAATATGCACAATGACAACAAAATTATAGGAAAAACTTTTGTGAACACTTTAGAACTCAATTTAATGCAATGATAAACCATGAATCCGGAGGACTGAACATGAGTCATGTCATGTCATGTCAACCATCTCCTTCCAGAGAGTGTTGGACTTTTAAATCAGAATAGGAATAATAATCAAAATATTTGGACATGGCCAATGTGGAAATTTGTTTTTACTGTATTGTGCATACTTATTGTGAAGATTTGTATTTTTTAAATTGCTTGGGAGAGTCAGGAGAAGGAAGGTAGAAAAAACATTTTTAAAGGAGATAGGAAGAAACTAAAAGAAAATTATTAAACCCTGAACTTTTTTCTCATAAATCATTGTCAATACAGAATAATTGTTCTAGTTATCATCATCATTGTTATCATCATCATAATCATCATCATCATCATCATCATAACTATTATCAAGATCCCTCATGTTTGTGTTTGTCTTTACAGCTATCCAAACACTTTAATGCGCTGTCTCACTTGATTCTCGAAATTACTCTGTAAGTTAAATAAGATAGGTGATCTTATTCCAATTTTATAGAAAAGATCAACAGTTTTTCAAGGAGTTAATCAACTTTCCCCAATTCATACAACTAGTTAGTGATAGTTCTAGGACTCAGGCATAGGTATTCTGACTCAAAATCCATTTTGTCTCCTCTACACCAAATTTCTATTCAATAATAATACTTTTCCTTTTAGCAATGTTTTATACTCAGTAATAGACACACTCTTTATTGTATTTGATGCATCAGAAGATACTTATAGAAATATACAGGAGCAGATGCCATTGCTCTATTTGACAAATAAAAAAACTAAGAAAAAAAAAGGTTGGGGCCTTCCTTCATTCACACCAATAGAAGCAATACTAGAACCCAGGTTACCTATCTGTAAGTGTATACTGGATACTCCACCTCCTTTAGGATCTGGACATTTGTAATGACTGTTTAAAATAAAGAAAGAGACTAAGTAGAAAGAGTAATATTAGAAAATTCTGGAATCTTTTTTTTCTTAAAACCTGGAAATTATTACATTAAAATACAATTAGGTGTTTATATTGGAATATTTTAGGCATAAAAGGGATAGGAGAGCTATAAGAGTTCCACATCCTGAAGGGGTCAAGATAAGAAAAGCTTTCAGTAATCCACTGATCAGTTTGGGAAAAGTTTGTGAAGGATTTAGACTGTCAGTTCAAATGATGGGCAAAAGATACCCAATGCCCACTCTCTCAAATCACTCTCACACTTAGGAATTAGATTTCCAGATCATAGCTACTACTTCTCCCCCTCGGGTTTGTGAGGGTGAATTTAAGAAGCTGACATGGGATGTTTACTAATATTATTCATGAGTCCTCATAGTGCATTCCTTCAATGTCATTTGATGAGTTACCATCTGTCCAATATCATCAGTTAGCTTTTACAAAGAGATATTTATTGAAATGACATAGAAAAACCCTGAAGCACTCTTTCCTCAACAAACTACTTGGTCACTGGGCACAGTGATTCAAATTTAAGTAGTGACTACCAAATATTCCCGTGACCAAGTTCAATTAAGGGTGGGGAAAAATAAAATTGGAGCTAGATGAGTGAAGAGAATCCATCAATTGTTGTGGTATAGAAACAAGAATGTTTGGTAACTGACTAGATATGTGTGGTGAGGGAGAATGAAGAGTTAAAATAAGATAATACTCTTTATTTGAGTGATGAGATCGTAAGCCAGATTGCAAAGTGTTAAGGAATGAGTGAGAGAAAGGAAATGAAGGCAAAGTGAGCAGAAATTTGTTTTGTTTTCCCTAGGAGTTTGACTAATGAATAATAGATGCAAATTTATAGCTTAGGGGATGGAAAAACCTAGTTAAGATTCTTTAAAGATGGAGGATACTTGGTTGTGTTTGAAGGCAGTTCATATGGAACCAGTAGATAAGGAGAGGTTAAAGATTATTAAGAGGAATGATTCGATATGCAGCAGAAGATTAGAGGATGAGAAGATGAGAGGAGGTGGGATAAAGTGCATATGGAAAAAAGTTAGACCCTTAAGGAGAAGGAATACCTCTTTATTGGAGACTTCAGGAAAGGGAGAGAATAGGGGAATATGTCAAGGGATTTTAAGATGAAAAAAAGAGGAAAGTCATGGAGAAGTGTATCAATTTTTCAGTAGATAAAGGTGATGTCCTCAATTGAATGAGAATAAGGGAAGGTATGAGAGGACTAAGAATAAAGTAGGCTTGGAATAATTTTGGAGAGAAGTGACATAGGGAATCAAATAAAGAGGAATAAAATGGTCACCTCCAGTCTCTATACCTTTGCATTGGCCAACCCCTAACCCTGAAGTAATCTTCATCCTCACCTTCACCTCATAGAATCCATTGTTTCCTTCCAGATACAGTTCAAACACCACTTTTCATGTAAAACCCCTTACCACAACTGCTATGCTCTCCCCTATCTACTATGTTGTTTTGATTTTGTATTCATTCTGCATATATTTCATATAGATGTATGTTTGTGCATATGTATATTCATGGTGTCTTCACTGATAGAATGTAAACTCCATATGAGTGGAGATTGTTTATTTTTCACATATTTGTATGTCTAGCCTCTTGCACCATTCCTGATACATGTCAGGGTCTTGATTAATGTTTTAAATTGATTGTTAACAAGAGGGCAGGGTTCTTTTTCGGTAGCAGAGAACTATGCTTCTATTTGTACCTGTTTGGAGCTGGAAACTTGAGCTCAAGCACCAGGATACAAAGCCTGCTGAGTCTTAGACAGTTTTTCATGTGGGCTCATACCCAAAGTTTAAGGACCCATATCTCCCACTAGAAAATACAAAATGGGAAGAAACAGAACCTATTACACATTCTGTTTAAGAGGTATGCCTGATCTCCCAACTCAGAACCTAATTTCCCATTCAATTCTTAATACAACCTCCAAAGATAAAGACATCTCTCACTTGCGGTGTTTTTTTTTTCCCCAAATATACTCATGCAAACATACACACACACACACACACACACACACACACACACACACACACACACACA
>NW_020954594.1:240890-263435 GCF_900497805.2 Vombatus ursinus
ACACACACACACACACACACACACACACACACACACACACACACACAGAGACATGCATATGCACAAGCCCTTCTCTGAATAAAGATAATTAAAGAGTTGAGATCAACAGGCAGAATTCCCAACAAGAAAAAAAATTGCATATTCCAATGGATCTATGGTCTTATCAGTGTAAGTATTCTGTTCAGTGATAAACAACACAATCCATCCATACTTTCCCCATTTTGTTTGACCCTTTTCCCTATCCTATCATAAGCATGAAGGCTCCATTAACTATTCTGTGGGTCTGCTTCATCTTCTCTTGACATCACAAGGATATCAATGGAATATAAGTACTGTTCATCAACTATCCTTCACTCTTGCCATATGACAAACCCATCAACTTTTTCTATCATATATTTTAATAGCATCCTATCTACTACTTATCCAATGTAATTCATTGTTTTTAATGTTTTTCAGCTGGCTTAAGCCCACCATATTAATTTCTCTTTATTTTATTTTTTTATTTTGTTTCTTTGGAGATGATGTTCCATGATTCATAATCATACAACATCTCTAGAAGGACATTTTTTTAATGAGCCTTTGTTTGAAAGAATTTGTGTTTATAAAAGAATTTTATAATTTCTCCCAAGACAATCCATCCAATTCTCCTTCTGCTAAATTTTGGGCCCCCCTCATTGTCCAACATTTAAAATGTCTGTCATGTATGTATGCACGTACATATGTGTGTTAAAGGCAACACATTTGTGTGCATACATGTGTATAGATATATGTAGATATAAATACACACATGTATATGTATCTACAGGCATTTATATCTGCATGTTTATATCTGCATGTGTATATATGCATTGTGAACATACACATGTATATATAAATATAATATGGATGAACTCTACAGACTGTACATACATACAACTAAATATCATAATTTGGATAAAAGGAATTCTTCAGCTACTTCTTCCACTGGAAACAAAGGGTAAGTAAATTGTGTTTGACCAAGCTCCACAGAGATAAGCCACACTACATCTCAATGGAATCAAATCTATCCTCAAGAAGTATACAGTATATTAGGGACGGTCAGACATGTATACAAATATTTATAAAGCAAAACAGAATGTGACAAATGTTATAAGAAAGAAAAGAAAGAGGAAACTAACAAGAGTAGTAACTCAAGAATAATATCAACACACAACTTACATGTGACAATTCCTGATCCAAATGAGATCCTTCTCCTGACTTCCCTATTTCTGTCAATGAGCTCCTATCACCTCAAAACATTCATTCTCAAGACCCGAGTCCACTTTGAATCATGTCTCTTCCTTGATACTATCACCAGTAACACAACCTAATATCCAGTTAGTCATCAAATCCTTTAGTCTTCCTTTAAAAAAAAAAAAAGATCTTTCTTCCATATGGTGAGAAGTAGTGTAGTATAATGGCCTGAGTCGAATTTATAGCTTTGCCACTTACCAAAGTATATATGATTATATAACCATAATCAAGTCTCTTTGACTTCAGTTCCCTCATACATAAATTGAAGAGTTTGGATTAAATAATCCCTAGGTTAATCTCTTAATTTCATTTCAACATTTTATGAAAATTAGAAACATTAATTTAAATACAGTAGTTAACTTAATGAATATTCTTCAAAGTCATCAGAGCAAATGAACAACATAGGACACTAGTAGAGAAGGAAAGTGTTGAGTTCTAGAAATTATCACAAAGGTGAAACATTACAACTGAGGAGCCAACAGGATGATGAAATTATTTATTCTTAATGTGTTCCAAAGATATAAAGCATATTTAAACTAGAAAGGTTATTATTAGTTTAAATCTTCCTTTTAAGTCACTTCTATGTTAATTGTCTCTTACATAAATTTAATTATTTACCCCATAATCATTTTTGGTAACAAATTTTATTTTTACATAAAAGATAAATATTGATGATTTAAGTTCTTATCAATGTCTTTGAAAATACTTAAATTGTGTCTCAAGTAATTACTTAAGAAGCTCAAAATATGTTTGAATCCTTTCTCCTACCAATGAAAAAAGTGTAAAACTTTCTGCTCCCCACCCCCAACTTAAATGACCTTGAATGTTACAAATGCCCTTCTAGTTGTTTTATCATACTGCTTTCTTCCTTTACAAACTTTTGCTCTCTACTCTTAAATTCCTTAAAGGACATGCTATTTGTTTTTCAAGGGACAAAATGAATTTGTCACCCAAGCTACCAGTAGACTGAGGACCAAACGGTGTTGAGTCTAAGTCCAAGATCCATCACAAATCACTGAAGTGAACATATAATGCATATTAATGTTTATAAATGGAAGCTGGATAACCATTTTTCAGTAATGCTATGGAAGAGATTTCTTTTCATATATGTGTTGAACCACATGGCATCTGAGGTCCCTTCTAGCTCTCATATTATATGATAGATACTACATATGGCATTTAAAAAGAAATTGCAGCATTATAGCTATATTCACAGAATCAGTATAACTTAATAATAGAGTTTGAGAGTAGGAAGGGATTTCAGTGTCAATCTAGCCAAACCCATACACAGAATAAAGCCCTACTTTAATGTACCTAACAAGTGGTGCATCTGCTTAAAGACTTCTGAAGAAGGGCAAACCACCATCTCTCTAGGCAACTCATTCCACTTTGGGACAGCTCCAATTGTTAGAAAGTTGTTTCCTGACATAGAATCCAAATTTGCATCTTCACAGCTTCTACCCATTGCTCCTGGTTCTGCTCTGTGATGTCAAATAGATCAAGTGTAGGCCTTCTTTCATATGACTGCCCTTCAAATATTTAAAGATATTTATAATTTTCCTCAAGGCTTCTCTTCTCATGGCAAAACATGCACAGTTTCTTCAGCTAATCTTTATATGACATGAACTCAATGTCTTTTACCACCATCCTAGCTGCCCTTCCCTGGACTCTTGTCAGCTTATCAGTCTTTAAACTGTGGCACCAAGAATAGAACAGAGCAATATACTCCAGAGAAGCGATGATGGGGGCAGAGTACAGTGGGACAATTATCTTTCCACTCCTGGAAGCTATGCCTGTCTTACAATAACCTAAGATTGCATTAGCTTTTTTGGCTGACATATCACACCATAGAATCATTTGGAGTTATAAAATAACCAGATGTTTCAGAATTTTTGCATATCCACACCTCCCCCAGCTGATACTTGGAAATGTGAATATTTTTGTATATAAGCACAAGACTTCATATTTATCCCTTTGAATTTTATCTTACATTCAGACCAGTACTCTAGCCTATCAATATCTTTTTGCATACTGACTGTCAGTCTGTTAGCAATCCCTCCAGCTTTGTGACATCTTCAAATTTCATGAACACACCATCCAAATCATTGATTAAAAAAGGTTAAATAGCTCTAATGTAACCCCAGTCCCAAAGCCCATTAGTAGGGAGCTCTCTGCTCAGTGGTAGAGACCAATGCTGTCAGTTCTATCTTTATAATATGTTTCATAAATACCCCAACATTGCACCACACTGGTACAGGCCCCTATCACCTCACATCTGGAGTATTGCAATAGACTGATGGTTGATCTGTATATCACAAGCCTCTCCTCACTCCATTTCATCCTCCACTCAGCTGTTAAAATAATTTTCCTAAAGTGTAGCTCTAACCTTGTCACTCATCTTTCAATCGACTCCAGTAGCTCCATATCACCCCCAGGTTCAAATATAAAATACTCCATTTGACATTTAAAGCTGTTTATGACCTGACCCCCATTTGCAGACTTCTATACCTTATACCTCTACCCCGACATATTCTGTAATCCAGTCACATTGGACTCTTTGCTGCTCCTCAAACAATATACTTCACCTCCTGACTTCTATTGGTTGTCCCCCATACCTGAAATAATCTCTGTCTTATTATCTCTGCCTCCTGGCTTCTCTGACTTCCTTCAAGTCCCAACTAAAATTCTCCCTTCTCCAAGAAGCCTTTCTTACCTTCCCTGTGCTGATTATCTCTCATTTGTTTGGTACTTGTTTGTATGTTGCCTCCTCCATTAAAGTGTAAGCTCCTTGGGAACAAGAACTATCCTTTGCCTTTTTTTGTATCCCCAGGGTATGGAATATAGTAGGTGCATAATAAATGGTTATTGCCTGACTATAATCACTAAAGTGAAGAATTCATAAAGGGCAGTGAAGTGCTATCTTATTGTCAATGTACTTATCCTGAGTATCATTTCCACATGAGTAATTTTTGTTCTTTCATGCCCAATGTTGTCATTTTCCTTTGCAGAGAAACTGAAACAATATAATCTTTGAGACACATTATCATTGTCGCATAGATCCCAAGCAAATTTCCTACCTCTTTTTTATAAAATCCAAGTTTTTTGGAGGGTTCCCTGTGAATCCACCTAAGTCTGCAGACAAGTCTGATGGCCTCTTCTCATTGGAATTTTTTTTCGCTTTGTGTCTTCATAATTTCGTTCTTGAATATCTCTCTTCTCACCTTGCTAAACTTATCCTCCCTGAAGCATTTTATTACGTGGATCATATTTATGTTTTTATGTTGAATTCTTTGAAATCTTTTTTCCCAAAATCTACATTCCAAAGGGGATATGTATAAGACCCTGAGTAGATTTTGTTTCCTCTATCATAAACTCTAGTAATCAGTAGTCACTTTCTACCAGGATTCCAATCATTTCCATCATAGCAATTAGGTTCTCCATGTTAGCAAAAATTAGATCTAGAAAAGAATTCCCTTTTGTTGTTTCCTCTGCCTTTTGAAGGATGAAACTGTCACTAAGGAAGTCGAGAAGTTATTAACCTCTCTGCTTTAGGTAGAAAACAAGATCAAATATCTGTATAATTGAAGCCTCCCCCATAATTAATGGCAAGTATTTAAATAGTATTTTGAATTTCCCAAAGCATTTTTATCTTCACAATAACCTTGTGAGGCAGGTACTATTTTACCCATTTTACCGATAAGGAGTAGGTTGGCAGTCTCTTTTCATAGCTCTACATTTGAGTACTATTTGATCCTTATAATTTTCTTTACATTTATTTTTAATTTTTTTAGTGTATATATCCCATTAAAAACATTACATATGTGTAATGATATAGAATTGACCACAAATTCAAATTAAAAATAGTAAGATCTTTTATAATTACATATTATCAATTTATTTGAATATATTTCCAAATCTTCTTATGTAAAAAATCACCATCTATCAATGTGGTATTTTGTACCAACCATATTCAAAACCTAGTATAGAGTAATTACATTGAAGTAATAAAATAATAGCTAACATTTATGCAGCACTTACCATGTGCCAGATATGGTACTAAGTACTTTATTTTCACTAACCTAGAGTCCTCCTAAGTTAGTGAGTATAGAACTAATGCCCAGGTTCACCCACATAGGCATCTGCAGGCCAGTCACAGACCAGGTATCTAGGGACAGTTAAAGAGAAAAAAAAAAAGTAAAGCTCCACCAAAGGACCTTCAGCCTAATTTTAACCAGATTTTTAGATTTTATTTTTTAGGCAAGTGAGGTTAAGTGACTTGCCCAGGGTTACACAGCTATTAAGTGTCAAGTGTTTGGTCTGAGGCTGGATTTGAACTCAGGTCCTCCTGACTTCAAGGCCAGTGTTCTATCTACTGAGCCACCTAATTTTTAGTTTTTAGCAACAGTTTATCAGGCACTTCAGCGATAAAAACAAGGGGATTACTCAGGGTGATCTAAGCCAATTCTAACTGCACCCAAGTTTTTCCCTAGGCTAAGGCCAACCACAGCCTCTTAACTTTCTGGACACTTGGGGCCTATGCCTAGACTGTATCCAAACTGAACCTGAGGTGACTCACCAACACGTTCTCACTGTGTTCAGTGTGATCCTGTGTTAGTCTATCCCATCCATTCTCAATCCTAAAATTACAGAGACTTTCTCAGCTTCTACAGTCTTAGAGAGCCTTTGGGTTAATTCGAGTGACCACCAGGGTGACCACCATTGTCACCAATTTTTTTGTTCATGAGAAATGACCCCAAAATCTGAAATAGGTTCAGAAAGAAATTTGTTAGGTTCTTTGGCAGAGGATAGTGAGCCAGAAAGGAAGTAGCTCTCTCTACCCAGCTTCTAGAATATTTACATTATATAGGATTTTGACAAAGGTTTCCCACATAGGAACACCACATACCCCAGGTATCCAGTTAAGCAATATTGCTGAGAGGGAAGCCTGAAAGGAAGGTAGATTGAGATAAATATGATTAACTATAACCCCAAACAGAAGCTTGGGTGGACCCCTGAGGAGTTCCTAGGTATGGTCACCCAAAACATTCCTGTTTTGGGTGGATCTGGGACCCTGCAGAATTAGAAATACCTTGCAGCCATCTCTGGCATTCCTATAGAGTTACTGAGGTCAAGGACATTCTGGTGTGGACAACCTTTAATCACATATGGTTTGATTTAAACAATATAATAATTTTTTTTCTGAATGCTATAATAAATTAATTTTCCCACAAACCAATACAAGATGGTTTTGATGATAACTGCTTTATGTTAAAATTAATTATCTGAAATAGAAAACATACTGAGGGATAAAGTTTCTGAGTAAATAATGATTTAACAGTAATGGTTGACAGGTGATCATTAAGTCGGGTCCACAAATTCCTCAGTAATTAGAGGAAAAAGAATGATTTACAGAGCTTATTTTTATAGAGGAATAAAAAATTACAATAATCTTAGGAAACTTGTTTTGAACGTAATTCAATTGTATAAGACTGTTCATCTGACTATTTGCCTCGCCCAGGCTTTCTTGACCCAAATTTGTACTGTTGGCAACATTTAACTGTCAAAGTAAGATTACCCCAGAAGTTCTTACCATGCAGTTGATGCTTTTTGTAACCAAAAGGTTCACTTGAAACTGACGCATAGTTTGAACTAAGATTGGAAAAGAGGAATTTGTGGTTTGTCGTTAACATCCCCCATCTTCTGGCTGCCAGAAAGGGAAACACAACCTTAGAAGATTACACTGCTAAACTTATACTTAACCTCTAGCTCAAGAAAAAAAACAGGTGGGGGGGAACAAAATTGGAAAGAGGAACTTAACCTTTAGTCAGCCCTCCTTTCTCCAGCTGCCAGAAAGGGGAACTTAGCCTTTAAAAAGAGTCTTATTATCCTATGATTATTTTATTCCTACAAAGATATATGGCTCACTATAAATCATCAGCTACAAAATAATAAAGTCTTATCAATCTACTCACTAAATAGGTAGGCTAGACTTAAGAAAATATCTATGTTAGTTCGGCTTAGCCATTAGGGCTAGCTTTTCCTAAAGAAGGGAGCTTAAGCCTACAATTAAACTAAAAATAAATCAAAGTAATCAATACTAACTGATTTAAAGGGTATTCCTTTTCATTTCTAATATAGTTTGAGGTCTGGAAATGCTATTTCCCTTCATCTCTGCTTCTTTTCATTATTATCCTTGATATTCTATCTAGATTTGTTTTTCCAAATAAAATTTGACATTATTTTATCAAGTTCTGTAAAACTAGTGTGAAACTAAAATTCCTCTAGTAATTCATTTGAGAGAGGACTAAAAGAGTAAATTAATTTTGGTAATATTGTCATTTCATTACATTGGTTTGACCTAGCCATGAGCACTGAATATTCCTCCAACTCTTTAAGTTGTTCTTTATTTCTTTAAGGATCACTTTGTAATTGAAACTATCTAAGTTTTTTTGTGTGCTTTGGAAGGTTGATCTCCATATTTTTTATGCATTTTTAGTTATTGGGAGCGGGATTTCCCTTTTTATCATTGCTTCTTGTGTTTTGTTATTATTGTATACAAATGGTATTGATTTTGGGGGATTTGTTTTGTAGTCTATACCATTGTTAAAGCTATCAATTTTTTCGTTTCGTATATTTGCTGATTCCCTGGGATTTTCTAATTAAAACATCATCTCATCAGCAAACAGTGATAGTTTTATCTCCTCTTTAACTATCTTTATTATTTTATTTTTTTCTCATTTCATTGCTGTTGCTAGCATTTCCAGAACTAAATCAAGTAAAAGATCCTTGTTTCACTCCCATTACACATTATGCTTGCTTTTCCTTTGAGATGCTGTTTATGTTAGTAGAAAAAAAAAGTCTCCTCTATAGTCTATATTTGTACTTAGTGGGGATATTAGCAAAAAAGAGTGTTGTAATTTATCAAAGTGAGGAGTTTTGTTTTATTATCCAGTCTGTAAACATAGTATGACAATCATTCAGTTACTTTATTTGAATTTTTTTGTAAAGAAGCCTGTTCCCACTGGCTCTCCTCCTCTCATCCCTGATCCCCTCCTTTCATTTGTCACCCCTTTCCCTTTAGCATTTTGTTTATTAGGTTTTTTTTCTCTCCTGATTGTAACTGGTCATATATTTCTTCTGCCTTGCTTTTTTTCCTTTCAATTAGTCAAGCCAGTTCCCACATCTTGTCCTCTCCTTGAACTAGTACAGCCTTATTGCCAACAGTGTGGGAGATGTGGGAGGGTACTGAGTGAGTTCATTGTCAATAAGCAACAGATCATAGGTGTTTCTTTTTTCAGCCTTTTTCTGGAAGCTGGGTTCCTAGGTCATGAAGAAAGCTGAAGATGCTTTATCTTTGCTGCATAATTTCTGTTTTGGAGAGGTTTGAGAGGTTGTAGGGATCAGAGAAAATGTTTAGTCCACCATCAAGTTACTCATGTGACCCAGAAGTCCTCCACCTTTATATTTCATAATCATACACATACACGTGACAAGCGCGCGCGTACACACACACACACACATACACACACACCACCCACAATTTATCCTATTTATTTTGAAGTACACCCACTTAGAGCCATTGGTTTCATCAAGTGGTGCTATGGTATATGTTTAAGAAGGAACTCTCTAATGTGCGTGCATACTTCTAAGTTTAATCTTCATTATTAACATTTTCTCCATCACTTTCTTAAATCTAGAGACAATTAAGAAAACAATAAATCAAGCCCTGATTTGTAACATTTGCTGATTTTAGAAGCATAAATACTCACACTACAAATTCAACAGCTGGCTTTTGTAAAATGGTATTGGCAGCTCCAGCATACCTATGGTTTCATATCATCAAGGCTCAGCAATATCTATGACATCAAATCTGCCCCCTGCTACTAAAGCTCCTAGTTTCTCTTGTTATTGTTCTGTCATTTTCAGTTGTGTCTGACTCTTCATTGGCCCCTTTGGAATGGGGTCTCTTGGAAAAGATACTAGAGTGGTTTGCCATTTTACAGATGAAGAAACTAAGGCAAACGGGGTTAAATGATTTGCCAGGGTCACACAACTAATATGTGTCTGAGGCCAGATTTTAACTCAGGTCTTTCTGATTCCAGGCCTGGCACTTTATGCACTCTGCCAGTTAGCTGCCTTAGCTTCTCTTGACCACTGCCTAAATTTAAACCTTTGTGTAAAAAAAAAAAATCAGAGAGTATGACCAGAAGGTCAACTTGATGAAAATAAAGAGGCCATTGTTTTGAATCTTGATCATATCTTCCTCCCAAGTATAAACATACTCCTTGATTTTTCCAGTACTGGCATTCATCTGAATCAGGACTGAGAAACAAAGGCACAGACCTATAAAAGTGAGCAGATAGGTTTGACAGAATCAGTCAAATAGATCCTGAAAGAGCTGAGTACAGGTAAGAGACCTGCCTTGACTGGGGGCTGGGGAGAACTGGCTAGATTCTGGGTGAAAAAGCCCAATCACAATGTCCCCTTTCTGTAGAAACCAAACCTGATCACAGGTGCCAGTACAATGCCCAAAACTGGCATTAGGACCCACTCCATTAGGACCCACTGATCTTTTTCTACTGTGGGAAATGGGCTGACCCTCCAGCAGGAAAGAATGAAGATAATTCTAAAGAAAAACTTCCAAATTGTCAATGTATCTGTGCGTCCTGAAGCAAGGGCCTCCCTTCTTGGGAATTTAAAAGGGTAAAAACAACCACTATCAAACAACTTAAAAATTATATTTAAATAAAGATTTGTTTTCCCAAAAACAAAATCTGAAGATTTTGTAATACATTTGAAGGAATAAGCTTTGACCCACTAACTTTATGTTAATGCCTAAAGTGTAGCAATTAATCTTGCTAAGTGAAAACCAGTAATTTAGGCAGTAGTGGCCATGCAAGTTAGAGCATCTTCAGATTGTTTTCCCCTCTACAAGTTTTGTATTTCTGGTTATAACACTTTTGCCATTGTATTTAAAATCTGAGTTCACAAGGTTAGCATGAATGGGGTTCATTTGTTTTTAAACAAGAGGCCTGCAATTCAAGCAAGCTACCACCAGGTGGCTCTATTTACTGAATGATGTCTGGCAGAAATCAGACTAAGACAAAAGTTGGGCTTTTATAAATTTATGAACAGGCGTGAGCTTTCATTAGTATAGTTTGTCAACCTGAAATAAAGAGGACTACCAGAGTAAAAATAAGAAGGGTCTTTAATTGAGGCAAGAAAACTGTAATTCAAGACACTGCACTAAACTGGAATGCAAAAGGGCTGGCAAGGGGCAAAAGGGGCAGGATTTAAACACACTTCAACAAGTAAGAGTGTTGAGGAGTGCCAACAAGAAGGGAGGAATTAAGTTGTTTTACAAAACAGCTGAAGGCTAGGGAGTGATGACATCTGGTCAGAACAGCGGGCTCCAGCTGCAGCAAGTTTCCACAGATATCACAAGACCTGCTTCAATGATGGGGTCAGTGAGGTCAAGGTCAAGTAGTTAAGAAATTTGTTCATGATCACACAACTAGTATGTATCAACCCACTGCTTCTTGACTCTGAGGTTAGCTTGCTATCCACTATGCTACGTCACTCTAAGCTTTGTAACTTTAGTATTTAACTTTGGTTGATTATAGATCTTTGGAATTCTCTAGTCATTAACATAGAAATATGTTTAACATGATTGAACATGATTGTATATGTATCACCTATATCAGATTGCTTGCAGTCTTGGGGAGGTAGAAAGGGAGGGAGAAAAATTTGGAAATCAAAATTTTACAGAATGAATATTGAAAACTACCTTTGCATGTAATTGTAAAAAATACTATTAAGAAAAAAAGAATTATCTAGTCATTTTTACAAGCATTTTGTCTCAAGAAATAAAGAATCCTTGGATATAAGATGTATACAGCATACAATGGATATCTAAAGGCTGTCATAGGAATGTCAAAATATCAAGCCCATGCTAAACGGAGGAAAGCAAGTAAGACAATTACCATGACAACAGAGGAGCTTGTTCTCCTAAATTTAGGCTGGTCATGTGCAAGATGGTGCCAATATATTCAAAAGATAGCATAAAGAGAGCAACAACAGAGGCAAAGTATAATTATTTGTCTTGTACTGTGGTTGGGGGAGGAGCAATTCCTTCTGCATCGTGGGTTTTGAACAAGAGTGGGATGTATTTCAGGGAATTTTACATCCTCCATCTCAAGAAGAGATGGGGATTATTAGCAATATTGTATATAGTAAACCTGTCCCCTGTAGGTGCCAACTAGAACGAAATAAGCCAGTAAAACACTTAAATAAGTTTATCTTTCCTTTTTGATTTTCCAGGCCCTCTAAAGTTGTGACAGAGTAAGGGCAGGCAGCAGTATCAGATATTTTAGCGTTTGCATGGATTCCCCTTCTAACTCAATTCAATTCCACACTCATTTATCAAGCACCCACTACATGTAAGACACAGTGCTAGTCAATGATACAAAGACATAAGTGGAACCATCTCTGTTCTCAAGGAACTTATCTTTTACTGGAGAGATATCACATATTCACATTTGAGTAAAAACAAAGTATATAAAAGTTATGCTAAGTCATTTTGAAAGAGAGAGAGGGATAGAGAGGAGAGCAGAGGAGAGGAGATGAGAGGAGAGGAGATGAGAGGAGAGGAGAGGAGAGGATCCAACAACAAGAGGAATTAAGAAATGTCTCGTGGAGGAGACTGTTTCTGAACTATGCTTTGTAAGAAACCAGGGTTTCTAGTACTGGAAATGAAAAATTCTGTCCAAATATAGGGGATTACTTACATAAGGACACAAAGACAGGAGATAGACAATAAGTAAAATGATCTTTCCCTCCTCAAATTTCTCACAAGCACTCTAAACACCTTTTTTGGCGTTTACCTCACCTTACATTGTATCATAATTATGTTCAAACTTGCCATTCCCCACCCCATATCTCATTGTTTCTAAGCTCCTTGAGAGCAAGGACTGTATCATGGCTCTTTTTGAATCCTATTTGTTGAGTTCATTGGATGTCTCACCAACTCTCTCAACTTCAACATTTCCAAAACCAAGTCTTTCCTCCAATCTCCAAAGTCTGCCTCACAACTTCTCAAGTCATTCTTAATTATTCCTTGTCCCCCACTCCCTGTATCCAATCAGTATCCAAGTCTTGATGATCTTGCCCTCAAAGTACTTTTTGCAGTCATGCTCTTGTTTCCACTTCCACTGTCACCACCCCATTTTAGGCCCTTATCACCCTTTGCCTGGATGATTAGAATGGACTTCTAACTGGTCTTCTTACCTTTAGTCTTTCCCTTTTGTAATTCATCCTTCATACAGCCTAAAAGTTATATTACTAATGTTTAAATCAATTCAATTTCACCTTTACTAAGGGTCTATTGTGTCTATTATGTGCTGAAATAGAAGGACAAGAAAGAAAGAAAGAAAGAAAGAAAGAAAGAAAGAAAGAAAGAAAGAAGGAAGGAAGAAAGAAGAAAGAAAGAAAAAAAATCAAGTTTTGGGAGCTTATATTTTAATGAAAGGATATAATGTGTGCATGATTAAGGAAATTTAAAGAATATATCACATTACAAGATAATTCCAAGAATGTAGGACACTAACTACTAAGGATATCAGGAAGACCTTGTGTAAGAGGTAGCATTTGAGGGGTTCTACAAGGCAGAGATGAGGAAGCAGTACATTCCAGTCATCAGCCATACATGCTTGTAACAGAGCCTTTTTTAATGGTGATGATGGGGGAGAAGAGTTGGAAGAAAGAAAAGTTAGAGTTTTGTCCATTAAATTTTTTAATTAAAAAAAGGAAGATAGTGACATAGTCATGTTTACGTTTTAGAATATCCAATTGATGGCTGGTTGGAGAATGAATCACATAGGAGAAAAATCTTATAACAAAAGCCTATTTCAATAGTATAATCAAAAGGTGATAAAGGTTTAAGTTAGAGCATGGGTTTTGTGAATTAAGAGAAGGAAATTAATGTGAAGATGTTAGATGCTGTGGGGATAGTATTGACAAGTCTTGGCAACTGATTGAATATGTTGATGAAGAGAAATAGTGTGAGGGAGATGGAAGAGTCAAGGATAGCAACAACAAAGTTGTGAATGTGGGTGACTGAAAGGATGATGATACTGTCAAGAAAAGTAGGGAAGTTTGGAGTAGGGATGGGTTTGGGAGAAAATATAATGAGTTCAACTTCGGACATGGAAGTCTGAGGTTCTACAATATCCACATGAAACTATCTGCTGGGCCATTGTCAAAGTGGTCCTGAAGCCCAAGAGAGAGGGTAGAGCTAGATATACAGATTTAAGAGTCATCTCTATAAAAATGATAATTAAGTCTATAAAACTGAATCTATAAAAATGATAATTGAATCTACTCATGAGATCACTAATGTAGAAAGTATAAAGAGGACCCAAGACAGGCTCTTGGAAGCTCCTTAAATCTAGTAGGTGGGAATCTAGTAGGAGGTGAGACAAAAGGGTAATGTTATAAAAGAAGAGGAAGTAGAATGTGTCTAGATGGAAGGATGGGTCATTGAATCAAAAAATACAGAAAGGTGGAGGAGTATGACAAGTGGGAAAAGATCACTGGATTTAGCAAGAGATCATTGGTATCGCTGGAGAAAAACATTTTTGTCAAGGAGTAGGAATGAAAAGTAGAATTCAAAAGATTGAAATTGAATAGAAAGTAAAGATTGGAGGCAATGAATATAAGCTACCATTTCTAGAAGTTTGGTTGTGAAATGAAGAGATAAATGATTATTGCTTGAGAGGATAGCGTAGTCAAGTGAATGGTTTTTTTTTTTAATAGCTATGTTTTGCCTTCATATCACCTTTGTTTTCCAAATATATCTCCCCCTCTCTGTTACCCAGCTTGTTATCTCTTTTAATAAAGAATAAAAAGAAAAAAGGAAAAATATGATATAGCAAAACTAACCAACATATCAACCTAGTCAGATGGGATATTCCACATTCATAGTCCCCAGACTCTTCAAGGATGGGAGGGAGATTCATTTTTCTTGTTTGCAGCCAGATTTGGTTACGGTGAGTGTTTGCTTATGGTATATTTGTTATTCTTGCTCTATTTATGTTGTTGTATTGTGTGTATTTGTAGCTCCCTTATGCCAGGGAGCTATACATACTGGAGATTGAAGCCTGCCACTAGAAATAGAAATCTTTGATTGTTTTTAATCCACTCACTAAACAGGGCCTATTATTTAAAGAGACAGTACTACTTTCTTCTGAATTGAAGAATAAATCTCTGAGAGGAGAAATGTTCAGGGGCATTATGCAGAGAGGCAAAGATTGAACTCAGATGCCAAGTTTAGAGAGAGATAGGAGGTCCATGATGCTTCCTCCATGCATCATGCCTCTTGTGAGACTCCTGCAGGGCAGAAAAAAGATAACAGTGTGTCTGCATCTAGGGTGTACTTTTTTTTTCAAGCAATTTTTCAGGCAAAGTGACTTACCCAGGGTCACACAACTAGTAAGTGTCAAGTGTTTGGTATGAGGACGGATTTGAACTCAGGTCCTATCCTGACTTCAGGGCGGGGCGCTCTACCCACTGCGCCACCTAGCCATCACTGGCATACTTCTTTAACCAGGAGATCAAACACAAACTGAAGATTTCTTACCCTACCATTAGGCATCTAACATCAGCATATATATCTCTTTGAGAGAGGGTGTTACATATAGCTTTTCTTATTCTTCTTACTTTACCTGCACCACTTTATATGTTAAACTTTTCTGAATTTTTCATATTCATTATCTCATATGACAAAGTAATACCGTGTCATATTCATATGTCACAATTTGTTTTGCCATTCTCCAAACAATGGGCATTTACTTTGTTTTTAATTCTTTACTAACACACACACCCACACACACACACACAAAGTTTTGTTATGAATATCTTTGTGTATGTGAGACTTTTCTTTCTGTGTTTGATCTCCTTAGGTAATATGCCTGCAGCAGAATCTCTAGATCAAAGGGTATAAATATTTTGGTCTCTTTTTTTACCGTACTCTCCGTTTGCAAGTAAATGTGTCTTTAAGATGGAAAAAGATTTGGTCATATTTAAAGCCTACAGAGAAAGCATAAAAGTAGATTGAAGACAAGAGAAAGAGAGATAATGTTGAGGGGACAACTTCCTGGAGAAAGGGGGAGGGGATGAGATCAAGAACATTGGATAAGGATTGGCATTAGGAAGGAAAAGGTCAACATTTTTATCAGATGCTGGAGAAAAGTAGTAAAGGAAAAAGGAAGATCAAAAGGGATATTTTCATGTGTGGAGAAGGAAGAAAATGTAGCTTAGGAAGGATAGTCCCTGTTTTCTCATTTAAGTGACAGATGAGATTCTCTGCTGAGAGGGAGAGAAAAGGAGGTGGTATGGAAGGTTTGAGAAAGAAGGGGTTTGGAATAGAAGCTTTGGAGAGAGTGATAGGGGAGATAAAAGAATTCCTGTGTAATAGTAAGGTCCCAATGGAAATTAAATAACATAAATTTCCAGTGAACCCTGTTGGCAAAGTTGTATGACTTGCTCCAACAATATTACATAGGGTACTAAGAGGAAAGGTTCAGAGGAAGCACAGGCAGGAGAGTGTGAGAAAGTGCAAAGGAATAAACACACCTGCTTTAACTTGATGATAATTGGATTGAACATGAACATTAGGTATATAAGTCCTAAAACCTTTGTGAGCACCAGTTAGACAAGTTGCCTTCTCCCCTAACCCTGAATCTGCATTGCTGGGCCATCTCCAGTCATCCTGATCAATATCTGGTCACTGGTCCCAGATGGCTCTGGAGATGAAAGTGAAGCTGGTAACTTTGCACAGCCCTCCCTCACTGAAATCAAATTCGATTGCAAGTCCTGTCATCACCTCCCTGATGTCATGATCCTCTTTGAGAATAAAGGACATACCACAAATCTGCCTCATCATTTAACTGTAAGTATCTAGAAATAAGCCTAAAATCACACAGCCCAGGATATACTCACAGAATCCTAGGAGTCTCAGCTATAATTAGAACTGGCATTTGGTACTATGTTACAAAGAACTGAAATTCAGAAGATGCTGACAATTTTTGCACTCCTCAGAAGAGTAGAAGCAAACAGTATCTAAAGTAGATAGAAAGAGTAGTTAAAATATAAAGTTAAAAATAATATGCTTCCTCACTCCCCACCCCACTCTCCACTTTAGATGAGCTGCTCTACACCCATACTCCCTACAATGGTCTCTATCGCAGTCTCTTCTCACAGGCTCCAGCATCCCATGATCTCCCCTACCATGGACCTTAGTGTGCCAGGTTCTCACCAACTTTGAGTTTCTCTTTAAAAGTTTAGTTAAGAGCACCTTTCATGCTGTTTATTTTCAATACTTTCTGTGTCCCTTTCCCAACTTCTCAAAATTGATAGTCATGGCTCTTAATAAGACTGGCTTTCTTCGTGGGTCAAAAAGATAACAGTTACAGCAACAATGAAGTCATAGCCATCACTTACCCTCTTTCCCCAAGAGATTAATTATAATATTCTTGTTTAATGAGCATGGGTCAAGGTGGCTTTCTTTGGGGACCATAGCTCCAAAAAAGTTAAAACCATTTTAATTAACAGAGTTGGGAATGAATTAATTGTGTAAAGTTTGGAGAACTTCACCTTCTGCTGCTGAAGACTGTTTCCAGTCAGTTGGAGTGAGAAATCCTAGCTTCAGGCCAAGTTTTCTGTTTGGAATACTCACTTGACTTTAGAGCCAGTTGGGTATCTGAAGTTGAAATTTTTGAATGACCAGAGAAGGAAACCCAAGCGAGTGAGGTGTTGGGATGGGTAAGTGAATCAGATTACTTCAAACTATGGGCACTATTGGCTTTTCAGACTCGACCTGTATATTTGATCCTGATTCAGACTTTAACCAAAGTTTAATTGATCATTTGGACCATTGAGGTATAAGGACCAGGGAGACAGAAAACTAAGAACCATGGGATGGATGTGATTTTCAGCAAGTTATTTAATCCTTTGGGACTCCACGTAATCATTTATACAATGGAGATGTTAGACAAAATGATTCTTAAGCATGTTTTCATCACTAAGAATCTATGATTCCAAAATGCTAAAATCTAAGTCATTAACTATCTGAAGATGTTGAGTCTTCCATTTAAATCCCTGGTGATTGGAGTCAACCATATAACATTCATTGCCTGTTCAAGCCTTTATTATTTCCCTTCTACATTCTAGGGACTATTCTAGGTACTGGTTATACAAAGTCAAAAGTCCAGAAGTCTCTTCCATTGACAAGCTTATATTCTATTGGGGAAAATGTACATAGATAAGTAAGTACAAAATAATAAAAGTAAATACAATGTGATTTTGGATGGCAAGGGGAAGAGAGTACTCACACAGTGAAGGATCAGGAAAAATATAAAATCAACCTTTATTCATAGGTTGGAGCAAAATCGTGAAGGGTTTTGTATATTAAACAAAAGAATTTGTATTTTATCCAGGAAGCAAAGGAGGGAGGAAGGAAGGAATAAACATTTATTAAATATTTATTGTTTGCCAAAAATTGTGCTAAGTGCTAGGGATACAAATTGAAAAGGGAGATAATCCTAGCTTTCATAAAGCCCATTTTCTAATTAGGGGAAATGTCATATCATAAAAGCTAATGTTTATATGGTGTTTTAAAGTATGTAAAGTGTTTTACATGTATTCACTCATTTTATCATCTCTACAACCCGATGAGGTAGGTACTTTTATTAACTTCATTTAGAAAACTAAGGCAGACAGAATTTAAGTGATTTCCCCAGAGTCCCAGAGTCTTCTAACCTACAAGTAAGTATCAGAAGCAGAATTCAAGCTCAGGTCTTCCTGACTCCAAATCTGACACTCTGTCCACCATATAAATTAGTTGCTCATGTAGGACAGATGGAAAGATCTGGTGGTCCTTAGTGTACTGATACAGAACAAGTCGTAAGAACCAGTGGTCTGTCATCTTACTACAAGGATAGTGGCTGGTGATTCACTGCTCAGTCAAGTGGTGTGAGCAATCACATCCTCTGATTTGGGGGAAAGGTGAAACTTGAGAAACCTACCCTGTGATTTTTTGAGAAAAGAAGACTAGACATGATGGTCAAAGCAGAGCATGAGTTCTGAGTCTCTTAACAAAAGAAGTGGAATGGAGTGAGTAACCATTATCCAGCTTGGAGGAAAAATCTAGCACTCATTGGAAAATGGCTAACAAGGACTAAAGAAAGAGAAAGAAAAGGTTTATCACTGTATGCTCTCTCTGGGCCCTCCAACACCTGTTAAGATCTTCACATCAGGTAGACTAAAGTATTTTAGAGGCAATAGGGAGCCAAAGAAACTTTTTGATATAGTCAGATCTGTGTTGTAAGAATATCAGTTTGGCAGCTTGTGGAGAATGATCTAGTAGGCCAGTATAGATGAAAAATATGCTAATTACTTGTGGGCTGTATCTAGTCCAGAGTTTGAAGAAGTCTACATAACAAGACTTGATCATGGACTTAATATTGGAAAAAGATATCATTTTTATATAGTTTCCTTCCATTTGGAAGTGCTATGTGATTGCTTTTGTTGGGTAGATTCTGTGTTTGTACATAGATATCTGTCTCAGTTTATAGTGGAGAATGTGGATGATGTATTAATCACTTTACTGCTTTTTTTGCGGAACCATCTGGTGTGAATGAAGAGACTATGGGACCAGGAATCAAAACACTTGATTTCCAATCTTTAGTCTGACTAACCAGCATTGTGAGGCCTAGAGGATTTCATTTAACCACTCTGAACTTTAGTTTCCTTATCTCTAAAATGAAGGAGTAAGCTAAATGATCTCCCACCCATCTCTGACATTCCACAATCCTATGGGGTACCAGACACCCATTGCAGTATCATGCTCAGGGTGAGTTTTATAAGAAGTTGTTATCACTTGAGATAATGATGTAAGAGGCCAAGAGGTTGTATGGCAATAAATACTTTGCCAGAGATCGATCAATTGGTTTCATCCTTGGCTTGGAAAAAGGGACAATGCTGCAGTGGAGAGTAGAGTCTCTGGATGAATACCAAGTCTGGCAAGCAACTCTTTTGTCCAGTCCCAAGGCAACCAAGCAAGCATAGCTCTACATGTTATGAAAGTACAAGCCACAATAATGATATATAACAGAATTGTTAGAGGATCCAAAGAATTTAAGAATTTTGCTTATCTGACTTCTCTGAGAATCTACACTAAAGGTGTGGGGAGAGGAAGGATTGTAAGCTTGCTAAAGTTGTCCTTGGCTTCCTTAATTCTTTCTAAAACCTCTTGTTCATTCAGGTTGTTTGTTATATCTCTCCTTAGCTCCTGAGGCTCTCTCTGGTGCATCCAGTTTAATTGTGACTTCCAAACTGTGACTTCTAGGTTTTGCTCCTTTCATAATCTCCAATTCTCTCTTTTAATAGTATTCTCTTCTTTCTGGAGGGCCATTACTTAACACTGAGTCAATTTCCCAGTTGCTTTTCTGGTCACATAACATCTATACTTCCTTTCCTAGTTCTCTCTTCTGGGGCCAAATGGAACAAATTTAAATTTTATCACATGTGAAAACCCATAAATTTGAAGGTGGCATCTTGACTTAATCCCCAGCTTCTCTTCTCCGGTCTATTTCCACAATTCTTTTAATTGATCATTGCATGGCATGATCTCCAGTTACTTCACTATTCTGGTTGTCATCCTATTGATATATTCTAGCTTGTTAATTTCCTTCCTAAAATATGGATCCCAGAATTGAACTGAGGTTCAAAGTCAACATTCACTGATACACCATTACGCTGTACTTATTTTGTACTATATTGCAATAAGTACTGGTTATACAATGATTAAAAATAAACTATTCTTTGCCTTTTAGGAACTTAAATTCTACTAGGGAGATATAGCAGATATAAGTAAACAAATAACTTCAGGAAGAAGAGAGTACTAGCAACTGGGGTCACTTACAACTTCCCATAAGAGGTGGCACCTAACTCAACTTTGATGGAAACTAAAAATTCTAAGAGGCAGAAGGGAAGAGAGAATACATTCTGGGAAAGAAAATAGCCTGATGTGAGAGATGAAATATAAAATCTAGAGAAAAGGTAATTAGGTTAGCTCATCTGGGACACTGTGTTGAAGAGTAATATCTAGTAATTCTAGAAAGGTATATGGAAATGAAATTGTCAAGCCCTTTAAATATCATTCTTAGGATTCTGTATTTTATCCTACAGGACACAAGGGGCTTCCAATTTTTGTTGATTAAGTGAGTTGTGATCAAGCTTGTTTCTAAGGAATATGAATGAATGAATGATTTCATAAATGAATGAAGAAAATAATTTCCTAAATGCTTATTATGTGCCAGACTTTGTGCTAAGCACTGGAAATATAAATGAAAGAAAGAAAAATAGTCCATGCCCTCAAGAAGCTTATATTCTAATGGGGAAGGCAACATTTATAAAGAAGGAAGAATTGAAAAGGAATGTGGGGAAGGTTGGCAGATGTGTGCCTGGTGTGGCATCACTTGGAGACTGTCAAGGAAGAGCCACTGGGGACACAGGTAAGGTAAGGCAAATCATCATCAATAAGAACTCAAGTCCAAAGACTAGGAATCCAAGTTCAGGGGAAGAAAAAGGAGGAGGAGAAAAAGGAGGAGGCCACAGTACAGACAACATGGCTTAGACATGGCTATGCAGTTCTTAGCGTAGTGTATGGCACAAGGTAGGTGCTTAATAAATGTTTATTGACTGACTGATATAGCATAGTGGGCTAAGGACAGGATAGGGTAGGGTGAAAACTTACCGATGTCCAGTGGAGTAGGAGTTCAGTTTCAGTGGGAGGATGATGAAGATGTGTCTTCTGCATGGAGAAAGAATCAGTGAGGACTATCAGTTTGGAAAACAGGTTGACTAGAAAGATGATGTCTACAACCAACACGGAGAAAGTTAGAAAAGGAATGGTTTAGGAGGGAAAATGGTGAATTTTATTTTGGACTTTTTGAGTTTGAAATGCCAATGGGATGAGATGTGATCTAACCAGGGCAAAGAATTTTGGACATGGTAACTCCTTCACTATGGATACTACTTCTCTCAATGCAACCTAAGATACCTTTGGCTTTTTGGACTGCCATATCACACTGTTGACTCATCTAGTGATTATAATCCACTGAAACACCGAAGTTTATGTTTTTTAAATATTACCTGTCTTCTAGTCATTATTTTTCTAATTTGGGAAGTCTATTTTTAAACCCAAATGCAGGACTTTACATTCATTTCTACTATATATCATCTTAATAGATTTATAATTTTATTGCACTTTCTTCAATATCTACTTGGTGAGTTTCTTCTTTTGCTGGGCTTCCATGCTTTTCCCAGCTGTCAATGATAGCACCAGGCTCTGAATTCTCATATAATTTATTGTGCATGCCACTCACTTGAAACTTAATTTTTTGTTGCCTTGTATTTTTAGTGATTCTTTAAGTGCATGTTTGTCCTGAAGTCCTGGCATTGATCAGATTGCTGAGAGACCAAAAGGGTAACATGTAGGACAAAGGTCATAATAAGCACAATTTCTTTTCTGAAGAGCTACACTTGTAAATCTGTATACCATATTTCACCACATAATCATCATAGATTTTTTGTCAAATTTTTGCAAAAAGTGGGTGTGACCATTTTTGTGTTTTTTTTTTAATTTGTGCTGGCATTATTTGTCTTTTAGTTTCCCCCAGTGTCACACCAACTTTTCACTCACTGAAAACTGTCCTCAGTGAACATAATCACTTTCAGCTTGAAGCCCACAGAATAGTTTTTGTATTTACCCATAAGCAGAAAGGAATGCTTCACACATTAATGTGTCGCTGGCAGACAAGCTATACAGGTTAGCTAGAGCGAGAAGATGTAAGTCTTACCATGTTGCATGACTTACTCATGGCAGCTTCGCCTACCTGCCCATTCCCCATGCACCTACAACTCTTCATTAGGTTGAGTGACAATATTGTTAGTACTGCAGCTCTCTAAACAAACCACACAAGTCAGCTTTAAAAAATATACTGACAAAGGGGCAGCTAGGTGGCGCAGTAGATAGAGCTCCGGCCTTAGAGTAAGGAGGACCTGAGTTCAAATCTGGCCTCAGATACATGTGTGACCCTGGGTAAGTCACTTAAAAAAAAAAAGAAATGGGAACCACTAAAAGAAATATATCTCTGTATATATACATATAGATAGATAGATAGATAGATAGATAGATAGATAGATAGATAGATA
>NW_020954594.1:263445-385847 GCF_900497805.2 Vombatus ursinus
ATAGATAGATAGATAGATAGATAGATAGATAGATAGATAGATAGATAGATAGATAGATAGATATACTGACAATGTGCATACGCTGAGAATTCCAGGCTTGTGACTCACAAATGTATGAGAGATAAAGGTGTATTCATATGACACTGGTGAATACATTGCTGCTCTATTTTCCTTTTAAGCAGTGTGACAAACAGAATTATAACATGTGACAATTATGCAAGGAAAGGTTATAAAACCAATTTTTGAACTGAAAAAACAGGGTGCGACAATTATGCAGTGAAATATGGTACTTAATATATAGCTCACTGTCTTTAAAAGTAGTGAGCTGATTACAAAGGTGATAACTCTGATTCTCCGATACTAGTATTATACACACTCATCCTAACTTCAGTCATGTGATAAATTAGTCAGACCTTCAACATTTGCTTCCTATTCCACTACCACCAACACAATAGTTCATTTAGCTTGGACCGGGAGGCATCTCTGAGGGCTCTGGAAAAGTTCAGGATCTGGAGTCAGAAGATTTGGGTTTGAGTACTAGCTTATTACATGTCCTAGTTGTGGGACTGTAAAATTGGGTTCAATAATATCTTTTCTAGGTATCTCAAAACAATGCAGTGAGGAAAGTACTTTGTAAACATTTAAGTGCTACATGGGCATGTCCCTGTCTGTTGGATTGTCAGTCTTCCAGGCTGAGTGAGACTAGAATGGAACCTTAACACTTTAACATAAAGTAATGGTAGCAGGTGCTTTACCTGAGAGTTTGGCTTTATATTAAGGAAGGATGTGCTTGTAGCACAATAGGCTTATCTTCTCAGGCTTCCAGAAAAAAAAAATATGTGTGTGTGTGTGTGTGTGTGTGTGTATATATATATATATATACATATATATATACACACATATATATGTATATATATGTATATGTATATTAAAATATACAGAGATTTTTCCAATGTCCAAATTAGCAATAATCAGAATATTTTCAACAAAAGTTTCTTCCAAAAACTCCATGTCCCCAGCAAGATGTCAAATCCTTCGAAATCAGAGACTCTATTTTATATCTGTCATGTCCTCACAGTCTATCCCAGTGTGCTCCATATATTAGGTGATTAAAAAATAGTTGATTGACTGATTATCTTTCACCAAACCTCAAATGATCCTATATGTCCTTCTGTCCACACAGGTAAAAGGAAATGTATTCACAGAACTGGACCCAGGTAACAGAATTTGTGCTGATTGGTTTCCCTGGAAGCTGGAGCCTGCAGATCATACTATTCTTGGGGCTTCTGGTAACATATATGGTGACAATCCTGGGGAACTTGCTCATCATTGTGCTGAGCTGCTCTGACCACCGCCTGCAAACCCAGATGTATTTCTTCCTGAGAAATCTGTCCCTCCTGGAGCTGGGGTGGGTCTCTGTTGTGGTCCCCAAGATGCTGGTCAGCATCCTCACCAGGGACTACTCTATCTCCTTTGCTGGCTGCATCATGCAGTCCTACCTCTATTTCCTCCTAGGTACCACAGACTTCTTCCTCTTGGCTGTCATGTCCTTAGACCGCTATCTGGCCATCTGCCATCCATTACACTATGAGACTCTGATGAATGGTCCCATCTGTGTCCAACTAGTAATGGCTTCCTGGATTGCTGGTTTCCTTTGGGTTCTCTCTCCTACCATCCTCATGGCTAACTTGCCTTTCTGTGGCCCCAATGTCATTGACCACTTCTTCTGTGACAGCTGGCCTTTGATGCAACTCTCCTGTGGGGACACTCAACTTCTGGAATTTGTGGCCTTTATTCTTTCCACAGCTGCTCTTCTGGGCTCTCTGGGACTGACTTCTGTCTCCTATGTCTGCATCTTTGTTACTGTCTTCCGAGCTCCAACAGCCAAAGAAAGGAGGAAAGCATTTTCCACCTGTGCTTCACATCTTGCTGTGGTTGTCATTGCCTATGGCAGCTCTATCTTCCTCTACATTCGTACATCAGAGACCCAGTCTATGCTCCTTAAGAAGGGGGCCTCAGCCTTGGCATGCATCATCACCCCACTTCTGAATCCATTCATCTTTAGCCTCCGTAACAATAAGGTGAAACAGGCCCTAGGAGATGCCCTGAGATGGCACAGGAACATAGGTGCCAGAAGGTTATGAGGACCCTGACAAAGGGAGTGAGCATCTCTTTCAAGTTTGGGAGACAAAACATCCCAGGTTGATAGGCTGCTATTGTCTCCTGGAGTCAAAGAAGTGACTTAATGCTTAAACGCAGGAAGAGACTTTATGCATAAGCAATGAAAAGGGATCATGATGACTTGCTTATGTTTTTAGCCATGAAGAAGGCAAACACAATTTCTGTAGAGTCACCTTTAAAGTGGAAGTATGGCATTGTGGTCTAGTACAAAGAGTACTGGGGTCAAAAAAACTTAGAATCCAAGATTTGTCAACTACTGCCTATGTAGAATAAGATCATGAGCTTCTATCCGTGAGCTTGTTTCTTCATTTATAAAATGAGCTGGGACAAGGGGTAAGCACATTTATGTCTTTCAGAACTAATATTCTTTTACCCTGTAATTCTGATATAAAAATTACATGTACAGCCATAACTGGAAATTGGGGTAGAGAAAGTGGATTCCATGAAGATAACATTTAGGTCGGAGGCTGCTGTCAGCAATGGAGTAAAGTGTAGTCAGAATGGTATTAGACTTGGAAAAGAGGCAACCTGTCCTCTACAGAGACCCTTCATGCCCCTACAAAATCCATGGCAGTTAAAATATTATCCAGAAAAATAGTGTTATGCTCTTGGGACCCTTAGAGTGGGATCCTCCAAGCTAATAGAGAGGTGCTGAGTTGATGAAAACCTGTGACAAGGGTCAGGAAAAAAATTAGAGCTATGTTGAGTGTTACAAACTAGTGAAGTACCTTAAAAACTAGGTCTGTTTTGACATACGTGGCATACAAATAAATTTTTCTTAGTGATGGGGATGAAAAATCACCATTCTCCCTGTAGAGAAATTGTACACACTGGAAATTGGCATGCTGTGACAAAAACTCTGTTTGCCCCATTGTAATTATAACTCTTAAGTGTATGCAAAGTATTTAATGGACATATATCTAGAATAAAGTTGGCAGTCTTTAAAGTATGCTTCAGGGAATGCCTATCAATTTGTCTACTTCAGCTATCCCATCTATGAGATGAAAGTAGTGGCTTGCTGGTGAACAAGGGCATTTTCAAATCGGAATCAGGGTAGCATGGGGTAGTAGAAATAGCCTCAAATTTGGAATGAAGAACCTTTGACAACTATGACCTGTGAGACCATGGCCACTTAATCTTTTTGAGCCTCCATTTCTTCATCTATCAAATGAGGATATTTCCTGTACTGTCCACTTCCAAGATTATTATGGGAATCAAATAAATAGTGCATATAAAAAGCATTGCAAACCTTAAAGCCCCATATAAATACTAGCTATTTTTTCTTTATTTCCCAAGGTAGCATATGAGCTTCCAAAGGGAAAGGCATGCTGTGGTTTTATGCACCTAGTGCCCAACACTGTACCTTGTATAATAGCCGCAAAGACGAACTTAATGAACATTTAACAACTTCTCATTCTTATTATTATCATTAATAAACATATATTAAATTGAATTAAATTTAAATAATTTGGGGATCCATGGTAATTTGAAGTTTCACAAATACAGAGCAGAAGCAGTGGTTTTACATTGCAAATAGCATAGAAAATTGACCCATTTCCATGTAAACTTTCTGAATCATTGTATCCCCCAGTACCAATAACTCTTAGTGTCCACAGGGTAGATGATAGCCAGCCTCATGCTGTGTGAGACACCAGGGTTGCAAGCCATTATCTCATGATTTTGATAGGAACAACAGGGGAAAAAAAGGTTTACTATTTCAGTGATCTTTCTTAATAATTCTTCCAAATTATATACTCTTGGAGAAGCAAATAGGCAGAAACAAAATTGACTTCATCAATTTTGGAATGCTTGGCCCTCCCTCTACACCCTCTCTTTTGATTTCTGCTATTCTTAAAGCTCATCAGAGTGATACTTATGGCCTTGATCCTGAAACACCCTGCTCCTGACAAAACCCCTGTCATTCTTGGATTCTCACAGTTACTGTCTAGAGCTCCTTCTGCCATTATGCAGGTGGGATACCATTTTATATTCACACAGTGAAATAGTGTTAGTCAGGGATTCAGAAGGCCTGGGTTCAAGTCCTGCTCTTATTTCTTACTAGCTAAGTGATCTTGAACAAGTCATTTAATATCTAAGTCTATCTCCTTATCTCTGAAATAAAGATAATAATCACATTGTCTACTTCCCTCACTTGTTGCAAGTACCAAATGAGATAACTAGAAAGTACTATCTAAACATGAATCACAATTACTATAAGATCCAATTGTCAGAAAATGATTCTCTGTCCAAATATGTCACTTTGGATTGATTTTTGTACTCAGTCCAGACAAAACACTGCCACAAAACCCAATATTTATTCTGGAATACCTCCTCCACCCCACTTCAAAGTAACTTGCACATTTTATAGACAAAGAGATATAGGAGGAAAAAATGATGATCTATTTCCCTTGGAAATCATTCATTATATTGAATTTTGTCCATCCTGCTTGATGAAGCTTTTCCAACCCTTTGCAGTACTCAACAGTGCCATGTGCTATGTGGATCATTATTGTTGCTGCTGCTACTTGACTAGAGTTCTTCAAAATTCTCACTTCCAAATTGTTCTGAAAGAGCATGAGATTTCCATTTCCATTTCTTTACAATGATAATGATGATGAGTATAGAGACCTATATTATTCAGCTGACAGAAGTTTGGAGTTCTCACTGTTTTCACATATACATGAGATGTGACCTAAAGCCCTGATAAATACCCTTTTCAAGGAATGGGAAATTGGAACATGTGATATTTTTTGGTCAATCTGCTGAGGTTTACACTCAGTGTAAACTGAAAGATGGAGTAGGCCAAGATACTCACCCGGGAGCCTGCCATTAGTAGTCCCACATAATGAGTAGATGTGCAATGGTTAGGAGTGGCAACATAGTGGTCCCAACATGACATGGCTGGCAATGGGATAAGTCCATCGGAGTGAACAAAAATGTTGCGTAAAACAAATCACCAAAACGGGTTGGGTTGCCTATAAGTAGACTAGCCATTATCCTAGAGCCATTGATGAAGGAATAGCAGAAGCCCAAGAAGAAAAAAGAGGAAAGGAATATGTGTGTGAGGTGGATATCAGGAATAACAAGGGTAACATTGACTACATTTCTCCTAAATGTCATAAAGGACACAATAAGGAACACCAAAAAGAGGGGTTCCCACATCTAAGAGAGGACAAAAAGAATATACATTGCAACCTGCATAAGGTTGTCTGGATTCAACTGTTCAGCATAGATCTGGAATATACTTGATATGGAAAATGTGCTAAGTCCACAGTGACTCTTCCCATATGCTTTATCAGAAAGATCCTTAGGGATCACAATAAATATCAGTATTAGCAATAGGGTGTCTATCTCTGACAAGATTAAGGTGTCATAGTCTCTGTGCAGTGGACAGACACAGATAGCCCCTACTAGTAGCAGTTGGAATTGGGGTTGGCCTATTCCTTCTTAGCTTTATTATCTGGATATTTACTTTATGAAAGATCTCTGTTTCCATTAATGCTGGGTGCCAATGATGTATTACCATAAAGAGCTGCATAAGGGCTTCTGGAAAAGAGAAGAAGCTACATGAATTGACAAAGTAGCTTCTAGGAAATGAAGTAATGAAGAAAGTGAGCTTCTTATAATGGGAAATTAATCTACTCTTCACATAATAGCAAAAATAATCTTTAGTCTTCTTTACTCGAGAATCTTTCAACCCCAGTCCTTTGGGACTAAATTGCCACCAAATAGGCAGATAATCACAAGAAGAATGACAACACTTCCCCACCCCCAAGACCATAAGTTGTACTTTAAGCCTAGGCCTCATATGCAGTGAAACAACTCCTGCAGAGAAGGAACTAGCCATCCTCACCAAATGCCAAGCAACTGACATACTCAGAGTAGGGAAGTCACCCTGGCTGTAATAATGGAGAAACATGAGGGAGAAACAGAAGGCACATGCCAGATAATTCAAAACAAAACCACCACCACTTTGACCATCATTCTCCCTCACACCCTGCTGGAGATATCCCAGGATGCTGAACCCAAGAGCCTGGAAAAATATAATGCCCCCCAACCACCAGACATCATTAAGAAAGGACATTATTGTATAGAGGTGGCACTTCTTCCTCCTTACTCCCAGCATTGAAAATGGAATTGAAAAATAACTATCAGCAACAGGCAGATAAGCATAGGAGTTTAGGGAATGGCAGACTTTCCTCCATCCCCAAAATATCAGTCCTGCTTCCAGCCCAATCCCCACAACTATCATCCAGGAAAGTAACTCATATGAAAAAGGTGCAAGCCATCCCCAAGACTTCCAAACAACTATGACACACAAGACAGGTAAGTCAGCCTAGCTGAAGCAGCAAAGCACCCTGTGAGACAGACAACAGGCAACAAGTGACAGGCAAGTCAAACCAACTCCACCACTTTGACCACCATCTCCCCTCAGATCATCATTAAGATAACTCTGGACTCTGGGCCTAAGAGGGTTGGGAATAGTGATGCTCTCAGCCTGGTGCCCTTAGCCATCATCTTGGGCATCAACCCTTGTAGGGGTGTAGTCTAGCTACTCTTCTTACAGGTGCTACAGCCTCCGATACTAAAAAGAACATTCTTGCCACCAGGTCCTTAGTACTTAGTCAAATGGTTCAACATCAGAAATTGATATGAATTTCTCAGTGAAAATGATTTTAAAGAAAAAGCATTACCATCTGCTTTGCTACTGTAACCTAGTGACCACAGAGCCTTTACATCTGACTTGCAGCTGAAACCTTCCATATATGTTGTCTCTACATTAGACTGTGAGCTCCTGAAGATCAGGGGCTGTCTTATGTTCCCATTTGTATCCCAATTGCTCAGCACAGTGTTTTGCACCTAGTAAGCACTTCATAAATGCTTTGCTCATTCATTCAATTACCTTAAACACCACTTGCAATATATTTTACTTAAGTGCAGGTCTGATTCAATCAACTCCAGTGGCTTCCTACTGTTTCTAGGATAAAATATAAACTCCTGTTTTTAGCTTTTAAGGTCCTATACAACCTTAGCCCAACCATTCTTTTCAGCCTTATTGTACATTGCTCCCCTTCTCACACTTTCTGATCAAGCCAAATTCTGGTCTTCTCTCTGTTTCACATACGCAACACTCCACCCCTTATCTTTTTCACTAGCCGCCATCCAAACTAGGAATGCACTGCCTCTTTGCCTCCATGTCATATAGTTTCTCTCTTTACGATGTAGCTTAGGGTCGTAAAGATCAGGGTCTTTAGGACATCTTCTACATGATTCCTTTCCTGTTCTCTCCAACTGCTAATGTCCTCCCTCCCAATATTACATACATATCATATCATATTATGTTATATTATATTACATTATATTAAAATATTTATGTATCTATTAACTATCTATATATGTATATAACATATATCTTTTATATGTACATGTTTTCTCCCTCAGTACAATACAAGCTCATTGCCAATGGGATTATTTCATTCTTTCTACTTCTCTCCTTAATACCTCTATATAATTGGCATTAAATATTTGTTGACTGATGAGTGATTGATTATTAAAACATGTCTGTCTATATCATTCTCCTTTTCAAGAACCTTAGGTGGTTCTCTATCGCTGGTGAATAATTGCTACACGTGATAAAATGCAAACTTCCCAACTTTACATTTGAAATCCTTTACAAACTGGTTCCAGCTCACCTTTCTTTATTTGATTGGTTCCCTGGTGTTCTACATTACAATTTGTGTTTGCCTAAATTGACATTATATCCTCTGCTTCTGTCTTTACACAGCCCGTCTTACATGTACATAATGCTCTTCTTCTTTATCTAAGTCTCAGAGAATCTTCAGGTTTTTTCCAGATGCAAATTAAATGACATTTCCTCTGAAAAGCCTTTTCTGAGCCTCAAGGTTGTTTCTCACTCTGCATGCACACTCACACACACACACACATTTATATACATATATACACATGTGTATATATAGAGAAAGGGAGAGAGGAAGAGACAGACAGAAAGAAAGAGAGAGAGAGAGAGAAAGAGAGAGAGAGGAGATAATATATTGTCAGGCTCCCCATGCCAAGACCACCTCTCTCTTTTCACTCCTCTCTTTTTACTATTAGGAGATATCCTGTTTCCCCAGAGCTAAGGCTCAGCAAGCAAGCCATACCCCAAGCTTGGCATAACAATAACCCTTTGTGTTCACCCTCTGGATAAACTGTGCTACAGCTAAATCACAGAATTGGCTCAAGCCAGCCCCAGTTGGTCCCTCAGCTTGGACAAGCACGTGCAGTGCTTGAAGTCATGAAGTCCTCTTGTGAGTAGATCTTTTTTCACAAGGCAAACTTGCTTCATTGTTGCTGTTATTCCCACTGCTATGGCTATACCTCACTGCTTGGTTCTATACACAACTATATGTGTATCAAGGCTTAGCCTCACTGAGTTGGATCTCCTACTAGAGGTAACCCTGGCACACATGTCTAGTTTCCCTCCTCCAATGGAGTAAAGAAGGCTTTTGTCTATAACCTCTGTGAACTCTTTGGTTTTATTTTATTTAATTTTTCAGAGTTAAGAGTTGGTATACAACATCTATGAGCTCTTTGGTATTTTCAGAGTTTGATAGTTCATAACCTCTGTGGATTTTTGGTCATTTATTTTCAGAGTTTGATAATATTTGCCTATTTGACACCACTCCTTCCCAGAACAATGTAAGGTCCTTTATAACAGAGGCCATTTTTCATTTTTCTTTGTACCTCATGTACCCAACATAGTATACTATATACATGACTTTATTTAGAAAATCTTTCTGGCTCAGAATGAATTGAATTGAACTGAATTTTTAGGAAATAAATACAGTTGTAATAGGGAAGATTTAACAATGAAGGCTGAATCTGCCTACTGCTACTCGTCCACATGATGGGTTTGGTGAGCCTGCTTTAAGTTTATAATGATATATAATGAAGAGTTCCTGCCCTTGATTCAGAAGAGAGATATTCTGTGACTGTGTCTTAGCTGCTTACTGTGTGGTGAAGAAATGTCTTATAATTAGCTACTCAACTGGAAATGAGTATGCATATAAAAGAAAATAACTACACAAATTATAGATATCATTAAAATTTTATCCTAATTCTATTTATAACCATGCTTCAGTGATCCTGTTTCAAGTGAAGAAAGTGAAGAGAATATTTAAAGTGCTAGCATTTCATCACTGTGCTGCACATCAAAACTTCTATTAATTATTCAGCAGTCTGTGTGTATATTTGTCTGTGTGTTTGAGTGTATGTATATATGTTTGTGTCAGTTAACAGTGAAAAAAATCCTCATTGCACTTGAGTGAGCAAGAACCATAAGCCTAAAAGTAGTAAGAAAGGTATCACCAGCTACCTACTCTCCTCACTCAGGGTGATATGTGACCAAGAATACATCATACATATGTTTTTCCTTCTTTATGTTTGTTCTTTCTACTCTTAGTTGAATAAGAGTTGGATACAGAATGAACTAAGTTTTGACTTTATCAGTTTTAAAAGGTTGAGAGAGTCATCAGTGGTCCAAGGGAATGAAGTTCATTCAGAATTTGTTAGAAACTGAGCTCAATGATCCAAGACATCTCTAAGATGTTACTTTACCCAGCCCAACAATGAAGTCTGAGCCCACCCTCAGACTTCAGGTCCAGCAAGTAATGAAATTAACTTGTTTGGGAAATGTTTCAGACAGACACTTTAAATGTGAGACTACTCTTTCCTAGGGACTTAGGCAGTAGAGGGAAGACTATGTCCAAGTTTAGAAGGATGTGTTTTTACTTCTATTTCTAGCTATATCTTTTAAGTGCTAAATGATGTTAATTGGTTATAAATTATATCAATGAGCTATCAATTGGTTAAATGATACAGAAAGAATAAACAATGATGAATACTACTGTGAGGATAGACCAGAAAGAAGGATTGAGCCATTGGGATTTAGAGAATTTAGACTAGGATTTAAAAAAAATCTTTTAATCTTTTAGAGGGACCCCCCCCCACCAGGACCTTGAAGGAGAGAAATGGCTGGTCACATCCCGGGAAACTGCCCCACTAAGTATATATTTGAGTTGAGAGACTAAGTCCAGAGCCTCACTACAGAGTAATAATGATGCTCTTTATTTAGCTCTTTATGGTTTATGAAGTAATTTTTACACAATCCTGTGGGAAAAATAGTGTAAACATAGTCTCCCCATTTACTCATTCAGACATTAAGACATAAGGAGGTTAAGTAATTTGCCCCACTCTTTGAAAATGATGAAGAGGAAGCAGTTAAGTAATGAGATTGGCTTTACTTTACCCAGATCCAGAGATCTCCTACCTCACTAGCTCTTTCTGAATGTTCTCCCATTGCTAGAGATAGGATATGTTTATTCATCTATATATTTCTCCATCTGTTTTTTTTTTAAATTAGTTGTATTTCTCAACAGGAATATAGCATTGTCTGTTCGGCAAGTTTGTTCAAAGAACATAGCATAAGAAAGGCTATAAAACTGCCACATCTTCAATTATAATTTTTCCTACTTCTTTTTAGAAATTCTTCATTTCAAAATCCCCACCCCCTGTCCATCATGTCTTGCATAGGTGTACCACATCCACTACATGATGAAATGAATATATTGATTCTTTGATATCTATAGGCCTCAGATCATTTCTATACCTATACAATAATGCCTGGGGAACTACACCAACCTTTTATTGATGAACAGTATGCAGAGCAGGTCTACATGATGTGCTTTGAGAGAGGCTAGTAAGAGAAATTGCATATGGACAGAGAAACACATTATATTATTGTAACAGCATAAATGATTTATCAGATCATTTTCTATTGTGATTGAAAGTCAGCATAAAAAGGGCACTGCATTCCTATTGTTGTTGTTGTTCATTCTTCATTTTCAAAGAGAAACTCAGAAGGGTGATGTCTTGACTTGCTTGTGAATTAGATTTAAGTGAGGCAGAGTTGCACAAAGTCATCAGTCTTACTCTCTTCCAGAGTCATCAAATTCCACTGGCAAGACGAAAATCAAAACCACTGGCCATGGTCCTAGATGCAGTGGATGACTTTGGTGCCTTCCATGTCTGACCAAGCTCTGAGCGCTACACTGTGCCTGCTTTAGCCATCTTCATTGCCATTGGAATAAATTGCTTTCATCTGCCCATTCTGCCAGGGGAAGACTTCACATACTTAAAATAGACTTGCCCCACACTTGTTGATGGGTTTGAGACCTATTGGTTATCCTTAATCTGGTTCAGCCCATCTGCCAAGAGGGATGTGGCCACTGCACATGCTGCCACTTCCTACAGCCACAAGTGAAAGTTGAATGGTAGGTGGACACCAAATGTGGATGAGCAGACTGGAAAAGGGATCAGCAAGTGCTGATCTCAGAGGTTAACAATCCCCCCTCAATACCCCCATATGCCTCATATTCCTACTATATGGAAAATAGAGGAACAGAGAGACAAGTGGGATTTTTCAAAAATCTTTTTCAAATATTTAATACATTTAACTAGAGCCAGTTTGAATTCATGGAACTCAACCAGGTGAATTAGTCACATGCTGAATTTTTTTTGTTTGTAGCGCTGTCCATGGTACTGAATATAAACTGCTAAAGGTGAAGTTAGTTCTTTGTGTTCTGTACTACAGATTTAGAACCAATAAGCAAAGCACATATGTTGCTGGGTTTGAAGTCATTTAAGTGGTGTCAGTGTCCTACTAACCTGGTAGCAATACTATGAAAATTTACTGAAAAAGTTCATTAAAAAATTTTCTGATTCTCTACCTGACCTTACAGAATTCTATTCTGTGCAGTATAAGTAAGCTATTGTCTTCACCTTCCTAAAACATTTCCTTTACTACCCATTGTCATGGATAAATATATACATAACCACTTCTGATCAGTTTCCAAGGTTTTGGTTCAGAAGAGGTCATCTTTGTGCACTGTACTAGTAGAAGAACAGGATTCCTTGGGGAGGTTGGAGAACAATGGTCCATATGTATCTATTTAAAGCTAAAGAAATTTGGAGGCTCTTGCTAAGCTAATTAAAGCACCAGAGTACTAGCCCCTAGTGAGAATATTCCACCACATGTTCTTCTAGGTTTGTGCCTGAATTTCAAAGTCCAAAGGTCCTATCAATATCTACCTGTACAAGGAAGAGACTGTTGGAGAAAACAGAACTTATTAAACATTCTGTATCAAAGGTATAGCTCCTGTCACAATTTAGAACTCAATTTTCCATTCAACTCTTTACCTTAACCTCTCAAGGACTCCTATCACTGAAGTATGATAAAGATTTTTTTCCCGTTTAACTAATGTGTGTGTATATACACGTACACTAAGGTACAGAGACCTCTGAACTAATTAAATAAAGGCCTTGATGTAGAATGTGGTGATAAAATGTTAAGTATTTAAACATTCAGTCATTTCCCTGCCCTGAAACAAACTCACTAAAGTAATAGTGAAATACACAGAATTAAAAGAATAAAATTCCAAATGATATCTAATAATCTGAAGCAATGAAAAGTATCTCCTTTTTAAATTGTTTTGTTGTAAGTCTATGAAATATGTTAGGACATTGAAGAGAAATAAAAACATAAAACAATTACTCCCAGAATTAAACAAAGGATTAACCATAAGGTCTCCTAAAAGAAGTAATTTGGTGAGTAAATAATTTCCAATTTGTGCTCCTTGTTGATCTAAGCTCCATAGATTTGAGAGGGAGCTAAAAGGAAAATAAACATGAGGATGACATCAACATTTTATTCAAATTAGACACCACATAAATGGTGAAGATACATGTTTACTTCTTATACTAAATTTCTTTTCCATTTCAGAAAATTTATTTTTACCCATATTCTCACTACCTGGACCCAAGCCATGCCATTCTTATTGCTCTCTATGTCTAGTAGTTACACCATCATTTCAGCTAAAATGGCAGAATTATAAAGCTGGAAGGGACTTTAGATATTACTAGTCAAGCATATACCTTTAAAACATCCTGATGACTTATCTGAAAATGTTCCTTTCACCTCTGCTTAAAGACCTCATTGGGGTTTCAGGTGGAGGGAAAACACCTCCTGAAGCAACCTATTCCACTTGTGTATAGCTATAATTCTTAGGAAGCTTTTCTTGACATTAAGCCTAAACATAACCTGATGCCAGTCACTGATATAAAGAAAGGTTCCATAGGCAATAAAATATTTATAGCAAAGGTATTAATAGTAGCAAAGAACTGGAAACACAGTAAATGCCCCTGGGTTTGGAAATGGATGAAGAAATTGTAGTACATGAATATGACGGAATATGACTGTACTATAAGAAATAATAAATATGATGAATAAAGAGAAGTTGTATACAAAATGAACTGGTGCAAAGTGAAACAAAGCAAAAATATATGACTACAATAATTAAATGGAAAACACAACAACCACAAACCAATCCAAAATAAATGTTGCAAAATTACAAAGAACAAGATTATCCCCAAAGAAGAGTTATAAGAAGAAAATCTTACCCCTTCTTTTGTAGAGATTAGAGATTCATGAATATTTAATAATGCACACATTGTAATATATGTGTGTGTTAATAATTATTTCTGAATTTTTCTTATTTTTCTCTTTTAAAAAAGTCTTCGTTATAATGGATGGTACTCTGGGAGGGTGAGGAAAGGGATACAAGAAGAAAATTAAGCACTGTAAAAACAAATTATATCAATTAAATTTATGTATAGAAATTTACCTCCTCTTCTTCCTGGGTCTGCCCTTGGAAACCATGCTCAAATATGCACAGCTATTTTTGAGATATCCTTCTTTGCTGCTGCCATCACAAACCTCATCAAATATCCAATCAGTCACCAAATTCTGTACTCTTGTAATATTTCTCCTCTTTGTTCCATCTTTACAATTTCTACTGTCACTGTTCCAGTTGTGGTCTAGACTACCTTGAACCTGCTCTTTTGTAACAACCTTCTAAAAGCCTACTATTTTCTTCTTTCAATCTGCACTGAACACTATAAACATAATACCCTTCTTCTTTAGTAGTTTTCCATTGTCTAGCCAGTAGAATATGAGCTCATGATTCTAGTATTTAAACCACACTTGCTTTCAAGACTCTCCATGCTCTGGCCCTAAATGATATTTCACCATTTTACCACTGTTCCCAAACATATACCCTACTTTTAAGTATACATGAACTATCTACCATTTCCCCAAAATGCCTATATGCAATGCTACCATTGTGCTTTTTTCTCATGCCATTCCTTCCACCCAGAAGTTCCACCTTATCTCTATTTACTAAAATTAGGAACCCATTGCCAAGAACTGCAATAACATTGTGTTCATAACTCTTTTATGTCTTTTGTCACAATCTACTTTGTTTTATAGGGTTATTTCTGTACATCTTTCAACTGCCCTAATAGACTGTATTATTCATGAGGTTTGTAATCACCCTGAATTTCTAGCACCATGTTTTGCACTTGATAGACACTCAATGAATATGTTACCTGAATGAATGGAACAGAATATAGACACATAATCAGTGCTTATTTGTGCTTCCACATCTTCTTATACAAAGTCTTAAATTCTTTGAATAATACAGCATTCTATTTTTAAGAGATAAGATTAGTTTAATAAACAAGCTTCTAGGGTACTTATTACCAGAAGGTCTTACAAATACATATAAATGTCATCATAGATAGTACAAGATGACCAGGGAACCCAAATTTCCTAAGATTTACTTTATGCTTTTGTTCATATGTTTCTTGATCCCCAGAATGCCTGCTACCTATCAAAACACATCCTTCTTTCAATACCCAACTCAAAAGACCTTTCCTTCATGAAGCCATCCTTGATTCCTCTGATTGTTAATTATATTTAGCTTGTCAGATTTCATTTGGCACTTAATATTGGTCTTGTGAATTCATCATGCTCTTATTATGAGAGCTGTATTATCTCCATTACTGAATTACTGATTCTTGAAAATAAGGACGATGCCTATGGTTTTCTTTTTTATCTCCCTCAATATTGAGCACAATGGTATGAACTTAATAGTCATTAAGTGAATATTTCTAAAATGATGAACAGATAAATGACAATCATAGAATGCCTAGTTTACATTGGAAGTTAAAGCTTGACTCTTGCTCCCCAGGCATTCTCAACCCCTTCTGAAATATAAAGAGGATCAAAGGAAGTCAGAGGGTAGAGGAATAAAGATAGGGAGTAAGTCAACCACAAGTTAGTTTGAAAAAATGAACATGGAGAAAGAGAGAAAATGCCCTATCTATCTCTGTTAATCCATTTACTGTAAGTAGTGGAAGATAATACCTAAGAAGAAAAATAGTAGAGATATAAGCAGTAATTCAGAGGAGACAAAGTCTAAGAAGTGAGACAAGAAAAACTCATGAACTCAAGATGTCTATACATGAATGTACAAAGTATGGATAACAAATAGCATATACTAGAACTCCTACCAAATGTAGATTAATTTTATGTCAAAAATGTCATCACTAAGGTTTGGTAGTATTGAAATTATAACAGGAATTTGGCCATGAATGATTTATCTAACTCATTTAAAACAAATATATAAGATAAAAGGGATGGTGAGACTAAGAAGATATACTCATATTAAGAAAATGAAAAATCTCAAGGGGGATGACATTTACAAATTTTAGGGGGAATAGTGAGTTCATATGAACTTAGAGGAAAGTTGCTAGCAACATGTCCCAAGAATCTTTCCTTAGCCCTAAGCTGTTCTACATTTTAACGAATGACTTGTAAGAAAGTGAAGATGGCATGCTTATCACATTTTCAAATGATACAAAGCTGGAGAAGATAGTAAATAATTTGCAAGATCAAGTCAATATCCAAAATTTTTCTACCAGCTACAATGGGCTGAATCTCATAAAGAAAGTTAATAAATATAAATGCAAATTCTTAAACTCGGGTTCAAAAAATTAAATTCACAAGTAGAAGAAGAGGGAGGAATGGCAAGACAACACTTTGTCTGGAATTGATCTGGTGGTTATGGAGGGCTAAATGCCCTATTTGAGTCAATAATGGAATATGGAAGCCAAGAAACAGAATCTAAGCATATGCTATGTGCATGGATAGAGGTATAATGTCCAAGTCTAGGGAAGTGACAGTATCTGCAACAACAATCTTTCCTGGTTATACTCCATCTGGAGTACCATGTTCAGGTCTGGGCACTACATTTTAGGAAGGATATTGAAAACTTGAAGTATACCCTAAGAAGGGCAACCAGAATATCAAAGACCTTAAGTCTATGCTACATTATAATTTATTGAAGGAACTAGGTGTGTTTAGCCTGAAGAATAATTTCATGTGAATAAAATAACTGGTCTTCAAATATTTGAAATGCTAACATCTGGAAGAGGGATTATACTTGATCTAGTTGGCTCTAGTGGGCAGAACTAAGAACAAGAGTTAGAAGTAGAAAACAGGGAAGGGTAAGCTTGATATAATTTCTAACATTTAGCATTATCAAAAAATGCAATGGAATTCCTCTGCACAAAATGGTTTCCTTTCAAAGTAAGTCTTCAAGCAAAGAGTGGATGGCCACTTGTTAGATATGATATAGAGGAGATTCTTGATAAGTTATGGGTTAAATTAGATGATGTCTGAGATTCTTTCCAACAATATTATTCTCTGATTCTGTAATAGTAAAAATGAAAAAATTTACACTGAAAAGATCGGCACATTTTTTAAAAAACTAAAAGCAAAAACATAATCAACTGCATGACTGGACAGCCAAAAAACTCAATGCAATCTCGTAAGAAGCATAGTGTTCAAAATGAGGTATATTATAGTCCCAATAGTGTTGTGTTCAATTCTACACACAATTCTTTTTCATTAACCTTGAGAGATAGCAACGATTCCACCCTAAAATAATGATAGAATAGGAGAAAGGATTTGGATATAATCTTACAAGCTTTTTAAATTTCTAGAGAACAGGTTTTAAAGATTAAGAGAAATGGTGAGTAAAATACCATAACCTAAAATTATACAGGAGAAGTGAGTCCAAGAGGAAGTAAAAGATCTCAATAATTACATAAGAAAACATCCAACCACAAACAAAAATTATTCCTATATGGAAGAAGAGGCTTACAGACATTCTAAAAATGCATTTTTTGGGCTAAAGACTCAAAATACAAGATCCTCACTGACCTATTCAAATTTATGTGTGTCTGTACATATATACATATATTTGCAGGGGATGGAATCAAGGGAAGCTAGCTTTAAAAAAAAAGCACAATAGAGTGATATAGTCATGTAAAAATTGTATCAAAAAAAAAGATTAATGGACCTGAGTTCAAATCTGGTCTCAGACACTTGACACTTACTAGCTGTGTGACCCTGGTCAAGTCACTTAACCCCAATTGCCTCAGTAAAAAAAAAAAGTGTAATTTGGGGACAGCTAGGTGGCACTGTGGATAGAGCACTGGCCCTGAAGTCAGGAGGACCTGAGTTTAAATCCAGCCTCAGACCAAACACTTGACACGTACTAGGTGTGTGACCTTGGGCAAGTCACTTAACCCTGATTGCCTCACCAAAAAAAAAAAAAGAGAGATTAGTGCAGAAGGAGTCAAGACTGGTGATGAATTCTAAAAGCAATAAAAAGGGATTTTTAAAGCTCTATGTGGGTAGAAGACTGAAAAAAAAAGCAAGAAGGTTCCTTTCAGGAGTAACTGGTAAGATTTTAACTGATAGAAAGAATTCAGAACTACTGAATCCTTATGTTGTAAGCCAAATGAGGGCAGAGACCATTTGATTTTTTTTGTGACCCCAACACCAAGTACCATGTCTTTCATACAAAATGGACTTAATAAATGTTTTTCAAAGTGAATTGATTTTGAGATGTACCCAAAGAAAGACTTCCCTAATATCAAAGTTTTGGGGATTCCTGAAAAGAACATAGGGAAAGTAATTAGGGAGCAGAGGATAATGATATCCTTCAACTGGGATAGAAAAAAATCAGTGTCCCATCTCTCAATCTCATTCTATATTAAACAACTTTAAGTGTTTATTTTCAAATTATGGCTTATTTTTCCAAGCAGTTTATTTTTTATTTTCTTAAAGCATTATATTTATATAATATTTCCTAAAAATGTTCAAAAGACATCTTTACTACCTGACAACAAATTATAATATAGAGAAGCACATTGGGCTTATCTTTTTTTTTAGAAAAAGCATTTGATTTGGTGAAAGAAATGCAAAATTAAGCACTCCTGAGGTTTCACTCATCATCCTACCCATTATATTGACAAAGATGACAAAAAAAGGAATATGATAAATATTAAAGGGACACTGAGGAAATGGGCACATGAATATACCATTGGTGGACCTGTTTATGGATACCACCATTCCACAAAGAAATCACTATTTATAAACAAAAATTTACACAGTCCATGCTTTTTGACCCTGCTATACAACTACTAGCTCTATAACAAAAAGAAATCAAAAAAGAGGAAAAGGTTGTATATGTAGAAAAATGTTTATAGCATCTCTTTTTGTGTTGTCAAAAACTAGAAAATAATGGGATGACCATAAATTGGGGAATAGCTGAACAAATTATTCACTCATTCGGGTATATGAATGTGGTGGAAGTCTATTGCTCTGTAAGAAATGAAGAAATAGGTGGTTGTAAAAAAGATATGGACAGACATATAAAATGATGTAGAAGGAAGTGAGTAGAACTAGAAGAATAATTCATACAAAACATCAACATTACAAAAAATGAACAATTTTGAAGATTTTAGTAAACTAATGTAGAATAAAATTAGTCAAATCAAGAGAACAATTTATATAAAAACATCAACACAGCAAAGATAAATAACTTTGAAAGCTGTAAGAACTATGATCAATGCAATGAACATTCATGATTCCAGAGTGTGGATAATAAAGCATGCTATCCACTTCCTTACAAAAAGGTGATAGATATAAGGTACAGAATGAGAAAAAAAATATTTTTAATCATGGCAATTGAAAGAATTATTTTTCTTTTCTTTTTGTTGGGAACTGAATAGAAAAGAAAATAATTTATTTAAATTTAAAAATATCTATAATTTTAAAAATACATTCTGGGATTTTTGTACTATGTACCCAACAAAACTGAGCATAACCCTTTGGAGAGAAAATGGACATTCATTGAAATAGAGAACTTCCTAATAAAAAACCCAGACTCATAGAAAATTTAACATTCAAACACAAGACTCAAGAGAAGTATAGAAGGGTACGAAAAAGAAAACATAAGGGACTCAGTAAGGTTTGTTATTGTTCAGTTGTTTTTCAGTCATGTCTGACTCTTTGTCTCCCCATTTGGGTATTTTTTTGGCAAAGATACTGAAGTGGTTTGCCATTTCCTTCTCCAGCTTATTTTACAGATGAGGAAACTAAAGCAAACAGGGAGAGTTAGGTGACTTTCCCAAGGTTACACAGCTAGTAAATGTCTGAGACCAGATTCAGACTCAGGAAGATGAGTCTTCTTCACTCCAGGCCTGGGACTCCATCATATATGAGAAGTTGATATATGTAACTCCTAAGAACTTTATCATTATTAGAATAGTTAGGGGGAATCTACATAGGCAGAGAGCATGAGTGTGATTCAATTATATTGGGATGATCTCAAAAAGAAAATGAAGGTATGAGAAAGAGGGATACACTTGGAGAAGGGGGAAGGGAGAGGAATAATGGAGAGGGGATATCTCATGTAAAAGAAGCACATAAAGAACAGCTTTTGCAAGGGAGGAAAAAGAGGGAGGGTGTGGGGCATCACTTGAACATTATTCTTATTTGAATTGGTTCAAAGAGGGGGGAATACACACACACACACACACACATTCATTGGGGTATAGAAATCTAACCCAACAGAGAAGTATGAAGGGAATGGAATAAGGGAAAGGAGTGGAGGGCTGATAAAAAGGAAGACAGATCAAGGGTGGCAATAGGAGTAAAACAAACTTTTGAGGAGGGAGAGAGAGAGAGAGAGAGAGAGAGAGAGAGAGAGAGAGAGAGAAGCATAAACAGAAGAAAAATAGTATGGAAAGAAATACATAGTAATTTTAGCCATAAATGTAAATGAGATGAATTCACCTATGAAATGGAAGTGAATAGAAGAATGGATTAAAAACCAGAATTGAACAATATGTTGTTTATAAGAAACATATTGAAATATAAGACACACACATTAAATAAGGAACTGTAGCAGTATCTATTATGCTTCAGAGTAGCAGCATAATCTCAGACAAAGCAAAAGTAAAAATAGATCTAACTAAAAGAGATAATCAGAGAAACTACATTTTATTAAAAGGTACCATTAACAATGAAGTAATGTTAAGAAAAGTTGCAGGAACTTGTTCTCTGATAAAGACCTTATTTCTCAAATATATTGAAAACAGTCAAATTTACAAAAATAACATCCATTCCCTAACTGACAAATGGTCAAAGGATATGAACAGGCAGTTCTCAGAAGAAACTGAAGCTATCAATAGTCATATGAAAAAATGCTCTACTCACTATTGATTAGAGAAATGCAAATTAGGAAAATTGTGAGAAACCACTTCACACCTATCAGATTGGTTAATATGACAAAAAGGAAAATGACAAATGCTTGAGGAGATCTGGAAAAACAGGAATACTAATGTACTGTTGGTGAAGTGAACTGTTCCAATCATTCTAAAGAAGCACTTTGAACTATATCCAAAGAACTATAAAACTGTGAATATCCTTTGACCTAGCAATACTACTACTAGATCTGGATCACAAAAAGATCAAAGAAAAGGAAAAGGACTTATATGTACAAAATATTTTTGTGGATCTTTTTGTGCTAGAAAACCATGGGGAAATTGAGGGGATACCCATCAATTGGGGAATGGCTGAACAAGTTGCGGTAAATTATTGTGATGGAATACTATTGTCCTATAAGAAATGAAAAGTAGAGTGGTTTCAGAAAAACCAGAGAAGACCTATATGAATTAATGCAGAGTGAAGTGAGGAGAACCAGAAGATCAATATACACAATAACATAAATATTGTAACACTGATTAACTGTGAAAGACTTAGCTATTCTTATCAATACAATGATCCATGACAATTCCAAAAGTTTCATGATAAAAAAAAATGCTATCCACCACCAGAGAGAGAACTGATGGACTCTGAGTATACATTGAAGTATAATGTGTTCACTTCATTTTTTTTTTGCTTTTTGTGACATGGCTAATATGGAAATATGTTTTGCATGATTTCACATGTATAATTGATTACTTGCCTTCTCAATGAGTGTTTGAGAGGTTAGAGGAAGGAGAGATTTTGGAACTTAAATTTTTTGAATGTCAAAAATAAATATTTTTAAAAACTAAAAAAATAGATAACAACATAAAATGGATGTTTGATTGTATATTTTTTAACAGGCTATATATGTAATAGAGGAAAGTAGAGGGGTTTTTTTCAATAATATCAGGGATAAAGCAAGGATGCCCCTTATTGCTGCTATTATTTATCATAGTGCCAAAAATACTAGCTTTATCAATAGATCAAAAGAAATTGAGGAAATAACCAAGGCAAAGAGGGAAAAAATATCACTTTGTGTAAATAATATGATTGTAAACTTAGGAAACCTTTAAACTCTAAAATTAATTGAAATAATTAGTCACTATAGCCAAATTCCAGGATAAAAGGCAAATCTTATATTTAACCAACAAAACAGCAAAAATAGCTAAAAAGAGAAATTCTACAGATGATATAAAATAATTCAGAGTACATCTACCAAGCTCGAATTACAGACTATATGAATCCATAATTTGCAAAACTTTATAACTGCAAAACATTGTGGAAAAATATCTATGTATCTATGTGTATGTATAAAAAAGATACATATATATGCAAATAGATATTTTGTTCAAGATTCCTATAAATGCTACTTCAAATTGGCTTGGGGAACAGCCATATCTGAGAACATGGGAAGTCTATGTCATTTCACATACATCTCTCTCTAAACTTGAGATGCTTTAAAATTTAGAATAATGCTAAATTAAATAAAGTTGCTTCTGGAGATTGTGCTGAAAACATTGCAAAGAATTAATGTTTTTACTTCAACACTAATCAGCAAGCAAATATTTCAAAGACTAGCTGGGCAAGACAAGACAAGTTGAGTCAAGATTTTACTGATTCTCCTCCCTTTCCATAGACTTGTTTTCTTTGCCACTTTTGAGACAATGTTGGCTTAGCGCATGTTGTGGACTAGAAGAGATGGTATAATTGGTCTTGTCCAATATAGGCAGTGTTAAGTCATTCAGGTACTATGATTTTAGGGGAACATTGACTCTTAAAAATAACTCTGCTGAACTGCCTGACATCTTTCTCTTAGCTACACTATCTTAAGTTGCATCAGTACAAGATCAGAGTTAATATGCATCCTCTTTTAAAATTCAAATAATAATCATGGAAGAGTCAGTCATCATAGTAACATACACACCTTAAGGTGAAATAGTTCTATCAGATTGTTTTCCTACTTATACTAGTATGAGATCAGATATACTAAGAGAAATGGAATTATGATGGGAGGATGGGAAGAGAGGAGAAAGAGAGAGAGACAGAGAGACAGACAGAGAGAGAGAGAGAGAGAGAGAGAGAGAGAGAGAGAGAGAGAGAGAGAGAGAGAGAGAGAGAGATTGAAACTGGATAGAAGGGAGAAAAGTAATTCTGAGTATAGGGCACTTTCAAGGAAGGCAAACCTTGGCAGGTGGGCAGGAAAATCCATCTGGAATACTCTGGACAGCCAGTACATAAATTGAAGACCATGAGTAAAAGATACATAAAGAGTAGTAGGATGCAACCAAAGTCATGCTTCACCTAAAAGAATCTCTCCTGACCTTTACCAATTTGTCCTTCCCCAGAACTCATGCCTATCTCAGTAGAGCTGTACCTAGGAGAGGGAATTCTGGGGGGAAATTACACTGTATAGATACCCTATCCCATTCCGTAATATGTATACAGAGTAGTAACTAGGACAGGGAATCTGGTGTTTTACCAATGGTTACTGAAATTTAGAGGATATCAACAATACTATCTGGGGCATGTTTTCCTGCTTTAGTGGCCACATTTTCCTGCTTTAATGGCCACATCCACAAACCCACTCCACATTTTTACAGAAGTAGGCAACTCTTCAACAGCACAGAAAATCTGAGGTGTCCTAAGGTATGCTTCCTCTCAATAACCACAACATTCCCTAAACCTGTCATCCCTTGTTCCACACATAAAAATTCCCAGTTATGGTTCTGAATGGGTACCTATGTGAATTTAGGTTTAACTTCAATTTGATAAAGAGAACCATGTGGGCTGAGAGATATGAGAGAAAGTGAAAATTGGCTCCACCTTCTTTGGCTTGGTACTGAGAGATCACCATGAACTAAGCGGATGTATATAGGAGAGTCTGATATCTTTATGAACCCTATGTAGACAAATTACTTTCTTCCCTCCTCCTCCCTGCAATCCCCTATTTTGCCTCAACCTTGGTGTGTCAATATTATTGAAGTAGGAATGACCCTAATCATAGAGGTCAGGGCAAACACAGAGAACCCTCAGAATAGCTCTGATTCTCAATCACAAATGTAGCAATTGTGGCAATGCTAAAATCATAGTCAATACTCATCTCTGAATTACACTGTTCATGTTTAATGAATGTGGGTCAAAGTACTTAAAAGATCCCAACTATAAGAAAGTGAAAGTAAATTTTAATTGCTTGAATTGGGAATGAATTAATAGTACACAATTTGGTGGAATGGGGGAGGGCTTGGGTTATTGCAGCTGCAGAAATGGCTGTGTTTCAAGTCATTAGGAGAGAGAAGTATTTCCTCAGGTTGGAGCACTCCATGCAAAGGGCTGGAATCATCCATGTGCCCTGACATAGAAACCTCTAAAATGGCCATGAGAAACAATCCAGGAGAATGAGACATTGGGTTAGGTAAGTGAATCAGTTTCTATTAACCTGATGACCCATATGCCTTTTCAGTTTCATTAAAATGCCAAACAGATGCTTTTGTAGTCTATCCTAGAGGTAATAGGGAGCCACTGAAGCTTCTTGAGCAAATGAGTGACATGGTCAGACGTGTGCTTTAGTAATAACAGGTTGATAGCTGTATGGGAGGTGAATTAGAGAAGACAGAGGCTAAACAAAGGGAGATCAGTTAAGAAACTCTCTAACCAGTACACAAACAACAACAAAAAATAAATACATGCATTGTAATTTGAAGAAGAGAATACTAAAAACTGGGAGGTCTAGGACAGTCTTCCCATAAGAGGTGTTACCTGAACTGAACCTTGAAGGACACCAGAGATTCTCAGAAGCAGAGGTGAGCATGGAGCATGTTGAAAGTATAGGGATCCTTTGAAAAGATTCAGAGATAAGAGATGGAATTTTGAGTTTCAAGGACAGCTAGTAAGCCTATGTAGACATAACATAGCATGTACAAAGGGCTACAATTAGAAATATCTAGATATGTTAATGGGGAAATGTGGCCACTGGTAATCATGCAGGTTGAAACACCTTCAGATTTTATCCTTCTGTATTCTGTACTTCTGGTTGTTACAAATTTGCCATGATTTTATAATTCTGATTTTTCAAGGTGAGTATCTATGAAGTTCATTATTTATTAGATCCTAGATCATTTCCTTCTTGTGGCAGAAGAGCTTGTGTAACTCATTGAAACTATGAGTAATTCCATATAGGATTAATCAAGATGGATAGGTCATAGTGGAGAGTTCTTTAAAAAAAAAAAAAGGTGATCCACTGGGGAAGGAAATGCAAACCATTTCAGTATCTTTACCAAGAAAACCTCATGAATGGTATTAAAATGATAAAGATATGACACCAGAAGATGAGCCCCTAAGGTCAGAAGGTGTCCAACATATTAAGGGGAAACAGCAGTGGGAAACTACAAGTAGCTCCAGTGCTAATGAAGCAAATGGGCCAAAACCAAAAGGAAGTCCAGCTGGGGATGTGTTTGGTGATGAAAAAAAAGAATCTGGTGCTGTAAAGATCAAGATTACATAGGAATCTGGAGTATAAGATCTATGAAACAAGGTAAACTGGATGTGGTCAGACTGAAGAAAGAAAGATTGTACATTGACATCTTAGGTGTCAGTGAACTTAAATGAACTTTAGTGGGTGAATTTGATTCAGGTATAACTTACTGTGGGCAAGAATCCCTTAGAAGTGATGGAGTAGCCCTCATAGTCAACACTCAATCTGGTATGGAAAGCTATCTTATCCTACAGGAAAATAGGGGGGAAGGGGATAAGAGAGTGGGGGATGATAAAGGAGAGGGCAGATTGGGGGAGGGGGTAATCAGAAGCAAATACTTCTGAGGAGGGACAAGGTCAAAAGAGAGAATAGAATAAATGGGGGGAGGGCAGGATAGGATGAAGGGAAATATAGTTAGTTTTCCACGGCATGACTACTGCAGAAGTGTTTTGCATGACTACACAAGCATAACCTGTATCAAGTTACTTGCCTTCTCAATGAGGGTGGGTGGGGAAGGAGGAAGGGAGAAAATTTGAAACCCAAAGTTTTAAAAACAAATGTTAAAAAGTTGTTTTCACATGCAACTGGGAAATAAAATATACAGGCAATGGGGTATAGAAATCTATCCTACTCTACAGGAAAATAGAAGAGGAAAGGCATAAGAGAAGTGGGGGAGATAGAAGGGAGGGCAGATTAAGGGAAAGGGTATTCAGAATACACACTGTCTTGGGGTTGGGGGAGGGACAAGATCGGGAGAAAATTTGGAACCCAAAATATTATGGATGTGAATGTTGAAAACTAAAAAAAAATAAATTAATGAATCTTAAAAAAATCATAAAAGGGTGAGAAAAGCAATACTGGAGTATAATCTCAAAAATGACCAAGTGATATGTGTTCAAATCCAAGGCAAACCATTCAACATGACAGTAATACAAGTCTATGCTCCAACCACTGATGCCAAAGAGGCGAAACTTGCTCGGTTATATGAAGACATACATCTTCTAGAAATTACACCCAAAAAATGTCACATTCACCAAAGCGGATTGTAATACTAAAGTAGGAAATCAAAAAGTAATTGAAATAACAGGCAAGTTTGGCCTTGGAATACAAAATGAAGCAGAGTAGAGATTAATAGAGTTTTGTCAAGATAACTCATTGGCCATAGCAAACACTTTTTCAAAAACCCGAGAGGTGAAACTACACATGCACATCACCAGATAGTCAATATTGAAATCAAATTGATTATATATTTTGCAACTAAAGGTGGAAAAGTTCTATAGATACAGTTAAAACAAGACTGTGACTCGCAACATGAACTTCTTATTGAAAATTTCAGACAACCGGACAAAAATAGGGAAAATCACCAGACCACGTAGATATGTCCTAAGTAATGTCTCTTATGAATATGAAGTGGAAGTGATGAATAGATTTAAGGGATTAGATCTGGTAGCTAGAGTGCCTGAAGACCTATGGACAGAGGTTTCCAATATTGTATAAGAGGCAGCAACTGAAAAAAAATCCAAAGAAAAGGAAGAGCAAGAAAGCAAAACAACTATCTGATGAGGCTTTACAAATAGCTGAGGAAAAAAGGAAAGGGAGAGGGAAAGGAAAAAGGGAAAGATATATCCAACTGAATACATATTACCAGAGAAAAGCAGGAAGAGATAAGAAGATTTTCTTAGGCAATGCAAAGAAATAGAATACAATGGGAAAGACGAGATTTCTTCAAAAAAATTAGAGATATCAAGGGAATGTTCCATGTAAAAATGGGCATTATAAAAGATAAAGTGATAGGAACTTCACAGAAGTAGAAGTGATTAAAAAGAGGTGGCAACAATATATGGAAGAATTATAGAAGAAAGATTTTTTATCATTGATAAATATGGTGGTGTGGTTACTGATCTAGAGCCAGACATCCAGGAAAATGAAGTCAAGTGGGCCTTAGGTAGTATTGCTAACAATAAGGCTAGTAAAGGTGAGAGAATTCCTGCTGAGCTATTTAAAATCTGAAAAAAAAAATTATCCCATCCAAGTGCTGTACAAATATGCCAGCAAATTTGGAAAACTCAACAATGGCCAACATTTTAGAAAAGATTGATTTACATCCAAATCTTAAAGGACAATGGCAAAAAATGTTCAAATTACTGAAGGATTATGCTCATCTTACATGACAACAAAGTTACGCTGAAAATTCTGCAAGCTAGGCTCTAGCAATATGGGAACTGAGAATTTCCAGAAGAGCAGGTTGGTTTTCAAAGAGGCAGAGGAAATAGAGACCTGATTGATAACATTCAATGGATTATGAAGAAAGCAAGGGAGTTAAAAAAATCTATTTCTGCTTCATTGACTATACTAAAGCAATTTATTGTGTAGATCACAACAAAATGTGGCAAGTCTTCAAAAAGAGGGGAGTATCAGATAATCTTATTTGTCTCCTGAGTAACATGTATATGGGACAAGAAGCAACAAAACTGAATAAGAAACAATTGATTGGTTTAAGATTGGAAAAGGAATAAGACAAGGATGTATGTTATCACCTCATTTATTTAACTTGTATACAGAGTACATCATGCAAAATGCCAGGCTTGATGAACCAAAAGTCAAAATGAAGGTTACTAGGAGAAATATCAACAATCTTAGACATGCAGATGATACCATTATGATGACTGAAACTGAAGAATTAAAAAGCCTCTTGGTAGAGGTAAAAGAAGGGAGTGTAAAAGCTGGTTTGAAGCTTAAAATAAAAAAAAAAAACTAAGACCTTGGCAACTGGTTCCATTACTTCCTGGCAAATAGAGGGAATAGAAATGGAAACAGTGTCAGATTTTATATTCTTTGGCTCAAAGATCACTGCAGATGTTGACTACAGCCCCATGAAATGAAAAGATATTTAATCCATGGAACAAAAACTGTGGTAAACCTAGATAGCACATTAAAAAACAAAGCCAGTACCTTGCTGACAAAAGTCTGTTATAGTCAAAGCTATGGTCTGCTCAGTGCTGCTGAATCAACTCTTTTGAATTTGAAAGTCTCTTTGACAGCAAGGAGATCAAAGTAATCAATACTTTAAAAAAGTTAATGCAGAATAGTCACTGGAAAGTCAAACACGGAAGCTGAAGTTTAAATACTTTGGCCACATGATGAGAAGACAGGACGTTGGAAAAGACCCTGATGTGGGGAAATATTGAAGGCAAAAGTAAAAGAGAATGGCAAAGGATCAGATGGATAGATAGTGTCATGGAAGCAGTGAACATGAGAGTGGACAGACTTCAGGGGATACTAGAGGATCAAAGGGCACGACACGCTGTGGTCCATGGGGTCACGAAGAATGGACATGACTTAATGACAGAACAACAAATTGATTAGATATAAGTTCTGCAACTCAAGCAAGCTACCACTAAGTGTTCCTGTTTACTGAACTATGTGACAGAAACAAAGAGCAAGAGAAAATTGAGGAAGGTGTGGCAGACAGGAAGTTGATTGGGCCTCTGAAATTTTATGAACAAGCTTGTGATTCATTAACATAATTCCTTCCAGTGAGATACTGCTTCTACACACTGAAAAGTAAGGTGGATTGCCTACAGCCAATGTGTCAGAGACAGGACTCAAACCCTTATCTTCTGGTCTCTTAGGTCAGCTATCCACTATGCCATGCTACCTCTCCAACCTTTATAATTTGAGAATTTACCTTGGCTGGTTGGAGCTTATCTTTAGAACTGTCTAGTATTTTGCAAGCATTTTCTAACAAGAAATAAAGAATCATTGGATCTAAGAAGTATCCAGGATGCATTGAATATCTAAAGTTTATTATAGGAATGTCAAAATATCAAGCCCTGTGCTGAACTGAGGAAAGCAAGTTGCCATGGCAACTGAGGTGCCTATTCTCCCATTCTTGGACTGGGCATGTGCAAAATGGTGTCAACATATCTTAAAGAGAGTATAATGGGAGTAAACAATAGAGGCAAGGCACCTTGTATTTTTATTTGCCTGGTATTGGGAGGGGATGGGGAATGCAATTCCTTCTACATCATGGAATTTGAACTAGAGTGGGGTGAATCTTGAGGAATTTTAAATTTAGAATAGGTGGGGATTATTAGCAGTGGCGTACATAGTGAGCTTATCCCATTTAAATGCAAACTAAAACTATATGGATCAGTAAAACACTTAAATAAGTCAAACTTTCCTCTATTGTTTTCCTGACCCTGTAAAGTTGTAACAAGGTGAGGGAAGGGACAGTACTACATGTTTTAGCATCCATATTGATGTGAATTCAATTCAACAGACATTTATCCAGCACAGTGCTTGATAAGACATTTACACAAGACACAGTGCTAGTCACTGGTGATACAAAAACATCAATGTAATAATCCTTGCCCTCAAGGAGCTTATTATAGGAGAAATACCACATACATGGAGCTAAGTAAATACAAAGTATTTACAGTGTTATATGAATTAATTTTGAGAGGAGAGAGGGAGGGAGAGAGGGAAGAGGAAGAGAGAAAGGGAGAGAAGGAGGGAGGAGGAAGAGAGGAAGGGAGGGAGAGAGGGAGGGAGGGAGAGAGGGAGAAAGGGGGAGAGAGAGAACGCAGGATCCATTAAGCATAAGGCAGGATTCATTAAGAAAGGCCTTGTGGAGGAGATTGCTCCTGAACTATGCTTTGTAGAAACCCAGGGATTCTAGGAGGTAGAAGTGAAGAAGGGTTACAGTCCAAATATGGGGCACAGAAGCAAGACAAAGAAATCACAAAAGTGATTCCTCCGTCCTCAAATTTCTCACAAGCACTCTGTCTGGATCTCTCCTTGGCATTTACATCATCTAACATGGTGTCATAATTATTTTTGAACTTTCCATTCTCCATCCCCTACTTCATTGATTCTAAGCCCCTTGAGAGCAAGAACTGTGTCATATCTTTCGTTGTATCCTGTTTGTTGAGGTCAGTTGGGTGTCTCACCAACTATCGCAGATTCAATGTTCCCAAAATCAAGTTCTTCCTCTAATCTCCAAAGCCTGCCTCTCCCCATTCGTCTCTATTTCTGTTGAGGGCACCACATTTTCCCAGTCATCAGCCCTTCAAGTAATTCTTGATTATCTTGCCCCACCCCCAACTCCCTGCATCCAATCACTTTCCATGTTTTGATGATTTTTGCCTACAAAAAATGTTTTCCCCAGCCATTCTTTTATTTATAGTTCCACTGTCATCAAGTTTATCTGTTTCCCCTTGTCTGTACTATTAGAATTAGTTTCTAAAATAGTCTTATTGACTTTAGTTTTTCTTTTCTACAATGCATCCTTCATACAGATTTACACATATAAAAACCTAATATGTAATTCAATTCAATTTAACCCTTATTTAGAGCATATTCAATAAATTAGGTGCTAAAATATAAAGAAAAAAGTTGAAATAGGTCCATGTCCTCTAAGAGTGCACAATCTAATGAGAGGATACAACATGCACATGAGTAAATAAATTAAAAGAATAAACCAAGTTATGAAATAATTCCAAGAGGGTAGGAGCACTAACTAACTAAGTCTATCAGGAAAGACCTTGTATAATAGGAGGCACCTGAGTTGTACTTAGAAGGAAGCTAGTGTGAGGATCCCCAGGCCAAGACCACCCCTCTCTTGTTACTATTAGGAGACACCCTTTTTTCCAAAGTTAAGGCCCATCAACTAAGCTGTGCCCTGAGCTTGGCATAACAACAATCCTTTGTGCTCACCCTTTGGATGAGCTCAGATGCAGCAAAATCCCAGAATTTTTTCACACCAGCATCAGGTGGTCCCTGAGCTTGGATAAGCACCTACAGTATCCATGTTACCAACACAAAGCCCTACTATGAATCAAACTTGTCTCATTGTTACTGTTACCCCTCATTGTCAGGGTTACAAATCACTGTGTATCAACTAGTATATGTATTTAGATTGCCCAAACCCAGCACATGTGTCTACTTTCCCTCCTCCAATGAATTTTTTAAAATTTTTTAAATTTTTTAATTAATGTATTTTGAATTATCAATAATCACTTCCATAAGCTTCTAAGCTTCAAATTTTTCTCCCTCTCCCTCCCCTCCCCCACAAGATGGCACACAATCTGATATAGGCTATACATATACATTCCTATTAAACATATTTTCACATTAGTGATGTTGTAAGTAAGAATTAGAAACAATAGGAGGAGCCACCAGAAAGAGGAAACAAAATACAACAGGAGAAAAAAATAGCAAATAGTATGCTTCAACCTGCATTCAAACTCCATAATTCTTTCTTCTTTGTGGATAGCATTTTCCATCATGAGGTCTTTGGAAACATCTTAGATCCATGCATTGCTGAGAAGGGTTAAGTCTATCAATATTAGTCATTGCACAAAGTGCCTGTTACTGTGTACAACATTCTCTTGGTTCTGCTCACTTCACTCAGCATCAGATCACACAAGTCTTTCCAAGTTTTTCTGAAGTCAGCTTGTTCATCATTTCTTATGACACAATATTATTCCATTACATTCATATACCACAACTTGTTCAGCCATTCCCCAATTGATAGGCATCCTCTCAATTTCCAATTCTTTGCCACCACAAAAAGAGCTACTATAAATATTTTCGTACATGTGGGTCCTTTTCCCATTTGTATGATCTCTTTGGGATATAGCCTTAGAAGTGCTATTACTGGGTCAAAGAGTATGCACATTTTTATAGCCCTTTGGGCATAGTTCCAAATTGCTCTCCAAAATGTTTGGATCATTTCACAACTCCACCAACAATGCATTAGTGTTCCAATTTTCCCACATCTTCTCCAACATTTATGCTTTTCCTGTTTTGTCATGTTGGCCACTCTAATAGGTGTGATGTGGTACCTTGGAGTTGTTTTGATTTGCATTTCTCTAATCAAGAGTGATTTAGAGCATTTTTTCATATGACTATAGATGGCTTTAATTTCTTCATTTCAGAACTGCCTGTTCATATCCCTTGACCATTTATCAATTGGGGAATGACTTATATTCTTATAAATTTGACTTAATTCTCTATATATTTTAGAAATGAGACCCTTATCAGAGACACTGGTTGTAAAAATTCGTTCCTAATTTTCTACCTTCCAATGTTGGTTGCATTGGCTTTGCTTGTGAAAAAAACTTTTCAATTTAATGTAATCAAAGTTATCCATTTTGCTTTTTGTAATGTTCTCTATCTCCTGTTTGGTCATGAATTTTTTAAAAAAACTTTTTGCTTATGACCACTGTTAGTTCTTTGTTTTTATTTTGTTTTTATTTTATTTTATTGTTTTGAGTTAACTGTGGTTGTGATAACTGGTATGACTCTTTGGTATTTTCATAGTCAGCAGTGGTTGCATAACCTCTGTGACTCTTTGGTCATTTGTTTTCAGAGTTGACTTTAGGAATTCTGTGGGGAATGGAATTTCATGTATGGAAAACAGCAGGCCATTATAAGTAAAACAGAGTTCTTAAAGTGAAGTGATATGAAATAAGACCAGAAAGATACATTTAAATCATTTTGTTTAAGGCTTCAAAGGCCAGGCTGAGGATTGTGTATTTTATCCTAAAGGAAATAGGGAGCAACTGCAGATTTTTAGAAGAGTGTGATATCCTGACAGAAATGAATGACTCAGGGAATTTCCTTGACTATACATGTTTATAACAAGGGTTTCATTTTTGTTTCTTTCTCAATGGGGTGAAGCGGGTGGCAAGGAGAGAAGGCAGATTTTTGTTCATTGAAAAAAGCAGAATTTAATTTAAAAAGAGAGAGAGAGAGGTAGAGGCATAGACATATTTATGTTTTATGATGATGTGTGTATGTTTATGTGTCTCCATTTGATGGCTTTATAGAGAATGACTTAGGAGGAAAAACTTAAAAATAAAAGTATATTACATTAACCTAGGTAAAGGTGATGAGTACTTAAACTAGAGCACAAGTTATGTGAGTGAAAGGAAGTAAATGGAAGAGAAAGATGCTAAATGTTATAGGGACAATATTGTCTGGACTTGGCAATTAATTGTTGGGAAGGAGTGAGAAATTAAGGAAAAAGTGAATATGGCAGCCGTGTTGTGAACCTGGGTAACATAAAGAATGGTAATGCTCTCAAAAAAAAAGTTTTGAAAAGGGATGAATTTGAGGGAAAAGATAAAGAATTCCATTATAGACATATTAAGTTTGAGATTCTACTACAATGTCAACATGAGAGTGTCTAATGGGCCATTGTTAATGTGGTACTAAAGCCCAGGAGAGAGGTTAAAGCTACATAAATTGATTTGTAAGTCATCTATATAGAAATAATCATTGAATCTATGGAAACTAATGAGATCAGCAATTTAGAAGGTATAGAGAAGACCAAGGACAGGGTCTTGAAAACTCCTTAAATCTAGTGGGTGGGAAGAGGATAAATATACAGAAAAAGATATTGACAAAGAACAGTCAAGGTAAGAGTGGAGTCAAGAGAAGAATATCTTGGAAGACAAGAAAGAAAAATATGTCAAGGAGGAGGGGATGAGCCACAGAGTCAAAGGTGTAGAAAGGTGAAGTAGAATGACAAGTGAGAAAAGGTTGTTGGATTGAGCAATGAAGGGATTTTGGATATTGTTGGACACAACTATTTCAGTCAAGAATTAGGATAGAGAACTAGATTTCAAAAGAATGAATACAGAGTAAAAAAGGAAGAATAGAGGCAATGAGTGTAAACTACCATATCTAGCATTTTAACTGTAAAGAAAAAAGACAAATCATGATAGCTTGAGGGGATAGTAGAGTCACATGAAGGTTTCTTTTTTAATTGACATCTTTTGTTTTCATATCACCTTTATTTCCAAATATACCTCTCCTTCTCCTTATCCAGTTTGCTATCCCTTATAACAAAGAATAAAAAAGAAAAGAAAGGGGGGAAGCATTATAGTATATTCCTCACTGATAGTCCCCCTACTTCTGCAAAGATGGGAGGGAGATGCAATATCTTATCTTTCCTTTGGGACCAGATTTGCTCATTATTACAGGGTTCAGGTTTGTTTTATGGGGGGCTGTTATTATTGCTCTTTCCATTTCTATTTTTGCTTTCTGTGTATTTTTTCCTCTGTCCAGGACATAGACATGGGGATGTGGAAGTCTGATGGTCAAAGTGGATATAGTAGATTGTTTTTGATCCATTGACTATAGAGAGACTATTACTTAAAGAGACAGGGTCACCTTACCCTGAACTGGAGGATGTCTATGTTTTGCACCCTCCTCTGATGATCTGATTCATTCAAAACCTTGTTTAGGTAGGGAAAAAGCATGGGGAAAACTGGCTGTGTCAGTTGCAAAAGATCTTGCTGTTTTCTACCCCTTTCCCAATCCTTCTCTCCTTTTCTTTCTGCCTCCCATTGACTTATCAAATTCCATGGATCAGAATAGCCTGCAATGACCTTGCCTGTTTCTTGGGTGCAGTAACCATTTGCTGAGGTAATATAATTTTAAAGTATTGCTTTTCTACTTATACTTAGTTGAGATAAGGTGCACTGACAAAAATGGAATTTTAATGGGGGGACAAAAGGACACAGAGAAGTAGTTTTTAGGTATAGAAACTTCTCAGGGTGGGAAAAACCTATGTAATATGTCCCACTCTGAACACCCTTGATGTTGAAGCAATATGTATAAGGAGGAGGTTACATTAATGAAGGAATGAGATTGCAGAAAAAATGGTAAAAAGTCAACAATGGCATATTTCTCCTTAAGGAAATCATGCTGATTTAGTTGCACCAAACAAATTTATATCTAAAGAACAGAGGATGATAATATTAAAAGTTAACATTATTCTTCACTATCCACCCTATTATAGATAAATTTCTCCATAGCCAAGCTCCCTGCAATGACCTTCTGATATCCCACTGTCTTCTCTCAGAGGCATCAACATCCAGGATCACACCTACCATGGATCCTAGTGTACCAGTTTCTCACCACACTCAACTGAATTTACCTTTAAAATCTTAGTTGAGGGCACCTTTCATACTGCTTACTTTCAGTTCATTCAGTGCTCCTTTCCCAATTTGCCAAACTTGCTTGTTATACTTCTAACACTAGTTTTCTTTATGGGTCAAAAAGATAGCAAAAATAGCAACAGTGAAGTCAAAGTCAGCACTTATGTCTTCCCTCAAGAGGTTAATTACAGAGTTTTTGTTTAATGAGCATGGGTCAAGATGGTTTTCTTTGGGGATCATAGCTCCAAGAAAGTTAAAACAAATTTTAATTGATAGAATTGGGAATGAATTAATTGTGTAAAGTTTTAAAAAATGCACCTCCTGCTGCAAATGAACATCTATTTCAAGTCAAGGGAGAAAAAAGTCCTAGCTAGAGTTCATTCTTTCTGTTTGGAATGCTCATCTGGCCCTAGAACCAGTTGGGTCCTCTGAAGTTAAAACTTTTGAATGTAAAGAAGAAACCCAGGGGAATGAAAGGTTGGGATAAGTAAGTGAATCAGACACCCCATGGACACTGATGGCTTTTCAAACTCAGTGCCTATATTTAATCCCAATTCAGATTTCACTAAAGTTCAATTGACTGATTATGTGGATATCTGAGGCAGAAGGATGAGGGAGACAGAAGACTATGAACTCTATGACCTGTGTGATTTTAATAAGTTACTTAATCCCTTTGAAACTCCATGACATCATTTGTACAATGAAGTTGAAATAATCATACTGAAGAATCCTTCAATCTCTAGGATTTTATGCTTCTGAGATGCCAAACTCTAAATCATCAGCTCTGTGATGATATGTTAAGAGTTTTCCATTTAGATCCCTGGTGATTGGGGTCCACCATTTAACATCCATTTATTCATTCACCAAACCTGTATTATGCCCCCATTATGTCCTAGGGAGTATTCTAGGCACTGGTTATATAGAAACAAAATTCCAACAGTCTTTTCTCTTAAGAAGCTTATATTCTCCTGAGGAAAATGTACATAAATTGGTAAGTACAAAATAATAGAAGTAAATACAATGTAATTTTATTGAAGGGGGGATAGAAGAGAGTGCTAACATCTGGGAAGATCAGAAAAGGTCTTGGGTATCAATGGCATTTGAACAGAGCTCTGAAGGAAGTTAGGGATTCCAATAAGAGCAGATGAAAAAGGAGGACATTTCAGGAAGGGGGAACAGACTGAATAAAAACATGGAGACAAGCAATGAACTGTAATGGATGTGAGACAGAAGCAAGTCAGCTTGGCTAAAACTTTGAATCTGTGAGGGGGAATAAAATTAAATTAGACATGACCAGTAGCTTGGAGCAAAACTGTAAAGGCTTTAAACATCAAATCAAAGTATTTGTATTTTATCCACAAAGAAAGAAAGGAAGAAAGGGAGGAAGGAAGGAATGACTGAATAAACAAATGAAGTAATAAAGGAATCAGCATTGATTAAATATTTATTGTTTGCCAAGAACTGTACTAAGTACTAGGGATAAAAATTTAAAAGGCAGATACTACTAGGTCTCAAAGAACCCATCTTCCAATTAGGGGAGAGAACACATAATGATAATCTGTTTATATGGTGCTTGAAACTATGCAAAGTGTTTTGATTTCTTATCTAACTTCAACCTTAGGGGATAGGTGTTATTATTATCCTCATTATATAAATAAGGAAAATGAGTCTGATAGAATTTAAATGATTTATGCAGAGTCACCCTGCAAGTAAGTATCTGAGGAAGTTTTCAAACTCAGGTCTCCCTGATTCCATGTCTGGCACTTTATCTACTATGTCATCTACTTGTTCATATAGGAGAATTCAGCTCCAGGGCAGATGGAAATGCCTAATGGTCCTTATGGTACAGATAGAGGGCAGGTAGTAAGAGCTACCAACTTACTGGAAGGATAGTCATTGGTGATTCACTGCTCAGCCAAGAGGTGTGACCAATCATATCCTCCTACTTGGGTGGGGTGAGGGACTGGAGAGACCTATCCCGTGGTTTCTGAGAAAAGAGGACTGGATATAAGAGTCAGAGTAGAGCATGAGCTCTGTGTCCCTTCACACAGGGGTGGAAATGGAGTGAGTGGTCACCATACAGTTTAGAGGGAGATTCTAGCATTCATTGGAAAATGGCTAAAAGAGGCTGAAAAAAAGGTAAAGGAAGTGCTCCTTACTACCTGCTCTGACTGGGCCCTCCAGCATCTGTTGGGATCTTGGCATCAGGTAGGCAAGAGTAGTTTAGAAGCAATAGGGAGCCAGAGAAACTTTTTGATCTAGTCAGATCCATGCTTTAAGAATGTCAGTTTGGCAGCTTTGGAAGAATAGTCTAATAGGCCACTATAGATGAAAAATATGCTAATTCCCTGTGGGGTTCATCTAGCCCAGGACTTCAAGAATTCTACTAATCAAGACTTGATCAAGGATTTCATGTTGGAAAAAGATGGCTTTTCAATGTAGTTTCCTTCAATTTGGAAGTGATATATGATTGCTGTTGTTAGGTAGATTATGTGTGTATATGCAGGCATCTTTCCCACTTTAAAGTACAGAATATAGATGATGTATTGATGATTTTACTGCTTTTTTACCATGCACTATGAATTACACATTTGGATATTGGAAAAGCCTTGAATTCCCTGCTTGTCCCAGCTCCCAATGATACCACCATGTTCTGAATTTCCATATATTTCATTGTATATACCAGTCTCCTGGAACTTAATTTTTGCTGTGTTGTATTATCAGTGATCCTTTAAGTGTATTTGCCCTGAAATCTTGGCAATGATCAAATTGTTGAGAGGCCAAAAAGGTAACATATGGACCAAAGGTCATGAAAGCACAATTTCCTTTCTGAATTGCTATAATTGTAAACCTATATGCCTAGTATACAGCTCACTGTCTTTAAAAATAGTGAGCTGATTACAAGGTTGATAACCGTGATTCTCTATTACTAGTATTATACACATTCATCCTAACTTGAGTTATATGATAAACTAGTCAGACCTTCAGGACCTGCTTCCTATTCTATTACCACCAACACAATGGTGCATCTTAGTTTGGGCTGGGAGGCAACTTGGTGGGCTCTGGAAAAGTTCAGGATCTGGAGTCAGAAGATTTGGGTTCAAGTACTAGCTTATTACATGTCCTAGCTGTGGGACTGTGAAAATGGAATTGATAACATCTTTCCTAGGTATCTCAAAAGATTGCAATTGCACTTTGTAAACATTTAATTGCTACATGGGCATGTACCTATCTGTTGGATTGTCAGTCTTGCAGACTGAATCAAACTAGAAAGGAACTTTAACATTTTAACATAAAGTAATGGTAGCAGGTGCTTTACCTGAGGGTTTGGCTTTATATTAAGGAAGGATGTGCATGTAGCCCTATAAGTTTATCTATACAAAGCACATGGGTGAAAGTATACAGAGACTTTTCCAATATCCAGATGAGCAACAATCAGAAATTTTCCCACAAAGGTTTCTTCCAAACACTCTGTCCCCAGCAAGATGGCAAATCCTTTGAAATTGGAGACTCTTTCATGTCCTGAGAGTCTATCCCAGTGTTCTACATATATTAGGTGATAATAAATAGCGGATTAGCTAATTGTCTGTCACCAAACCTCAAGTGATCCCGTGTGTCCTTCTGCTCCCACAGTTAAAGGGAAATGCATTCAGATAACTGGACCCAGGTAACAGAATTTGTGCTGATTGGTTTCCCTGGAAGCTGGAGCCTGCAGATCATACTATTCTTGGGGCTTCTGGTAACATATATGGTGACAATCCTGGGGAACTTGCTCATCATTGTGCTGAGCTGCTCTGACCACCGCCTGCAAACCCAGATGTATTTCTTCCTGAGAAATCTGTCCCTCCTGGAGCTGGGGTGGGTCTCTGTTGTGGTCCCCAAGATGCTGGTCAGCATCCTCACCAGGGACTACTCTATCTCCTTTGCCGGCTGCATCATGCAGTCCTACCTCTATTTCCTCCTGGCCACCACTGACTATTTCCTCTTAGCTGTCATGTCCTTGGATCGCTATTTGGCTATCTGCCATCCGTTACACTATGAGACTCTGATGAATGGTCCCATCTGTGTCCAACTAGTGATAGCCTCCTGGATTGCTGGCTTCCTTTGGGTTCTCTCTCCTACCATCCTCATGGCTAACTTGCCTTTCTGTGGCCCCAATGTCATTGACCACTTCTTCTGTGACAGCTGGCCTTTGATGCAACTCTCCTGTGGGGATACCCAACTTCTGAAGTTAGTGGCCTTTATACTTTCCACAGCTGCTCTTCTGGGCTCTCTGGGACTGACTTCTGTCTCCTATGTCTGCATCTTTGTTATTGTCTTCCGAGCTCCAACAGCCAAAGAAAGGAGGAAAGCATTTTCCACCTGTGCTTCACACCTTACTGTGGTTGTCATAGCCTATGGAGGCTCCATCTTCCTCTATATTCGCACGTCAGAGAGCCAGTCTATGTCACTTAAGAAAGGGGCCTCAGCCTTAGTATGCATCATCACTCCACTTCTGAATCCATTCATCTTTAGCCTCCGTAATGAAAAGGTGAAGCAGGCCCTAGGGGATGCCTTGAGATGGCACAGAAACATAGATGCCAGAAGGTTATAAGGACCCTGAGAAAGAGAGTGAGCATCTCTTTGTAGTTTGGGAGACAAAACGTCCCAAGTAACAGACTACCATTGTCTCCTGGAGTCAAAGAACAGCCTTAATGCTTAAGTACTGGAAAAGAAACTTCATCCATAAGTAACAAAAAGGGGTTTTGATGACTTGCTTATATTTTTAACCACAAAGAAGGTAAACACTTTCAATAGAGTCACCTTTAAATTGGAAGAATGGCTTTATGGTCTATAGCATAAAGTCAAGGAAGTTTCCATCTATGAACTTGTTTCTTCATTTACAAAATGAGCAGGTCATGGATGGGATCATCCTTGTGCCTTCCAGAGTTAATATTCTGTTATTCTGCAATTCATATATTAAAATTACATGTAGAACCATAACCAGAAATTGGGGTAAAGAAGGTGAATTCCATGCAGATAGTAGTTGGAATGGAGGATACTGTCAGTACTGTGGTAGAGGATAATCAAAATTGCATTGAACTTAGAAAGAGGGCAACCCACCTTCTAGAGATAATCTCAGTGTCCCCATGAAGTTCATGGTGGTAAAAATATTATCCAAAGAAATGGTGTTATGTCCATAGGACCTGGATAGTGGGATACTCCAAGCAAATGAAATTGTGCAGTGTTGCTTAGAACCTGTGAGAAGGGTCAGGAAAAAAGCAAGATTGTAGTGAGTATTACAAGCTGGTGGAGAACTTTAAAAAATAGATCTGTGATGTCTATATGGCATGCAGATGAGACTTTTTGAGTGATGGGGAGGAAATAGGATTCTTCCCTTTATTGAGAAATTGTTCACACTAGATACTGTCATGCTATGACAAAATCTTCACTTGCCCCACTATAATTATGGCTCTAAGTATATGCAAAGTAAATTTTTTAATGTGTATATATCTAGAATAGAGTTGTCAGGCTTTAAAATATACTACAGGAAATGCAATCTGTGTATCCCATCTATGAGATGAAAAGAGTGGCTTGTTGGTGAACAAGAGCATGTTCAAATTGGAATCAGGGTAGCATGGGGTAGTAGAAATAGCCCCGAATTTGGAATGAAGAATTTTTGACAACTATGACCTGTGAGACCTTGGACACTTAATCTTTCTGAACCTGAGTTTCTTCATCCATCAAATGGGGATAATATTAATAGTAATGTCTACTTCCAAAATTGCTATGGGAATCAAATGAAATAGTGTATATAAAGAGCATTGCAAACCTTAAAGCCCCATATAAATACTAGCTATTTTTTATTGCCCAAGGTGGCATATGAGCTTCCAAAGGGAAAGGAGTGCTGTGTCTTTATACACCTAGTATCCAACACTGTACCTTATATAATAGCTGCAAAGAGGAACTTAATTAGCATTTAATAGCTTCTCATTCTTATTATTATCATTAATAAATATATATTGAATTGAATTCAATCAAAGTAATTTTGGGTATACATGGTAATTTGAAGTTTTACAAAAACAGAGTAGAATCACTAGTTTTCATTGCAAATAGCATAGAAAATTGATCTGTTCCCATGTAGACTTTCTGAATCATTGTATCCCCCAGGACCAATAACTGTTAGCGTCCACAGGGTATATGACAGTTAGCCTCATGATGTGTGAGACACCAGGGTTGCAAGCCATCATCTCATGTTTCTGATAGGAACAATGAGGGAAAAAAGATTTACTATTTCACCAATCATTCTTCCTAATAATTCTCTGAAATTATGTTCTTTTGGAGAAGCAAAATTGACTTAGTCAATTTTGGATTGCTTGGCCCTCCCTCTATACCATCTCTTTTGATTTCTGCTATTCTTAAAGCACATCAGAATGATACTTATGGCCTTGATCCTGAAACACCCTGCTCCTGACCAAAATCACCATCATTCTTGGATTCTCACAGTTACTGCCCAGACCTTCTTCTGCCATTATGCAGGTAGGATACCATTTTATATTCACATAGTGAAATAGTGCTAGTCAGGGATTCAGAAGGCCTGGGTTCAAGTCCTACTCCTCTTTCTTACCAAGTGATCCTGAACAAGTCAATTAGTATTCAAGTCTGTCTCCTTATCTCCAAAATAAAGATAATAATCACATTGTCTACTTCCTTCACTTGTTGTCAATATCAAGTGAGATAACAAGAAAGTGCTATCTAAATATCAATCATAATTACTATGAAAGCCAATTGTCAGAAAAATATCTGACTCGTGCTCTGTCTAAATATGTCACTTTGGACTGATTTTTGCACTCAGTTAAGACAAAACACTACCAAAGGACCCAATATTTATTCTGGGAACCCCCCACCCTCAAAGCAATTTACATATTTTATCAACAAAAGGAGAGAGGAAGAAATAATGATGATCTATTACCTTGGAAATCACTGATTATATTGGAATTTGCCCATGCTACTTGAGGAAGCTTTTCCAACCCCTTGCAGTGCTCAACAATACCATATACCATGTGGATTATTGTTACTATTACTACTACTACTACTACTACTACTACTACTACTACTACTACTACTATAGTAGAGTTCCTCAAAATTGTTACTTCCAAATTGTTCTGAAAGAGCATAAAGTTTCCATGTAACTTTCTTTACAATGGTGATGATGAGTATACGGGCCTATATTATTCAGCTGACTTTCATTTTGAGTCCTCGCTGTTTTCAGGTATATATGAAATGTGAGGCCTGGTAAAGGCCTGGCAAACACTCTTTTCAAGAAATGGGAAAATGGGAAAATGTGATATCCACTGTATAGTTTATTAGGTTCAAAGAATGGCAATCATACATTTAGTGTAACTTGAATAATTGAGCAGACAAAGCTACCCATACAGGAGCCTACCATTAATATCCCACATAGTGACTGGATAGTGCAATGGTTGGGAAATGACAACATAGTGGTCCCAACATGATATAGCTGGCAATGGGAAAAGCCCCTTGATAAGCCCGTTGAATTGAACAAAAAAAAAGAAAATATTTTCGAAGCAAACCTCCAAAGGAGATATTTGAGTTGCCTGTGAGTAGACTAGTCATTATCCTAGAGTTATTGATGGAGGAGTAGCAGAAATCCAAGAAGGAAAAGGAAGAAAGAAGTGTGTGTGATGGGCATCCGGTTAACAGAGGTAATATTGAATACATTTCTCATAACCGCCATAAAGTATACAAGGAGTGCCAAAAAGAGGAGTTACCACATCTAATAGAAGAGAACAAGAATATATACTGCTACCTGTGTAAGGTTGTCTCTATTCAATTGTTCAATACAGATCTGGAGATGAGTCTGGTGTAGAAAATGTCCTAAGTCAGTAGTCACTCTTCTAATATGCTCTACCAGAAAAATCCTCAGGGATCACAATAAATGTCAGTATTAGCAATAATGTGGCTGTCTCTGGCAATATTAAGGTGTCATAGCCTCTGAAGTGAACAGAAGAGATGGCCACTACTAATAGCAATAGGAATTAAAGTTGGCCTCTTCCTTCTCAGCTTTATTATCTGAAAATTTACTTTACAAAAGGCTTCTGTTTCTATTAATGCTGCATGCTAATGCTGTATTACCATAAAGAGCTGAGCAGGGTTTCCAGAAAAGAGAAGAAGTTACATGGATTAGCAAAGTAGCTTCTGGTAAATGACAGTAATGAAGAAAGTGAGCTTCCTGTAAAGGACAGCTAATCTACCCATCTTCTGTGGCCTTCTTGACTCAAGTATCTTCCAACTCCACTTCCTTCTGGACTGAATTGCCACCAAACAGACTGATAATCACAAAGAGAATGGCAGCACTTTCCCGTCCTGCCTTCAGCCTAGACCTCATGACTATCATCCAATGAAGTAACTCCTATAGGGAAAGAGTCAGACATCCTCAGCACATGCCAAGCAACTGTCACACTTAGGGCAGGCAAGAAGCCCTAGCTGAAATGGAGGTGAACAATGAAGGAGAAGTAGAAGACATTATTTTCCAGGTAAGTCAAACTACCACCACCACCACCACCACTTTGACCATCATTCTCCCTCACACCCTGATGGAGATAGCCCAGGACACTGAACCCAAGAGCCTTGAAAACTACAGTGCCCCACAAAGTACCACTCATCATTGAGAAAGGACATTATTGTGCAGAGGGGACCCACCTTCTGCATCACCCCAAGCAACTATTGTAGAACAACTGTCACCAAAAAGCAAATAAGCAGAGGAGCTGAGGGAATGGCAAAACTTGTCCCATCCCCAGAAGATCAGTCCTACTTTCAGCCCAATCTCCACAACTATCACCCAGGAAAGCAACTCCTGTGCAGAAGGTTCTAGTCATTCCCAAGACTTCCAAACAACTGTGACACACAAAGCAGGCAAACCACCTAGCTGAAGCAACAAGGCAACGTGGGAGAAAGAGGAGGAAACGTGCCAGACAAGTGAAACTAACTCTGCCACTTTGACTACCATCTCCCCTCAGACCATCATTAAGGTAACTCAAGACCCTGGGCCTAACAGGGTTGGGAATAGCAATGCTTTCAGCCCAGTGCCCTCAGCTATCATCTTGGGCAGCAACCCTTGTAGGGGCACAGCCTAGCCACTCTTCCTACAGGTGCTACAGCCTCAGATACTGAAGACCTAGAAATGGACCAAATCCTTAGCACTGTCAAATGGTTCAACATCAGAAACTGATATGAATTTATCAGTGAAAATGATTTTAAAGAAGAGACATTACCATCTGCTTTGCTACTGCAACCAAAAACCTCTACATCTGACTTGCAGCTGAAATCTTTCATGTATGTTGTCTCTGCATTAGACTATGAGCTCCTTGAGATCAGGGTCTGTCTTATGTTCCCATCCAAGTACTTAGCACTGTGTTTTGCACATAGTAAGCACTTAATAAATGCTTTATTCATTCATTCATTTATCCTAAACACTATTTGAAATGTATTTTACTTAAGTGCAGATGTGACTCAACCAACTCCAGTGGCTTCCTACTGTCTCTAGGATAAAATATTAACTCCATTGTTTAGCTTTTAGGGCCCTACAAAACCTTAACCCAACCCTTCTTCTGGCCTCATTGTACATTGCTTTCCTTCCCACACTTTGTGACCAAGGCAAATTCTGGTCTTCTCTCTGTTTCTCATATGCAACACTCCACCTCCTATCCTAGTACTGGCCATCCTCCAAACTAGGAATGCACTGCCTCCTTACCCTCATGTCATATAGTATTTCTCTTCCTTTAAGATGCAATTTAAGGCAAAATCTTCTACATGATTCCTTTCCCGGTCTCTCCAAATACTAGTGCCCTCCCTCTCAAACTCCCTTGTATTAAAATACTTTTTACATATTTGTATTTATTTACCTTATATTATACATACACACTTTTATGTATTTATATATGTATGCATATGTATATACCTATTTTATTTACTTGTTTTCTTCCCCCATTACATTATAAGCTCACTGTCAATAGAAATAATTTCATTCATCATCTTTGTACCCTAAGACATGGTATATACTAGGCACTAAGTATTTGTTGAGTGCTAAGTGATTGATTCCTAGAACATGTCTGTCTATATAAATCCCCTTCGCAAGAACTTTAGGTGGCTCTCTATTGCCACTGAATGATTGCCACTGGGGATAAAACACAAACTCTCCAACTTGGCATTTGAAGTCCTTCACAAACCAGTTCCAGGTTACATTTCTTTACTTGATATTATTCTCTTTCATGTGTTCCATGTTACAGACAAAATGGATTATGTGTGCTCCCCCAAATTGACATTCCATCCTCTGCCTCTCTCTTTGCACAGGCTCATTTTAAATGATATCTCCTAGGAAAAATCTTTTCTGAGCCTCCAGGTTGTTTGTGCTTTCTTATTCTTCAGATATATAATTTATATGTATATATTTATGTATGTCTCTATGTACACACACATGTACATATGTGTGCATGTATATATATGTACATATTTAAATATATATTGAGAGAGAGAGAGTTTTGCAAATTTGACACTGCCTCTCCCAAAAACAGTGCAAAGTCCTTGAAGACAGAAGCCATTTTTTATTTTTCTTTGTACTTCACGTACCCATCATAGTGTTCTGTGTACAGAACATTATTTAGCAAATCTTTCTGGATCAGAATAAATTGAACAGAACTTGTAGGGAATAACACAATTGTAAGAAGAGAGACTAGACAATGAGGGCTTAATCTGGGTAGCAGACAGAGTACTCTGTCTGCTGCTACCCATCCACATGAGGGGTTTGGTGAGCCTATTTCTTTAAGTTTACAATGACATATAATGGAGAATTCCTATCCCTGATTCAGAGAACAGGCAGATATTCTGTGATGGTTTCTTAGCTGCTTACTGTATGATGAAGAAATGTCTTGTAATTATCTGCTTAACTGGAAATGAGTGTGCATATAAAAGGGAATAACTAGCCAAATTATAGCTATCAATTAGGTTTTTATCCTAATTCTCTTTAAACTATGCTTCAGTGATCCTGTTTCAAGTGGAGAAAATGAGGGGAATGTTTAAAGGCCTAGCATTTCATCACTGTGTTCTACATGACCTTTATTAATTATTCAGAAGTCTGTGTGTGTGTTTGAGTTTTTGTGTATATGCTTATGGCAGTTAAAGGTGAAAAAAATCTTCATTGCACTTCAGTGAGCAAGAACCATAGGCCTCCAAGTGGGAAGAAAGATATCATCAGCCATTTATTCTTTCCACTCAGGCTGATATGTGACCTTGAATATATCATACATATGTGTCTTCCTTCTTTGTGTTTGTTCTTTCTATTCTTTGGTGAATGAGGGTTGCAGACAAATTGAACTAAGCTTTGACTTTATCAGCTTTAAAAGGTTTAGAGAATCACCAGTGGTCCAGGAACTGAAGTTCATTCAGAATTTCCTAGAAGCTGAGCTCAGTGATCCAGGACATTTCTGAGATGTTATTTGACCCAGCTCAACAATGGATCACCTCACTCTCAGACTTCAGGTCCTGCAAGCAAGCAAATTCTCTACCTTCCTCCCCTCCCCCCACATTGAGAAGGCAATCAATTTGACATGTCCAGTCATACAAAACACATTTCCATGTCAGTCTGTGAAAGAAAACTCAGACAAAAAAAAAGAAAGAAAGAAAGTAAAGAAAAAGTATCTTCAATCTGCATTCAGGCTCTACCAGTTCCTTCTCTGGAGATGGACAGCACCTTTCATCATAAATCCTTCAAAGTTGTCTTAGATCATTATATTGCTGAGAATAGCTAAGTTATAGATCATCATATAATATTGCTGTTACTGTGTACAATGTTCTATTGGTTCTGCTCATTTTAATTAGCATCAGTTCATGTAAGTATTCCCAGGTTTTTCTGAGAGTATCCTGTTTGTCATTTCTTAAATCACATTAATATTCCATTGTAATCATATACAACAACTTGTTCAGCCATTCCCTATTTAATGAACTTCTCCTCAATTTCCAGTTCTTTGCAACCACAAAAAGAGCTACTGTAAATATTTGTATAGACATGGGTCCTTTTCTCTTTTTATCTCTTTAGGATCTAGTAATGGTATTGCTTGATCAAAGGGTCCATATAGTTTTATATCCCTTTTGGCATAGTTCAAAATTGCTCTCCAGAGTGGTTGAATCAGTATACAACTTCACCAATAGTACATTAGTACACACCTCCTACAACATTTGTCATTTTATCTTTCTGTCATATTAACCAATCTGATATGTGTGTGTGGTGGTTACACAGAGTTGTTTTAATTTGCATTTCTCTAATCAGTAGTGATTTAGAACATTTTTTCATATGATTATAGATAGCTTTGACTACTTTGTTTAAAATCTGCTTCTGTATATCCTTTAACCATTTATCAGTTGAGGAATGGCCTTTATTTCTATAAATTTGACTCCATTTTCTATATGTTTGAGAAATGAAGTCTTTATCAGAGAAACTCACTCTAATTTTTTTTCACAGTAAAGAATACCAACTATGTATTTCCCTCCATCCCATTTCCCCTGTTTATCCTATTCTCTCTCTCCTTTTACCAGTCCATTCTCAAGAGTGTTTTGCTTCTGACTTTTGTCCTCCCCTCAACTGCCTTCCCTTCTGTCTGCACCCCTCCACCTTTTCTTACCTTCCCCTCCTACTTTCCTGTATGGTAAGATAGATTTCAAATATCAGAGTGTGTATGTTATTCCCTCTTTGAGCTAAATCCAATGAGAATAAGTTTTCCTTACTCTCTGTCCCCCTTCTTCCATTTCCCCTCCACTGTAAAATCTTTTTGGATCTCTTTTATGTCAGAAAATTTACCCTATTCTACCTCTCCCTTTTCTCTTCTCCTGGTGCATTCTTCTTTCTCATCCCTTAATTTTATTTTTCTAGATATTCATGCCATCACATTCAACTCATACCTGTGCTTTCTGTCTATGTATACTCCTTCTAACTGCCCTAATAATGAAAAAGGTTTTAGGATTTACAAGTATCATTATCCCATGTAGGAATGTAAACAGTTTAACCTTCTTGGATCCCTTATGATTTCTTTTTACTGTTTACCTTTTTATGCTTCATTTGAGTCTTGTATTTGAAGGTCAAATTTTCTGTTTAGCTCTGGTCTTTTCATCAGGAATATTTGAAAGTCCTCTATTTCATCAAATGACCATTTTTCCCCCTGAAGTATTATACTCAGTTTTGCTGGTTAGGTGATTCTTGGTTGCAATTCTAGCTCTTTTGTCCTCCAGAATATCATATTCCAAACCCTCTGATGCTTTAAGGTAGAAAGTGCTAAATCTTATGTTATCCTGACTATGGCTCCATGGTATTTGAATTTTTTCTTTTTGGCTACTTGCAGTATTTTCTCTTTGACCTGGGATCTCTGTAATTTGGCTATAATATTCCTGGGAGTTTTCATTTTGGGATCTTTATCAGGAGGTGATTAGTGTATTCTTTCTATTTCTATTTTACCCTCTGATTCTAAAATATCAGTGCGGTTTTTCTTAATAATTTCTTGAGAGATGATATCTAAACTTTTTTTTGGATTGTGGCTTCCAGGTAGTCTAATAATTATTAAATTATCTTTCCTGGATCTATTTTCCAGGTCAGTTGTATTTCCAATGAGATAGTTCACATTTCCTCCTATTTTTCATTCTTTGATTTGTTTGATTTTTTCTTGATGTCTTGAAAAGTCACTAGCTTCCACTTGCCCAATTCTATTTTCTAAGGATTTATTTTCTTCAGTGAGCTTTTGTACCTCCTTTTCTATTTGGTCAATTCTACTTTTTAAAGATTTCTTTTCTTCAGTCAGTTTTTGTATAACTTTTTCCATTTGGCCAATTGTGCCTTTCAAGGCATTCTTTTCTTCATCAAATTTTTTTTAATCTTTTTTCCATTTTGCCTATTCTGTTTTTTGAGGTGTTATTTTGTTTAGTATTTTTCTGCCTCCTTTACCAAGCTGTTGACTCTTTTTTAATATTTTCTTGCATCACTCTCATTTCTCTTCCTAATTTTTCTTCTACCTCTCTTACTTGATTTTTAAAATCCTTGGTGAAGTCTTCTGTGCCTGGGGTCAATTTATATTCTTCTTTGAGGCTTAGGAGTTTTAACTTTGTTGTTTTCTTCTGAATTTGTGTTTTGATCTTCCCTGTCACCATAGTAACTTTCTATAGGCAGGATCTTTTTCTGCTGTTTGCTCATTTTCTAGCCTATTTCTTGAATTTTAACTCTGTGTTAAAGTGGGGCTCTGCTTCTGGAGTGTCCCAGGCTTCAGGTTTTTATGGAGTTGTTTTCTGAGGTAATTCTAGGGACCTGCAAGTTTTTGGCTCTTCTAAGGTGGTATGCTCTAGGGTGAGGAGTGTTTACTACTCTCCTGTATTGCGCAATGGTCTGTGAGTGACCACAAGCATTCTTTTCCTCTCTGGAATTGTAATGAAGTTTCCCACTTCCCTGTGACTATGAACTCTGGTATACTAGTGTGTTCCTCCTTGCCCTGGGACTGAGACCCAGGATTGCAACCCAGCTCCACTTATAGTCAATGCAACAGAGTCCTGCACCTGGTGCCAGCAAAGAGACCTCTGTAAATCTCCTTCTGACCAGGTGTCAGACTCTCTTCCTGTCTCTGGGCCAGAAACCACCACTGCTGCCACTGATTCAGTCACCCTGGAGGTCTACTCCCAGTCTACAGGGGTCTGGCCTGCACTGGCACAGCCTGTCCTAAATTGCACTCCACACTCACTCTGATGCAATGGACCTTTCCTGCCCACCTTCTAAATTATCTTGGGCTGGAAATTGTTTCACTCCATCTTTTTTCTGGATTCTTCCACTCTAGAATTTGTTTAAAGTTATTATTTAAAGGTATTTGGAGGGGTTTAGGGGAAAGCTTAAGTGAGTCCCTGCGTTTACTATACCATCTTGGCTCTGCCCTAAGGGATGTGTTTTTACCTTTATTTCTAGCTATATCTTTTAAATGCTAAGTGGTTCTATTTTTTTTTTTTGCATTTCTTGCATCATTCTCATTTCTCTTCCTAATAACATTTAAATGTTAATTGGTTCTAAATGAGCTTTCAAGGGGTTAAATGATACAGAAAGAGAAAACAATTGTGAATGACATTGTGAAGATAGACCAGAATGGAGGACTGAACCTATAGGATTTAGAGAATTTAGACTGGGATTTAGGAAGAAAAAACATCCTATAATCCTTTAGGGGACCCTGTCCCACCATGACCCTGAGGGAGAGATATAGCTAATGATGTTCTGGGAAACTACCCCACTAAGCATACACTTGAGTGGAAGACTAAGTCCAGAGCTTCACTACATAGTAATATAATGCTCTTTATCCAGATCTTTATGGTTTACAATGTAATTTACTCCTAATGTGGTGAGGAAAATTATATAAACATAGTCTCCCCATTTTATACATTGAAACATTAAAGTATAAGAAGGTTAAATAATTTGCTTCAGTCTTTGAAAATGATAAAGAAGCAGCAGTTAGGTAACATGAAAATGTCTTTATTTTACCCAGATACATTGGTTCCTTACCAGTTTTCTCCAATTGCTGGAAATAAGGAACATCCGTATATACACATATGCATGTACATATACATATACATATACATATATATACATACACATACATATGCACATACACATATACATACATACACATAGGTGTGTATATGCATATAGGCATATACATATATATGGTTTTTAAAGCTGCCACAACTTCAATTATAATTTTTCCTACCTCTTTCTAGAAATTCTCCATTTCAAAATATCAGTCATCTCTTGCACAGGTACATCCCATCTGGTACATGATAAAATTAATACATTTATTCTTTGATATGTATGGGCCTCAGGTCACTTGGGTGTGTTATACCATTCTGCTGTCCTAGTAGCACAGTAGACAAAGAACACTTCCCCTGAACCAAAACCTTGGGACCTGCTCAGAAGTAAGAATTATATAATCATGACAATGGGCAGTAAAAGGAAAAGTTTTAGGACGGTGAAGACAATAGCTTACTCACACTGTACAGAATAAATTTCTCTAATGTCAGAAAACCAGGAATTTTTTCATGACTTTGTGAGTACAGTTTCAAGATATTTCAGCCAGGTGCATAGGACACTGATGCCATTAAAGTGGCTGCAAACCCAGCAGGATATGTACTCTGGAACTATAACATTATGCCTGTGGTACTGAACCAATCTTTTGTTACTGAACAGTAGGCAAAGCAGGCATACATGACATGATTTGAGAGATGTTAGCAAGGGAAACTGTATCCAAAATATCACCTCTAATACAAAGGTCTTTGTTCCAGATATCTCATTATTAGAAATTTATTTCTTTAAGCTAAGAATTGTCCTTTCCTGTGGTCCTAATGTAAATGGAAAAAAAAATTACATTTAGACATGGAAACATATTATATTACTACCATAGTGTAAATTACTTTTAAGATCATTTTCTATTGTTTTTGAAAGAATCAGCATAAATAAGGGCATTATATTCTTAATATAGTGGAACTAGAAGTACAGGAAAACAAGTGGAACTTAAAAAAAAATTTTCCACATATTTAATAATTTTACCTAGAGCCAGTTTGAATTCATGGGGCTCTGCCAGGTGAATTAGTCACATGATAACTTTGTTGGCTATGTGGAACTGTCCGTGGTTCTGAAATGTAAACCTGTTAAAAGTAGAATTAGTTCATTGTGCTCAGGATTACAGATTTGGAACCAATATGTAAAGTACATACGGTACTGGATTTGCAACCACTTTAATGGCATCAGTGTCCTATGCACCTGGTGGTGACATCATGAAACTGTAATGAAAAGTCATAAAAAAATTCCTGGTTCTCTAACCTTAGAGAAATTTATTCTGTACGGTATGAGTAAGCTATTGTCTTCACCTTCCTAAAACTTTTTCCTTTTACTGCCCATTGTCATGAATATATAATTCCTACTTCTGAGCAGGTCCCAAGGTTTTGGTTCAAAGAGAGTGTTCTTTGTCCACTGTACTACTAGGAGAGCAGAATACCTTAGGAAGTTTGGAAACCACTGGTCTGTATATATCTATTTAAAGCCAGAGAATTTTGAAAACTCATACCAAGCTAATCAAAGTATAATGGTTTCTAGCCCCTAGTGAGAATAGTCCCAATATTCATCTAGATTTGTGCCAGAACTTCAAAGTCCAAAGGCCCCATCTTTATCCACCAGTACAAAAAAAGAAAATGTGGGTTGTTGGGTGGAAAATGTGTTAGGGGGAAACAGAGCCTATTAAATTTTGTCTATCAAAGATATAGCTTTTATTTCAATTTAGGACTCAAATTTCCATTCAACTCTTGCCTTAACCTCTCAAGATCTACTATCACTGATGTGAGGTGAGGATTTTTCCCATTTAACTGACATATATAAATATAGATACACTAAGGCAGAGACCTCTAAACTAAGTAAATAAATTACTTGTTGTAGAATAAAGGTGTAGAATGCTAGGTGTTTAAACTTTCAATCATTTTCTCTCCCTGAAATAGACTCACTAAAGCAGTAGTTATACATAGAATTAGGAGGCTAAAATTCCAAATAATATCTAACGATCTGAAGAAATGAAGAATATCTCCTTTTTTTAAATTGTTTTTATAGGTCTATGAAATATGTTGGGATGTTAAAGAATAATAAGTTAAAACAATTATTCAAGCATTAGTTGAAGGATTAATCATAAAAATGCCCTATAAGAAGTAATTAGGTAAATAAATAGTCCCCAATTTGTGCTCCTTATTTACATCAGCTACATAGATTTTGAAAGGGGCTAATTAGAAAATTAAGATGAGGATAAAACTAACATCTCATTCAAATTAGACACCACAAGAATGGTGAAGATTTGTATTTACTCCTCATACTAAGTCTCTTTTCCATTGCAGACAACTTATCTTTACCCCTACTCCTAGTACCTGCACCCAAGCCAGGTCTTTCTTATGACTTCCCTTATTTTGGCAATGGCAACATTTTCCAAATCAGAATGGTTGATTTTATAAAGTTGGACAGGGCCTCAGAAGATATCTGGTCCAACCTATACCTGAAAAAAAATTCCAATGACTTACCTCTTGCCTCTGCTTAAAGAACACTGTTGGATTTTCAGTTCAGAGAAAATTATCACTTGCAACATCCTATTCCACATATGGATAGTTCTAATTCTTAGAAAGCTTTTCTTTACATTAAGCCTAAATATAACCCATTAACAGTCATTGATATAAAGAAAGGTTACATTGGCAAAATATTTATAGCAAAGTTTTTTGTAGTAGCAAAGAACTGGAAACAGTAAATGCCTCTGGGTTTGGAAACAGATAAAGAAATTATAGCACATGAATGTGATAGAATATGACTATGCTATAAGAAATAATAAATATAATGAATAAAGAGACTCATGGGTAGACTTACATGAACTGATGCAAAATGAAACAGAAGAAAATAAATTATTGCAACAGTTAACTGGAAAGATAAACTACTACAAACCTATACAAAATGAATGTTGCAAAATTTCAAAGAACAAAATTGTCTCCAAAAAACTGCTGTGAGAAGAAACCCTTCCCTATTCCTTTTCAGAGATGAAGGATTCATGAGTACTGAACAATGAATACATTGTAATGTGTGTGTGAATCATTATTGCTGAATTTTTCTCTTATTTCTCTTTTTCCTTTAAAAATTCTTTATTTGGGCACTGTAAAAACAAATAATATCAATAAAATTTATCTTTAAAAATTACCTCCTCTTCCTTCTGGGTCTGCACTTGGAAACCATGCTCAAATATGCACAGCTATTTTTGAAATATCTTTCTTCTTTGTTGCTGCCATCACAAACCTCATCCCATACCCAATCAGTCACCAAATTCTGTACTCTTCTTTTGTAATATACTCTTCTTTGTCTCAGCTTCACAATTCCCACTGCCACTATTCCAGTTGTGGTCTAGACTACCTTGAACCTGATCTTTTGGAACAATCTTTTAAAAGGCTTCTATCTTCTTCCAATCTGTACTGAACACTATAACCATAATACCCTTCTTGTAACAATGCTTTTATTTTTACAGTCCTCTACTTTAAAACCTTTAGTAATTTTTCATTGTATAGCCAATAAAATACGTTCTAGTATTAAGCCTGTCTTGCTTTCAAGACCCTCTGTGCTCTGGCCTTAAATGACATTTCCACCATTTTTGCCACTGTTACCAAACATATACCCTACCTTTAAGTCCTCATGAACTATCTACCATTCCCCCAAACTGCCTACGTGCAATGCTACCATTGTGCTTTTTATTTCTCATGCAATTCCTTCCACCCAGAAGTTCCACTTTATCTCTACTTATTAAAATTAGGAACCCATTGCCAAGAACTGTAATAGCATTGTGTTGACATCTCTTTTATGTCCTTTGTCACAGTCTACTTTGTTTTATAGGGTTATTTCTGTAAATGTTTCAACTGCTCTAATAGACTGTATCATTCATGAGGTTTGCATCACCCTCAATTTCTAGCACCATGTTTTGCACTTGACAGACATTTAATAAATATGTAACCTGAATGAATGGAACAGAATATAGGCACATAATCAGTGCTTGTTTGTGTTTCTACTTTTCTTATACTAAGTCAAATTGTTTAAGAATACAGTATCCTATTTCTAAGGGATGAGATTAGTTTGATAAACAAGCTTCTAGGGCACTGATTAGCAGAAAGTATCACAGATGGATAGAAACATTATCATAGATAGCACAAGGTGACCAGAAATCCCAAATTTCCCAAGATGTACTTTATACATTTGTTCCCATAGTTCTCCATGCCCAGACTGCCCTTCCTTTATCTCTCTGTTAAAACATTATCTTTCTTTCAATGCCCAACTCAAAATATCTTTCCTTCATGAAGCTGCCCTTGATTCCTCTGATTGTAAATTATATTTAGCTTGTCATACTTCATCTGGCACTTTATATTGATCTTGTGAATTAATCATACTCTTTTTATGAGAAATGTATTATCTCCATTACTGAATTATTGACTCTTGGAGATGAGGAAGATGCCTTTTGGTTTTTTTTATATCACCCTCAATATTGAGCACAATGATTTACATTTAATAGTCATTAAGTGAACATTTCTAAAATGATGAACAGATGAATGACAATCACAGAATGCCTAGTTTACATTGGAAGTTGAAGCTTGACTCTTGCTCCCCAGGCATTCTCAACCCCTTCTGAAATATAAAGAGGATCAAAGGAAGTCAGAGGGTAGAGGAATAAAGCTAGGGAGTAAGTCAACCACAAGTTAGTTTAAAAAATGAACATGAAGAAAGAGAGAAAACTTTCTATTCATGTCTGTTAATCCATTTACTGTAAGTAGTGGAAGATAATACCTAAGAAGAAAAATAGTAGAGAGATAAGCAGTAATTCAGAAGAGATAAAGCCTAAGAAGTGAGACAAGAAAAACTCATGAACTCAAGATGTCTATACAAGAAGGCACAAAGTATGGAGAACAAACAACATATACTAGAACTCCTACCAAATGTAGATTAATTCTATGTCAAAGGTGTCATCACTGAGACTTGGTGATATTGGAGTCATAACAAGAATTTGGCTATGAATGATTTATTTAACTCATTTAAAACAAATACATAAGATAAAAGGGATAGTGAGACTAAATATATTCCTATTAAGAAAATGAAAATTTCAAGGAGGAGTAATATTTGTAAATTTATATGAGGAACAGTGAGTTCATATGAACTTGGAGGAAAATTGTTAGCAACACATCCCATGAATCCGTCCATGGCCCTAAGATGTTCTGAATTTTTATGAATTATTTGTAAGAGAGTTGTTGACACACATCACATTTTCAGATGATACAAAGCTAAAGAGAATAGTAAATACATTACATGATGAAATTAATATTCAAAAATTTTCTACCAGCTATGATCTAATATAATTAAATATCATATTGATGTGCTGCAATTTCATATTGCTGGCAGCATAAACCTCTTCTAGTGTCCAGTCAGTCACTCTTGCTCCTGGGTCTGCCCTTGGAAACCATAATCAAATATGCACAGTATATTTGATGAAATTTAATAAATATAAATGCAAAGTCTTAAACTCAAGTTCAAAAAATTAAATTCATAAGTAGACTATAACAGGTAGGAATGGTAAGAAAATGGTTTGTCTGGAATTGATCTAGTGATTTTGTTGGGCTAAATGCTCAGTTTGAGTCAACAATGTAATACAGTTTCGAAGATACAGAATCTAAGCTTACACTATGTATCATTTAAACAGGCATAGGGTCCAGGATTATGGAAGTAATAGTATCTCCAACAACGATCTAGCCTGATTAGATTACGTCTGGAGTACCATGTTCAGATCTATGTACCACATTTTATGAAGGATATTAATAAGCTGAAGTATACCTAAAGAATATTGAAGGACCATAAAGCTACACTATATAATACTTTATTGAAGGAACTGGGGACATTTAGCCTGAAGAATAGAGAATTCTATGTGAATAAAATAACTGCCCTTCAAGTATTTGAAAAACCAACACCTAGAAGAGGGATTATAATTTATCTAGTTGGTTCTAGTTGGCAGAACTAAGAACAAGGGCTAGAAGAAGCAAAGATGGAAATGTAGGCTTTATAAATTTCTAGCACTTAAAGCTATCAAAAATGTAATGGGATTCTTCAGAATTGTTCCCTTTCAATGTAAGTCTTCAAGTAAAGGGTGGATGGCCACCTGTAAGGTATGATGTAGAAGAAATTCTTGATAATGAGATGAATTAAAATGCTAAGAGGCAGAATTTTTAGGTAATTAATAATCAATTTATTAAGTATCCTAGCTGATAATCAATAAATTGATGGTCAGTGGTTTCTCTTGGGATCCAAAGACAAAACTATGGAGAGCCTTGAATTCCTTAATACCATTGGAAAAGGAGGTGCCCCTGACAGGTGAAAATCAGTCCTGATTGGTGAATAATTAATAAGAGAGTGGACATATTAATGAGGAGGTAGATTAAAAGTCTTTACCTCTTCCTGCTGAGAATGTGACTTAATCATGCAGCTGCCTCTAGCTGGATGAAGGAATCCACCTATACCCCGAACACTCTGGTTGGTTTTCTCCTTTATAAGCTAGGTTACCCTAAACCCCAGTCGGGGGGGGGGGCTACAAAGGCATAAACTTACTTCCTAAGGGCAAGAAATCACCTAGATTAGATTCTGTTCATTAGGTCTTCTAGTTGGAGGTGGGGAGTATCCCATCCAAGATCACAAAGCATGTACCAGGAGGATTTGGGCAATCTCATCTCTCAGCACTGTACTTCAGAGACTGACTTATCTACAGAGACTGGTCCCTAAATGAGCATATAAAGGGGAAGACATTAATCCTAATTTAATAATTAGTTATTAACATAATAGAAAATAATAATTTGTCTCAATAAGTTATGAGTTAAACTAGATGATGTCTTAGGTTCTTTCCAACAATGTTATTCTCTAATTCTATAATAACTAAAAAGGAAAAAAGTTACATGAGAAAGATCTGGACATTTTAAAAAACTGAAGAGCAAGGCAATAAAATGCATGATTGGATAGCCAAAAAGAAATAATAATTCAATCCTATAAGGAGCATAGTGTTCAGAATGAGGTAGAATATAGTCCCCAAAGTGTTTTGTTCCATTCTATGCATAATTCTTTTTTCATGAACCTTGAAAGAAAGCAGCCATTTCATCCCAGAAACAATAATAGAATAAGGAAAAGAATCTAGATATAAGCTTACAAGCTTTTTTAATTTCCACAGAGATTTAAAAAGATTAAGAGAAATGATAAATAGAATACCAGAACCTAAAATTACACAAAAATGAGTCCAAGAGGAAGCAGAAGATCTCAATAATTACATAGTAAAGGATCCAACCACAAACAGAAATTATTCTAATATATAAAAAGGGAGGGAGGGGCAAGGACATTCTAAAAATACCTTTTTTGGTTAAAGACTCAAACTATAGGGCCTTCACTGACCAATTCAAATTTTTAAAAAATATATATAGGATAGAATCAAGGGAAGTTAGCTAAGAAAAGCACAACAGAATAGTATAGTTATGTAATAATAGTATCAAAAAATATAAACTCATAAGGAGTTGGGACTGGTGATGAAAGCTAAGAACAATAAAAAGGGATTTTTAAAAGCTCTGTGTGAGTGAAAGCATAAAAGAAGAAGCAATAAGGCTCCTTTGGGAAACAGATGGTAGGATTTTAATAGACAATAGAGAGAAGGCAGAGCTACTGAATCCTTATGCTGTAATCCCATTGAGGTCTAAAGAACGAAAAATTAGTATCACACAAAAGGTGATGGAAAGGAACATGATGGGGAAGGAGAGGGGCAGGACAACAGATGACCAATGAAGAACCCCAAAGAAGAGTAAGAGTAAAAAATGTCATCAATAATTTGTATGACATGAAGAAAGAGCAAGACATGACAGGTGGAAAGGCAAAATGTTCTAGTGGTACACTTATGATGTTGGAAGAAACTGCAGAAGACCTCCAACATGTTGGGTGGAAACCTTGTAGTAAATTTTTTGGAGAACAAGAGTACTATAGAATGGGGATTCATGGTTGCAATTTGCTGTACAGAACTTTCTGGGAGGTCTGCAGGTTCAGAGCAACTGAACTACTTGGTCTTTGGACTCTTCAGGAACCCTTTGATCTGGGACTGCTGTCCTGGTTACTCCACTGTAAGTTTACACACTGGGCAAAAGGCTAGAACTGAGTATCTGCTCTGCTCTGCTCTGTTCTGCTCCTGGGATCTGAGCCATGTGGCTAGAGGGAAGGAAAGAATTTGATACTTAAAATTTTTCTTGATGTTAAAAATATATAAATAAATTTGTTTAAAGAAACTAACAAAATAGGTGGATAACAATAAAAAATGGATGTTTGTGTAATATTTTTAAGCAGGCTATATATGTAATAGAGATAAAATAGAGACTTTTTCAATAAGAACAGGGATAAAACAAGAATGCCCCTTATTACTACTATTTTTAACATAGTACCAAAAATGCTAGCTATAGCAATAAGAGAAGCAAAAAAATTGAGAAAATGAGCACAGCAAAGAGAAAAAAAGATACATGACTGTGTACTTAGAAAACCCTTGAACTCTGAAATTAATTGAAATAATTAGTCACTTCAGCAAAGTTTCCGGATATAAGGGAAATCCACATAAATCATAGCATTCCTCTATTTAACCAACAAAACATCAGGAAAAGCTAGAAAGAGAATTTCCATTTAAAATAACTACAGAAGCTATAAAATACCTGGCAGTATACACACCAAGCATATAGGGACTATATGAACCTATACACAATAAATCTATGCCTCTCTAAACTTGAGATGCTTGGATACTTAGAATAATGCTAAATTAAGTAAAATTATTTCTGGTAGATTGTGCCTAAAACACAGAGTAAAGCATTAGTAATTTTTACTTCACCAATAATGAGTAAGCAATCATTTCAAAAACTGGTTGGGCTGGCTGAGTCAAGATTTTACAGATTTTCCTCCCATTCTATAGGCTTATTCTCCTTGCTACTTTTGAGACTATGTTGACTTAGTGCATAGCAGGGACTAGAAGAATCAGCACAGATGATCTTGTCCAATACAGAAAGAGCTCAGTCACTTAGGTACCACAATGTTAAGGGAACACTGCCCCTTAAAAATAACTCCCCTGAAATGCCTGATATCATTCTCTTAGCTACATTGTCTGAAGTTTCACCAGTAGGAGATTCTAATTAATAAGTATCTTCTATTAAAATTCAAATAATAATCATGGAAAAGCCAATCATCATAGTAACATTCATACCTTAAGGTAAAATATTTTGATCAGATTGCATCTCTACTTATACCACTCTGAAATCAGATATGCTAAGGAAAATGGAATTGTGATGGGAGGATAGAAGGGGAGGAGAGAAAAAGAAAAAGGAAAAAAGAGAGAGATTGGGATGAAGGGAGAAAAGGAATTCTGGGAATGAAGCACTTTCAAGGAAGGAAAATCCACCTGGGACACTTGGACAGCCAGTACATAGCTTGAAGAGCATTAGAGAAGGATATGTAAAAGATAGCAATCAAAGGCAAACTTCACATAAAAGAATCTCTCCTGACCTTTCCTACTATCAGTTTATCTTTACCTAGAACTCAAGCCTTTCATATTAGAGCTATAGCCAGGAGAACGAATTCTGTGGAAAATAATACTATATAGATATTTTATCCCTTCCTGTAACATGTACATAGAGTAGTAACTAGAGAAAGGAATCTGGTGTTTTACCAATGGTTACCAAAATTTAGAGGATACCAACAATGGCATGCTTTCTTGTTCCAGTGGCCACATACACAAAACCTCTCTACACTTTACAGAAATAGTCAATTCTTCAACAGCTTAGAAAATTTGAGGTGTCCTAAGATGCACCTCCTCTCAGCAGCCACAACACAGGTGAACTCTCCACCATTCCCTAAACCTTTCCTTTCCCTTGCCCCAGGCATAAAAATTCCTAGTTATGGCTCTGAATGTATATCCATGTGAATTTAGGTTTGACTTCAAGTTAATAAAGGGAACTTTGTATCCTGAGACATATCTGAGAAAGTGAAAACTGGATCCACCTTCTTTGGGCTTTGAAATGAGAGATGACCATGAACTATATAGGTGTATACAGATAAGTCTGATATCTTTATCTGCCCCATATAGAAAAAATTATCTTCTTCTCTTCTTCCCCCACCCTGCAATTCTATTTTCTGCTTTGACCATGCTGTGTCACTACTACTGGGGAAAGAATGACTCTAATCAGAGAGGTCAAGGTGAACACACAGAATGCTCAGAATAGTTCTGACTCTTTATCATAAATGTAGTCATTATGGCAACACCAAAATCACAGTCAATATTCATGACTGGCCCAAACGTATCAGTTACACTCTTCATGCTTCATGCATGTAATTTAAAGTATTTAAAAGATCCCAAATGTAAGAAAGTAAAAGTAAATTTTAACTGATTGAGTTGGGAATGAATAGTATACAGTTTGGGGAACTTGGATTACTTGCTACTTTAGAAATGGCTCTGCTTCAAATCATTTGGAGAGTGAAGTTCTTTCTCAGGTTGGCATACTCCATGGAGGGGACTGGACCCATCTCTGTCCTCTGTCCTCTAAAATGGTCTTGAGAAGAAACCTAAAAGAATGAGACATTTGCTTAGGTAAGTGAATCCGTTTAGGTAAGTGAACCCATTTTTATCAACCTGATGACCCATCTGCCTTTTCAGACCTGTTGATTCTCTTCAGTCTTTGTTCAGGCTTCAGGAAGTTTTCAATGTACCTTAGTTATACAATGTCTGGGGCATATATGCTAGGAAAGCATAGTAATTTTTTTTTGCAGTGTGCAAAGTCAGCAGATCACACATGTGGTGTAATGGGGGGAAAACACTAGAGTTCGAGTCAAGGATACCTAATTTCTTTATTTGGCTCTGTCAATAACTTCCTGTGTTATCTTAAGTAAGTCTCTGTCCTTCTCTGAGCCTCAATTTCTTTATTCTAGGTCAAGAATCATATTGTCTCTGGTATTCATTTTTATCTCCAGTTATTGGAGTCAATGGCACTGAAAGAACCAAAGTTTCAGCCATTATACATGAAGAGTATTAAGACTTTGGATAGTCAAGAGCATCTAGAATTCTGTAATTTGAGTGTGGAACAAGTACTTCATATTGTACCTTCCAGTGATTGGTGATTATAGTTTTCTGCTAGCAATAATGTTTGTGTGTGTTTATATTTTTAGGGAAGTATCTTTATGTGTAATGAAACACATTTATGGTGGATCAACTATCTTCCTATTTTATGTGGAACTGTATTAGCAACAGTGTACAGATAAATGTTTAACAACTGGTTCTCAAGCAAAAATGGTTGGGACTTAGAAGTAGAAGAAATTAAGAAGAAGTGGCAAGAATATACAGAAAAACCTTACAAGAAAGATCTTAACATCACTGATATCCACAAAGATGTTGGTTATTGATCTAGAGCAAGACATCCTGGAGAATGAAGTTAAGTGGGCCTTAGGATGTGTTGCTAACAAGAAAGCTAGTAGAGGTGACAATTAAATAACTGAGCTATTTAAAATCCTAAAAGATGATACTGTTAACATGTTGCACTCAGTATGCCAGCAAATTTAGAAAAGTCAACAGTGGCCACCATTTTGGCAAAGATCAGTTTACAGGCAAATCCTAAAGAAGGCCAATGCCAAAGAATGTTCATATTACTGAATAGTTGTGCTCATTTCACATGCCAGTTAGTTATGCTTAATATTCTGCAATTGCTCCAGCGATATGGAAACCAAGAATTACGAGAAGAGTAGGCTGGTTTTCAAAGAGGCAGAGAAATTAGAGGCCATGTTGAGAGCATTCACTGAATTATGGAGAAAGCAAGAGAGTTCCAGAAAAACATCTGCTTCTGCTTCATTGACTACAATAAAGCTTTTGACTGTATGTATCACAACAAAATGAGACAAGTCCTCAAAAAGAGGGGAGTACTAGATCATCTTAATTGCCTCCTGAGGAACCTTCTTACAGGCCAAGAAACAATAGTTAGAACTGAACATAGAAAAAGTGGTTGGTTTAAAATTTGAAAAGGAGTATGACAAAGCTGTATATTTTTACTATATTTATTTGAATTATATGTACAGTATATCATGTTAAATACTAGTCTGGATGACTTAAAAGCCAGAAATAAGGTTGCCACAAGAAATATCATCTGTCTCAGATATACAAATGATACAAACCTAATGTTAGAAAGTGAATAAGAATTAATAAGCCTCTTGTTGAGGATAAAAGAGGAGAATGTAAAAGCTGGCTTGAAGCTTAATAACAAAAAAACTAAGACATTGACAACTGGTCCCATCACTTCCTAGCAAATAGAGGGAGAAGAAATAGAAGCAGGGTCAGGTTTTGTATTCTTGGCCTCAAAGAGCACTGCAGATGGTGACTGCAGCCATGAAATTAAAAAACACTTGCTCCTCGGAAGGAAAGCTATGGCCAATCTAGACAGCACACTAAAAATCAGAGACATCACCTTGCCGACAAAGATCTATATAGTCAAAATTATGGTTTGCTGAGCCCTGCAGAATTTACTCTTTTGAACTGTGGTGCTAGAGAAAACTTTTGAGAGCCTCTTGAACAGCAAGGAGATCAAAACACTCAATACTTAAAGAACTTAACTCAGACTATTCACTGGAAGGTCAAATACTGAAGCTGAAGCTTAAATACTTTGGCCACATAATGAGAAGACAGGACTCATTGGAAAAGACCCTGATGTTGGGAAGGATTGAAGGTGAAAGGATCAGATGAACAGATACTGTCACAGAAGCAATGAATATGAGCTTAGACAAACTTTGGGACACAGTGGAGGATCAAAGGGCATGTGGCACACTATGATCCATGGGGTAATGAAGAGTTGGACATGGCTGAATGACAGAACAACAAATTGATTAAATATGAGTTCTGCAATTCAAGCAAGCTACCACCAAGTGGCCCTGCTTGCTGAACTATGTGATAGAAAGCAAGAGCAAGAGAAGATTGAAGAAGGTGAAGTAGGCAGGAAGCTAGTTGGACTTCTGTAATTTTATGAACAGGCTTGATTCATTAATATAATTCCTTCCAGTGAGATACTACACTTACACACTGAAAAGTAAAGGGGATTGCCCACAGCCAACATGTGGCAGAAACAGGACTTGAACCCATGTCTTTTGGTCTCTGAGGTCAACTATCCACTATGCCATGCTATCTCTCTAACCTTTATAATTTGAGAATTAGCCTTGGTTAGTTATAGCTTATCTTTAGAACTGTCTAATATTTTGCAAGCATTTTCTCACAAGAAATAAAGAATCCTTGGGTCTAAGATGTATACAGGATGCATTGAATATCTAAAGTCTATTATAAGAATGTCAAAATATCAAGCCCTGTACTGAACTGAGGAAAATAAGTTACCATGACAACCGAGGAGCCTATTCTCCTAAACTTGGACTGCGCACGTACAAAATGGTGCCAACGTATCTGAATGAGAGTATAATGGGAGTAAACAACAGAGGCAAGGTGCCCTATATTTTTATTTGTCCAGCATTTGTGGGGGGGGGAGAGAAGCAATTCAGTCTACATCATGGGATTTGAACAAGAGTGGGATGTATCTCGAAGAATTTTAAGCCTTCTATTTCTAAGGTGGGGATTATTAGCAATGTTGTGCATAGTGATCCTATCCCATTTAAAAGCAGTTTAGAACTATATGGGTGTCAATCCCTGGGAAACTCTGGAACTCCTATCCTGTTCTGACTAGCAATTTCTAGTTGTTCCTTACCCCCAAGGTGAACTCCTGGAAATCTGCTGTGATCAGGAATTTCTAACTGCATCTGTTGCCAGACAGAACACTTAACTGAGAACACTCCAAGAACACTTCTGCAACCCCATTCTTCCTGCAGTTCAGCTATTCTATTGACCCCTACAGGTGTCCCTAGCTAAGGGCATGGTCAGGGGCCTGCCTCTGTCGGCTAGAAGTCACCTAAACCGATCCTGTGGTTTTTCTAGAAATGGGCTATCACCCTACAATAAATAACTTGCAACCCACTCACTATTCCATCTATCTGCCTAGCTGCTCCCCACCATAAGTGTATATAACCTCTGTTTGTAATTCCCTTCACCGAACTTCCCACTCTGAATAAGACAAGGCATTGTTCTAGACGCAATTCTTTGACCCTCAATAAATGTCTTACTTTTTTATTGATTACCTTGTTGGTCTGTTTTTTATGCAAGTTTGACAAATTGATGTCAAGAAGCAGGATCTGAAGAAGGATATCTATGGACAGTCACCAGACTCAACCCTCTGAGTTTGGTACCAACAGGGACCCATTGTGTCCATCCAGGGCCCAGGACTTCAGTTGTCCTTGGTAAAGCTCCTTTCAGATCTCTGAGTTGCTGCCTTGGTTGAGTTCTCTGAGGATTTATTTGAGAGTCTTTGGTGACTAGTTATTTTGGTGGACCATTGGTTATTTGGAGACACCAGTTATATGGGGCCATTGGTTATTTGAAGCTACCAGTTATATGGGGTCATTGGTTATTTGGAGTTACAAGTCATATGGGGTCATTGGTTACGTGATTGCAGCTGCAGATACCTGCAAGAATGACAAGGGATAACAAAATATTACATTTGAGATCTTATCTAAGCAAGGTGGGGTGCTGCATCAAAAACCCCTAATGGAATGCATTTTTTCCTTTGGTATCTAGATATGTAAGTAAGAATATGAAACTATGATAGATAGATTGATGAATGGATAGATGACAGATAGATAGATATGGTACCAGAATTTGACCTGAAAAAGAACTTTCTTTTGTGCACACTAAATTATTTTTAAGTAAGTTGCAGCCTTTTGTCTGTCTTTGTGGATTGTTAAGTGTGCTATATTTATGTACGTCTTAGCATGATGTTTAAAGTCAAGCTAGTTTTCCTTGAAGCCAGTATCACACACTTTTGAATGCACTATTTGACCACTTTCTCATAGCTGACAGTCAGTTTGTGTGTTTTTCTGTGCCCATGTTTGTGTATCTCTCAAAGTATGTGTGAATGCCATTGTGTGCAAAGAGCTTAGAAGAAAAAAATTTGCTGGCAAATCTCTGTGTGTCTTCTTAACCACTCTGAAATGCTCACTTAGTTTTCAAAAAGAGCCTTCCTTTTAGTTTACAATCCAGAACTATGGGGAATGTGAAGGTTAGATTAACATTCTTTAGAATTTGTTTTAAGGTAGATACAAGTACCCTCTCCCTAGAATGACTGGTTTATTGTGTTACCAGTAGAAGAGAAAGGTCATCTTACTGATAAGAAAAAAGTTAACTTTTAAGAAGTATTAGAAAATCTAATAGAATACTTGGAAGTTCTACAAATTGAAGTAGGAATCAATTTAGGAATAACTTTTGAATTATTGTATATTTTGAACTTAGAAATTTTGCTGTAAATTATATGAGACTCCTACTCATTTTTATAATGGATTATGTATTTGAATCTTAAGAATTGTCTTGCTTCTTACCCATACAAGGAGTTTACTTAAGACAGCAACTTGAAAATGTTCTATGGTACTTCTGTGAATAACATACCAGAACATATGCCAAGTTTTTGTAAAGCAGTTAAAGTTCTTATAATTGCTAAGAACCTCTTAATTGGTTTTTGGTGCCTCCATCTTTTAATGAATACCTGAATTGTCACAAATCAAAAAAAATTATAATATAATTGATAAATTAGGGGGAAAGGTCACTTTAGCTCTAAAATTATAAAAGAAATATTCAGTGGAGTGAATATGGTTTGGGATATGGTGGAAATGTAGAATTTACACAAGCAAAGGAAAAGTTTATGTAGTCTGAGTAAAGAGGTTTGGAGATATGGGGGGAAAAGACATAAGAAAGGTGTGGTTTTTAAGAGAACTGGAGGAGGAAAAAGAGTTGGAAGAGAGAGAGACAGAGAGAGACAGAGAGAGAGGCATAGAGAAAGACACAGAGAGAGAGAGAGATTAAAGGATAAGTAAGGTTTGGTTTTCAAATCGTAAGAGAGATGTATAAAAATGAAACGGTTTAAGCATGTTGAGAAGGTTTAAGGAAGTTTCTGTTTTGTTTGAGTGGGAAGGTTGTGAGAAATTTTATGTATTCATTTTACAGAAACTATAGTAGTGATAAAAAAAATGTTACAGCTTGATCTGAAAATCAACAGAAAAAAGTTATAGAGGACTAGGAGTAAATTGATAAGAAATGGGTTATTTCTGAGATTATAGAGCACAGATTTGAACCAAATTACAATGTGCTTTTAAGTGTGATAATTGAGGTAGATTAAAATCTAATATCATACTGATACTTTAAAATCTTTGACAGTGTATTGGCTGAAAAAAGTGGACCCTATAATATGAAATGCTTGGAATAATAGCCCTTGTGTAAAATATAATATTAAATAATTAAAATTATAAATTTAGATTCTGTGTGATACCATTTGGAAACTAGATATAGGTGTAATTGAATACATTCTGGTCTCATTTTATGTTAAATGTGTCTCTCCTAATAAGATGCTTATGATAAATCTGAATTTAGTATACTATTTGGCATTAAGACAAATTGGAAAAATGCATTGATCTGAAATTTTGTTAATGATCTTAAGCCAAGTTACCTCAGTTTACCAAATCTGCAATACAGATAAAAATAATACCTCACATTGATTTGATAATTCATTGTATTTGGACTACTGGGAAAATGGTAAATTCTTTTTTGATCAGTATTCTTTTGGATTATAGATTTAATTGGCAAAAGACTGATAATGTTAAATATTTGAAACTGTTCATTTAGAAATTCAACAGATATTTATAATTTTCTTACTGTGAATTTTGGCCTTTCTGTTTAGTTCTAATATTGTGCAAATCAAGAATAATTGCACAAAGATTTCTGCCTGAGGAAAAGGGGAGCTTGCCCTGCCAGCACAAAAATCAATCATATAGAATTCTAGAGTAAGAAATTGTAAAGCAATGGCCTGTAATATTCAACACAGGTGTGAATTCAAACTGCTGAAGCAAAAACTTCTTCATTGTTTAATCTGATAAGATGTTTAGGATCTGCTATTTGGCACTTGTTTGAGCTCTGCTGGTGATGTGGTTTAAGGTTCTATAATGATTAAATCCTGAGAGCTTTGAAATTTAGAGGTGAAAGACTCATCTTTACACCTACACAGATTAAGAAAATTTCAGCTTATGTTAAGGAAATAAGTTCCACCTAAGTTTGTTTAGTTGGATTAAAATCACGTGTGGTAGTATGAATGTTTTTCTGTAAAAAGGTAATTTGGAAACGTATTTGATTAAATTAATGTTGCCAGATTAGTAAGAATTCTTATTCTATGATATTGCATTCTAGATTTCCTTATATTGTAAATTCTGGGGGAAAAAAAACATTGCATAAGAAATACTGTTTGGAAAGCAACTTCTTTAATAACCTGGATGTTAGTAGATAATGAACTGAATTACTAAAAGAAGGTGGAAAATTATCAGCCCTGCTAACCATGTTTTGTAATGTTTTGAAGTATTGAAATTTAAGAAATTGTAAATTTCCATCTTTGCCTATAGTTAAGAAGAAATTATAGCTAAACTATTGACTAACACTTATGAAAGTCATAAGATTGTTAAATAAGTTATTAAGGGTTATTGTCATGATGTTAAAATGTACATTTTAAAAGGGAATATTGATAATTACTGTGTGGGAAAAGGCACAAAGAAAACGACTTTGTAAAATCTCCTTGTTTGCTTGAGACCATATGTTTGGGCAGAGATATAAACTCATCTTATCAACCCTGTGCAAGGGCTGTTGCTGTATGAAATTCCTATTCCTTCACCCATTGTAAATATTTTTTGAAGGGGGGAGAGGTGGCAATTAAAAATTTATGGTAGTCAGAAATTTGTTTACACCTGGAGTGGTCTATACTGAAGTTACATTTTAACCAACTTAGACTTAACAACTCTAGTTTTAAAGATTTATTTTTGTAAAAGGTTGAATAAGAGATAGACATCTGTCAGTCTGGAGGTTTACAGCTATCATGTATTCACTATCTATGTGAATTTACGGAATGTTATTACTTCATAAGATTATATGCCCTTTTACATCAGGATGAATTTTAAGCTATTTTTGAGGAGAAATACTAGCAGAAAGGAATGTCAAGTAAAATTTTTGTGATTTTTTTAGAAGGCCTGATAAATTTTTGTTAGCTAATTTATCACAATAACTTGGGATTATTAATGACAATTATGTCCAGTCTTATCATGATCAGCGAGACTTTGTTGTGTGGGATGAAACCTTTTGGGACCCTGAATATCCTTTTTTATCTTAGTTTTTAGGTTTGCTGCAAGGTTTCACCACTTCAAAAAAAGAAAAATGCCAGCAGTTAAATGGGAGTGACATCTGAGATCTAAGGCCAGTGGATATTTATCCCTAAGAATAAAGTTGGCAGGTTGACCTTGGGAAGGCTAAGGTTGGACTCTCTTAATTCATTTTCCCATTCAAGAAATTTGTCCACCTAGTTAATTCTTAACCTGGCTATTATATCCTGCCATATACTTGGCAGCTAATAGTCACTCTGAGCCTTGAGCTGAGCCTGGAGGACTAGTTTTGATGTCATTATATTCCATGTCCCTGGTTCTTCCTCTCATAGCAAATCTCTTTAACCAGGACAAGTTAAGATGTGTGGTTTTTTTAGGATGAATGTCTTACTGTTTTTAATCTGAAACTATAGCCAATACTTGTTCCCAACGATATGTGATCCTTAATAACTAAATCTATCCAAAGCTATGATTGTTGGAACTTGCTATTTAAAATTAGGAGATTGTAATTGATATTATCCTTAGTCTGATTACAGGTATGATCATCAAGAAATGCTATTGAGTCAATGATTCATAATGCCAGTATTGCTCTGGGGTCAATATCTATGAACTGCAGGTGGATTTCTCTTGGGGAAGGATAAAAGAATGACTCTTTGCGTATACTGAGATAGAGTTCTCCTGACTCAATTTTCCCAGTAAGAAATTTTCTCTTGAATAAAAAGTTTCCCATCAGGCTGACTCCTGACTATGACATTATCCAAACACAATTGACTGCCAAGGACTGACATCAAGGTAAGAGAATATTTTCCCCTCACTATAGCTATGTCCCTATTTTCCTTTTTATGGCAAATTTCTATAATCATAGCCAATGATTATTTCTAGAATCATAGCAGGTGACCAGTATGAATACAATATTAAATCTTCATCTGATAGGCTAATACCAGAGCACATCTGAGCTTCTATGAGCTATTCAGTGAAGAAACACAGTCCTTTTTATATCCTAAATAGCTAAGTAGATGCGTATTTGGCCTTGTCATCTGCCTGTTACTAGTTATATATAATTGTGAATAAAATAGGTCCTTTGAATAATTGAGTATTAATGCAACAGCTTATGGAACCAAGCTGTTATTTTATTAATTATTAAGATTAAATCAGAAACACTTTCAGTTTTGTTTTGAAGGAAAAAAAAACTTGTGCAATCAGTTTTCTTAGAAAAGAGTAACTTACAGAATACTTTGTGTTATCTCAATGAAAAAGTCAGTTTTATTTAGGTTTATTATTTAATATGGAAATAACACCTATTTGTAGAGCATGTCCTGTGATGCAAACATATTTTATTATAAACAACTTATTTGATATGCACTGTTTTGAAATTTATTATTTAGTGTATTTACACGCCCCATTCCAGGACATTTGCCTACAATTAAAGTTAACTTGGCAACTTTAAAGTTAATTCATTTAGGTATTAAAGATCATCTTTTTATAAAAAGTGCTCTGTTACCTGTGGTTTATAGGATGACTAGATGTTTAGCAGTCTCTACTTCTCCTAAGGGAAGTTATGAATTAATCATAATTAATCAGTTTAATGTAATTGTAATTAATTGGAGTTCTAAAAAATTAAGCAAAACTTTTGAGAAAACAATAAGATCAAATGAATACATATGCAATTTAAAATATTTTGAGAATTCGATTTTCTGTGGTATTTTAAATTGTTTGGCTTTAGAATTTTCAGTTGTATTTGAATTTCTCAAATATACCAATGTAACAGTTTGCTAATTTACACCAAAGAAGCTAAAATGACAATGAAGAAAAGTACTTTTATCTCTAGCTTATATGTCCACTTTGGTAAATACGAAATCTTTAACCAAAAGGACTCATTTTTCAAAGATAGAAAAATATAGAAATAACAAGGGTTATTTAAGAAGTGAAATTCTCTGAAGTTTCAAGTGACCTATGTTAATAAGATCAGAACCACAAAGTTTGAACTAGTTGTCACCATATGACCTAGTTATTGGAGAAGTAATGTCTAAGAGGTTGTACTAAATTGTATTATGATCTATTTTGTAAAAGATTTTAAGAAAAATATCTGGGGATCTACAAGTAATATGCAACCAGAGAAGCAAATCTTCTAAAAGAGGAGTCCACTTAAGAGCTTCCCTGAGGGAAGATCTTTTCTGAAGACCAGAGATATCTAAAAATCAAGATGAAATATGCTGCTTGAATGGATATTGCAGGGTGTGGGGGGGGTTACTTCCTTCCAACCCATAACTCCTTGGTGAAAGACCTGACTTTTGGCATCCCTGGCTCACAGGTTTCTTTCCATGCCAAGATTGAGTTCAATCCCTCCCATCATTAGTGGCCTTTTTGGCCTTAAGGATGTTATCCATCCTTCTTTTTCAGAGATATCTCACACTTTGTGTACCTTACTCTCCTTTTTAGGAAGTAAGTATTGTCAAAATGTCTCTTTGTATATTGGGGTCTGTGTTATGGATCAGTAGCACCTAGAAGTGACCCAAAACTTAGTGTTGGTCTAGGGGAGACTCTTAGCCCCTTCTCCAACCAAAAGAGGAAAGTGTCAAACCCTGGGAAACTCTGGGACCCCTACCCTGTCCTGACTAGCAATTTCAAATCATCCTCTATGCCCAAGATAAATTCCTGAGAATCTCTGCTATGATCAGCAATTTCTAACTGTCCCTGTTGCCAGACAGAGATATCTCCAAGAACACTTCTGCAACCCCATTTGACCCCTACAGGTGACTCTAGCTAAGGACATGGTCAGTGGCCTACCTCTCTTGGCAAGAAGCAGCCTAAACCAATCCCATGGTTTTTCTAGGAATATACTATCACCCTGTAATACATAACTTATAAACTACCCACTATTCCATCTATTTACCTAGCTTTCCCTCCTGAGCATATATAACCTCTATTTTTAATTCTCCTCACTGAATTTCCCTGCCTCAGACAAGACATTGTTCCAGATTGCAATTCTTTGACCCTCAATAAATGTATTGCTTTATTTATTGATTACTTTGTTGGTCTGATTTTTATACAAGTTTGACATGAGCGAGTAAAGCACTTAAATAAGTCCAGCTTTCTTCTATGGTTTTCTTGACCCTGAAAAAGCTGTGACAAGATAAGGGGAGGCAGCTATATTCTAGACCTTGCATGGAAAAGGCACCTGAGTTATGCTTAGTTAAGCTAGTGATTCTGTGCAGAATGTGATTTCATGTATAGGAAACAGCAGGCCATTATAAGTAAAACAGAGAGTTCTTAAATGGAAATGATATTAAGTAAGACCAGAAAGATACATATAGACCATTTTGTTGAAGGCTTCAAAGGCCAGGCTGAGGATTGTGTGTTTTATCCTAAAGGAAATCTATTGCAGATTTTAGAAAAGAGTGTGACATCCTGACAGAGATGATGGACTCAGAGTGCAGACTGAGGCATCTTCCTCTTGTGCATGGTCAATGTGGGAACTTCCTTGACTATACATATTTATAACAGAGGTTTTGTTTTTGTTTCATTCTCAATGGGGTGAAGTGGTGGGAGGAAGGGAAGGCAGGTTTTTGTGCATTGAAAAGAAATTTAATTTAAAAATAGGTAGAGGTATAGTCATATTTATGTTTTATGTTTATGTATATATATTTATGTGTACTCATTTGATGGATTTATAGAGAATGACTCAGGAGAAAAGCTTAAAAACAAGAGCTATTACCATTAACCTAGGTTAAGGTGATGAGTGTTTGAACTAGAGAACAGGTTATGTGAGTGAAGAGAAGGGAATGGATGAGAAAGATGTTAGATGTTGTTGTGGGTACAATATTGTCATGACTTAGCAATTGATTAAAAACGTTTGGGAGGAGTGTGAAATTAAGGAAAGAGTGAATAATGGCAGCAGTGTTGTGAACATGGGTGATGTAGAGGATGGTGAAGAAGAACAAGAATAAGAAGAAAAAGAACAAGAAGGAGGAGGAGAAAAAGTTTGGAAAAGGGATGAATTTGAGGTACGATATAAAGAGTTCAGTTTCGGGCATATTAAGTTTGAGATTCTACTGCAACATCCACATAAGAATGTCCACTGGTCCATTGTTAATGTGATACTAAAGCCCAAGAGGACGTTAAAGCTACATAGATAGATTTGAAGTCATCTACATAGAAATGATCATTGAATCTATGGAAACTGATGAGATCATTAATATAGAAAGTGTACAGAAGACCCAGGAAAGGGTCTTGAAGACTCCTCAAATCTAATGGGTAGGAAGAGGATGATTACACAGAAAAATATACTGAGAAAGAAGAGTCAAGGAGGTAGGTGTGGAATCAAGAGAGAAATATCTTGGAACACAAGAAAGAAAAATAAGTCCAGAAGGAAGGGATGAGCCACAGAGTCATCCCTGTGGATGACCACATCTATACCAAAGGTATAGAAAGGTCAAGTAGAATGACAAGTGAGAAAAGGTCATTGGAGATAGCAGGGCAGGGATCTTTGCTATTGTTGGAAACAACTATTTCAATCAAGGATTAGGGCAGAGAAGTATTGTTCAAGGGAATGAAAATAGAGTGAAAAGGGAAAAATAAAGGCAATGAGTATAAACTAAAATTTCTAGGAATTTGACTATGAAAGAGTCACATGAAGGTTTCTTTTGTTTTCATATCACCTTTATTTCCAAATATATCTCTCCCTCTCTTTATCCCATTTGCTATCCCTTGTAATAAAGAATAAAAAAGAAAGAATAAAAAGAAAGTATTTTAGCAAAACTAACCCACACATCTACTCAGTGACACAGTATATTCCATACCCATATTCTTCCACTTCTGCAAAGGTGGAGGGAGATGCAATTTCTCAACTTTCCTTTGGGGCCAAATGTGATCATTATTACAGGGTTCAGGTTTGGTTTTATTCTTATTTTTGTTATTATTGCTCTTTCCATTTATATTTTTGCATTATGTATATTTTTCCTCTGCCAAAGAGATAAACTTGCTGGAGATGAAAACCTGCCAGTCAGAATGGAAACTTTATGCGGGTTTGGATCCATTGACTACAGAGAAACTATTCTTTAAAAAGACAATGTTGCCTTATCCTGAACTAGAGTATATCTCTGTTTTGCACCATTCTCTGGTGACTGATTAATTCAAACCCTTGTTTAGGTAGGAGACAAGCATGGGGGAAAATTGTTGCATCAGTTATTAAAGATCTTGCTGTTTTCTATCCCTTTTTCCATCCTTCTCTACTTTTCCTTCTGCCTCCCTATTGGCTTTACAAATGCAGTAGGTCAGGAGAATTCTAAGTCAGATGTTTGTTTAGGTGCAATAGCCACTCGCCAAGGTAATGTAATTTTAAAGGAAAATGTCTTTCTACAGAACAGAGATCAAGTGCACTAACAAAAGTGGAATTTCAGTGGCAGACAAGAGGGCAGGAAGAAGTAATTTTTAGGAAGATGAGACCTTCAAGGAGGGAAGAACTTATGCATTATGTCCCACTCTGAGCACCTATCATATTAGATCAATAAGTATAGGGAGGAGGGTACATTAGAAAAGGGATAAGATTACAGAAAAAAAATCACAGATAGTCAACAAATGGACATTTCACCTTAAGAAAGTCATGTTGACATAATTGCCCTGAAAAGAACAGAGTATAATTATATTAATAGATAGCATCTATATAGAACTTTGAGGTTTGCAAAGTGATCTACATATATTATCTCGCTGGATGCTCACAACCCTAGGGGTTAAGTACTATTTTATACCCATATTACAGATGAGAAAACTGAGGCAAAGCTAGGTTTACTGACTTGCCCAGGGTCATAAACCGAGTAAGTGTCTGAGGTAAGATTTGAAATTAGGTCTTCCTGATTCCAGGTCTAGAGATCCATCCACTACACCATCAAATTGACTTCAAAGTAAAAAGGTTGGAGACCATTGGTTCAGAATATCACATATTACCTCAGATGTAGCTTCTTTGTCAATTTCCTTTGTATAACTTTTTCATTGTCATAAGGAAGAGTTCAATGAAGGAGATATTTTGAAAAATGTGATTTAAAAAACCACTTTTTGCAAAAAAGTTATCATGTAGGAGAGTGTGAAGAAGTACAAAAGGATAAACCTAATTACTTTATTTTGGTATTAAGGAATTAGATATGAACTTTGTGTGTCTAAGTCCTGAAGCCTTTATGAACAATAGATAGACAAAACACATTTTTCTACCCTAAGCTAAATATGCCTTACTGTTTCACAGTCAGCATCCAGGGCTAAATCTCAGTATTCACAGCCATAATGAGAGCTGGGCATTTGGAGCTACAGGAAGCTAAAATTGAGAAGGTACTGCACTCCTTCAGAGGCACAAAAGCAAACAGCATCTAAAGTAGTTAGCAAGAATAGTTAAAACATAAAACTATAATATGACATCTTTCTTCACTCTCCACCCTATTATAGATAAATTTCTCTATACCCAAACTCCCTATAATGACCTACTGATATACCACAGTCTTCTCTCATAGGCACCAATATCCAGGATCACACCTACCACAGATCCTGGTATACTAGTTTCTCATTACCCTCAACTGAATTTATCTTTAAAATCTTAGTTGAGGGTATCTTTCATACTGCTTGTTCTCAATGCATTCAATGTCCCTTTCCCAAATGGCCAAATTTGCTTCTTATACCTCTAACAATACTAGTTCTCTTTATGGGTCAAAAAGACAACAGTGTAAGTCAAAGCCAGCACTTATCTCTTCCCTCAAGAGGTTAATTACAGCACTCATGTTTAATGAGCATGGGTCAAGGTGGTTTTCTTTGGGGATCACAGCTCTAAGAAAATTAAAACAAATTTTAATTGATAGAATTGGGAATGCATTAACTGTGTAAAGTTTAAAGAACTGCACCTCCTGCTGCAAATGAGTGTCTATTCCAAGTTAGTAGAAGAGAGAAGTCCTAGCTATAGTTCATCTGTTTGCAATGCTCACTTGGCCCTAGAACCAGTTAGGTCCTCTGAAGTTGAAACTTGAATGACCAGGGGAAGAACCCTAGGGGAATGAAATGTTGGGATAGGTAAGTGAATCAGATTCTTTCACTCCATGGACATTGATGACTTTTCAAACTCAGTGCCTATATTTGATCCCAATCCAGATTTCACTAAAGTTCAGTTGACTAATTATGTGGACCTCTGAGGCAGAAAGATGAGGGAGAGATAAAATTATGAAGCATGGGACCTGTATGATTTTGAATAAGTTTCTTAATCCCTTTGAGCTTCCATGAAATCATTTGGATAATGAAGTTGAACTAAATCATCCTGAAGGATCCTTCAGTCTCTAGGATTTTATGCTTCTGAGATACTAAACTCTACTTCATCAGCTCTGTGAGGATACTTAAGAGTTTCCATTTAGATCCCTGGTGATTGGGGTCAACCATTTAACATCCATTTATTCATTCACCAAACCTCTATTATTCCCCTCTATGTCCTAGGGACTATTCTAGGCACTGGTTATGCAGAAACAAAATTCCAACAGTCTCATCTCTTAAGAAGCTTATATTCTCCTGAGGAAAATGTACATAAATCAGTAAGTACAAAATAATAGAAGTAAACACAATGTAATTTTCTTGAGGGGGGGAGTAGAAGAGATTAATAATATCTGGGAAGGTCAGAAAAGATCTTGGGCATCACTGGCACATGAACTGAGTTCTGAAGGAAACTGGGGATTCCAATAGGAGCAGATGAGGAAGGAGGACATTCCAGGAAGGGGGAACAGACTGAATAAAAACATGGAGACAAGCAATGAACTGTAATGGATGTGAGACAGAAGTGAGTCAGCTCGGCTAACACTTTGAATCTGTGAGGGGGAATAAAATGAAATTAGACGTGACCAGCAGCTTGGAGCAAAACCGTAAAGGCTTTAAACATCAAATCAAAGTATTTGTATTTTATCCACAAAGAAAGAAAGGAAGAAAGGGAGGAAGGAAGGAATGACTGAATAAACAGATGAAGTAATAAAGGAATCAGCATTGATTAAATATTTATTGTTTGCCAAGAACTGTACTAAGTACTAGGGATAAAAATTTAAAAGGCAGATACTACTAGATGTCAAGGAACCCATCTTCCAATTAGAGGAGAGAACACATAATGATAATCTGTTCATATGGTGCTTGAAACTATGCAAAGTGTTTTGATTTCTTATCTAACTTCAACCTTAGGGGATAGGTGTTATTATTATCCTCATTGTACAAATAAGGAAAATGAGGCTGATAGAATTTAAATGATTTACGCAGGGTCACCCTGCAAGTAAGTATCTGAGGCAGGTTTCAAACTCAGGTCTCCCTGACTCCATGTCTGGCACTTTATCCATTATGTCATCTAGTTGCTCATACGGGAGAATTCAGCTCCAGGGCAGATGGAAATGCCTAGTGGTCCTTAGGATACAGACAGAAGGCAGGTGGTAAGAACTAGTGGTCTACCATCTCACTGGAAGGATAATTGCTTTTATTTCACTGCTGCACCAAGTTATATGAGCAGTCATATACTCCCATTTGGGTGGGGTGGGGGTACAACTGGAGAGACCTACCCTGTGATTTTTGAGGGAAAAGGGCTGGACATAATGGTCAGAGTGCAGCATGAGCTCAGGGACTCCTCTTCACACAGTGATGGGAATGGAGTGAGTGGTCAGCATGCAGCTCTGGAGGAAAGTCTAGCATTCATTGGAAAACAGCTAACAGAGACTAAAGAAAGAGAAAAGAAGCACTCCTCACTGCCTGCTCTGACTAGACCTCCAGCATCTGTTGGGATTTTGACATCGAGTAGGCAACAGTATTTTAGAAGTAATAGGGAGCCAGAGAAACTTTCTGACTTAGTCAAATCTGTGCTTCAAGAATATCAGTTTGGGAGCAGCTAGGTGGCGCAGTGGATAGAGCACCTGCCCTGGAGTCAGGAGGACCTAAGTTCATATCCAGTCTCAGACCAGACACTTGACACTTACTAGCTGTGTGACCTTGGACAATTCACTTAACCCCATTGCCTAGCACAAACAAACAAACAAAAAATATTTTCACAAAAGAATATCAGTTTGGCAGCTTGAGGAGAATAGATCAGTGGGCCACTGCAGATAAAATGTACACTAATTGCCTGTAAGTTCCATCTAGCCCAGGGGTTCAAGAATTCTACTAATTGACACTTGACCATGGATTTCATATTACAAAAGGTGTCTTTTCAATGTAGCTTCCTTCCATTTGGAAGTGATGTGTCATTTTTGTTGTTGGATAGATTATGTGTGTTTGTACGTAGGCATATGTCTCACTTTATAGTGGAGAATATGGATGATACCATTTTACTGCTTTTTGTGGAACCATCTGGCATGGATGAAGAGACTGTAGCACCAGGAATCAGAATACTTGATTTCTAATCCTGAATCAGACACTAACCAGCATTGTGAGTCCTAGAGGATTTTATTTAACCACTCTAAGCTTTAGTTTCCTCATCTATAAAATGGAGTAAGCTAAATGATCTCTAAGGTCCTTTCCCATCTCTAACATTGTGCAATCCAATGGGGTACCAGGAACCCACTGCAGTTTCATGCTCAGGGTGAGTTTTTTCAAGGAATTAGAGTCACTTGAAATAATGATGTAAGAGACCAAAAGGTTGTGTGGTGATTAAAAAAAAAAACCTTGCCAACAGATGGATCAGTTGGTTTTATCCTTGGCTTGGAAAAGGGATGATGCCGGAGTGGAGAGTGGAGTCTCTAGATGTCTACCAAGTCTGGCAGGAAGTTCTTTTGCTCAATCCCAAAGGGAATAAGCTAGGTTCCCTCTACATGTTATGAAAGTACAAACCACAATAATGATTTATGCCAGAATTGTTAAAGGATTCAAGTAATTTAAGAATTTTGTTTATCTGGCTCCTCAGAGTATCTTCACTTAACATGTGAGGAGTTGTTGAAGGCTTGCTAACACTGTCCTTGACTTTCTTAATTCCTTCTCAAAGCCTCCTATTGATTCAGGTTTTTTTTTCCCACCTGCCCTTAGCTCCTAAGGCTCTGTCTGGTGCATCCAGTTTAATTGTGACTTTTAAATTAAGGCTACCAAGTTTTGGTCCTTTGATAATCTCCAGTTCTGTCTTTTAATAGTATTCCCCTCTCTCTGGATGGGCATTACCTATCACTGAGCCAATGCCCCAGTACCTTTCCTGTCCACATAACATCTATATATCCATTTCAGGTATGACTTTTCCAAAGTCTCTTGCTAGTAAGTTTCAGAATTGGATTAGAAGTCAGGAGTCCTTACTCACAGTCCAAGTCTGTTTCCTTCATGCCATGCTAATTGAACATTCTGATAGAGAGCTACCAAACATGCTTTCACAAAGTAATAGATAATAAAAGTAATCATAGCTCATTTCTACAGCCTTTTACAGGTAATAAAGTGTTTTTCTCACTGCAATACTATCAGGTAGAGATAACAAATATTATAATTCCCATTTTACAGATGAGGAAATTGAGGCTTACATACATTAAGCAATTGTTCACAGGCAGAAGCTAGAAAGTGGAAGAGTAAGGACTCAAATCAATTCAATTCTCCACTAAATGACTCTAGGGACTCAATAACTTTTTGCTAAACTGATTTTAATGGGTTACCAATTTTTGAAGAATTAAAATGTGATAAAATTGTTTAATGTGATAAGCACATAATTTAATATTTTTTCAAAGGATCTAGAGTTAAATGCTAAGCATTCTAGTCCAACTTCCTCATTTTGTGCATGAGGAAACCAATATCCAATACACATTAATTCCCATCTCATACCAGCTTTCCTCTCTGTTTCTCCCATTCAACACATTTCCCATCTGCCTGCCTTTGCACTGACTATTCTCTGTGCCTAGAATATGCTTCTTCTTCCCCTCTGATTTGTATTATCCCCTAATTCCTTTTAGATTCTCTTTCCACTATGCCAAGATAATTCAGAAGACACTTATGACTAGAAGATTTAGGGGCAGAAGTCACAATAATGCATAATTTCATTTCTGAATACCTACAGTGATAAATTTCTTTGCCTAATATGTGGCTCATTGTCTTTAAACAATAACCCCAATGGCAAGTTACTATTATTACACACATTTATTCTAACTTCAGTCATGTATTATACTAGTCATATCTCCAGCCCTTGTTTACTATTTCCCCACACAGAATCCAGTGGTATATTTTAACTTGGGATGGGAGGTAGGTTGGCGAGCTCTAGATGAACTCTGGATTTTTAGTCAGAAGATTTGGATTTATTTGATTCTTGGCTTTAATATGTCCTACTTGTTTAGCTGTATGTCTCTTTAGTCATTCAACTTTCTCATCCAAAAAAAAAATGGGAATAATAATGGCCTCACTATATATCTAATGGGATTGCTCTGAGGAAAGCACTTTGTAAACACTTGGGTCTTATTTATAAGTATGTCCCTATCTGTTGGGCTGACGGCCTACTAAGCTGAGTAGAGCTCTGGAAAATTTAAGTTTGTTTGGTTTTTTGTCTGTTTGTTTTTTGTTTTGTTTTGTTTTGTTTTTTTGTCTAGGCAATGGGGTGAAGTGACTTGCCCAGGGTCACACAACTAGTAAGTGTTATGTGTCTGTGGCCACATTTCAACTCAGGTCCTCCTGAATCCAGGGCCAGTGCTCTATACACTGCACCACCTAGCTGCCCCAAGATTTAAGTTTTTAATATAAAATTAAGGAAGCAGGTGCTTTACCTGAGAGTTTGGTTTTATCTTAAAGAAGAATATGCATGCAGCACAATGGTCTTGTCCTCACCAGGTCTTCCTAGAAAATACGGTAGGAAGTATACAGGGACTTTACCAATACCTAGGTTAGAAATAATCAGAATGTTTCCCAAAAAAAATTTCTTCCCAAAATCCTGTCTTCAGCTACCTGCAAGTGGGAGACTCTGTCTTATATCCTTTATGTTCCCACAGTCTAGCCTGGGGCCCTCCATATAGTAGGTGAAAAATGAAAACTTGTTTGATTATATATTAATTAACCTCATATCATCCTTTTCCCCATACAGATAGAGGGAAATGTATCCAGAGAACTGGACCCAGGTAACAGAATTTGTTCTGATTGGTTTCCCTGGTAGCTGGACCCTACAAATCACACTGTTCTTGGGGCTTCTGGTGATATATGTGGTAACAGTCATGGGGAACTTCCTTATCATTGTGCTTAGCTGTTCTGACCATCGCCTGCACACCCAGATGTATTTTTTCCTGAGAAATCTGTCCCTCCTGGAGCTGGTATTAGTCTCCGTTGTTGTACCTAAGATCCTGGTCAGCATCCTCACCAGGGACTACTCTATCTCCTTTGCTGGCTGCATCATGCAGTCCTACTTCTACTTCCTCCTAGGCACCACGGACTTCTTCCTCTTGGCTGTCATGTCCCTGGACTGATACCTGGCCATCTGCCGTCCATTACACTATGAGACTCTGATGAATCGTCCCATCTGTGTCCGACTAGTATTGGCTTCCTGGATTGCTGGTTTCCTTTGGGTTCTCTCTCCTACCATCCTCATGGCTAACTTGCCTTTCTGTGGCCCCAATGTCATTGACCATTTCTTCTGTGACAGCTGGCCACTTATGCGGCTCATCTTGTGGAAATACCCAACTACTAGAGTTAGTGGCCTTTATACTTTCCACAGCTGTTCTTCTGGGCTCCCTAGTACTGACTTCTGTTTCCTATGCATGTATCCTTGCTACTGTCCTCCGGACTCCAACAGCCACAGAACGAAGGAAGGCCTTTTCTACCTGTGCTTCACATCTCACCATGGTTTTCATTGTCTATGGCAGCTCCATCTTCCTTTATATCCGCACATCAGAGGCCCACTCTATGCTCCTTAATAAAGGGTCTCAGTCCTGGGATGCATCATCACCCCACTTCTGAATCCATTCATCTTTAGTCTCTGTAATGATAAGGTGAAGCAGGCCCTGGGAGATGCCTTGAGATGGCATAGGAACATAGGTAACAGAAGGCTGTAAGGAACTTGGGAAATGAGGAAAGAGGATCTCCTCATAGTTTGTGAAGCAAAAAGGCCAAGGTGACAGGCTACTGTTGTCTCTTGGAGTCAGAAGAAACTTCATCCATAAGCAATGAAAAAGATTCTTGGTGGTGTAGGGATGTTTTTAGCAACAGATAAGGCAAACACCATCATTAGAGGCATCTTTAAATGGGAGGGATGGCATCATGGTCTAGTAAAAAAGAGCATTGGGCTTAGAGTCAAAAGGCTTAAGTTTGAGTCCTAGTTCTCCAACTTAATACCTATGTGACATAAGGCCAAGTAAGCTTCCATCTGAAACTGTTTCTTCATTTATAAAATGAGAGGGTCTGGTCCCTTCCAGAGCTAAGATTCTGTAGCTCCTCAATTCTGATATAAAAGCTTTATAAACCACATAAAGAACCTAACTAGAAAGCATTACATATGGGATGGAGTGTAATCTTTTAGGGGGGAAATGAGTAGTTAATAAAATAGGGTATTTTCAAGCATTCCTGACAAAAAGACCAGAGTTGATTAGAAAAGCTGACATTCAAACATGAGACTCAAGAGAAGCAGAAAAAGATAAACATGAAAAAGTAATCACGAGGGATTCAACAAAGTTACGCTGTTTACATTCCTGTATGGGAAGATGATATCCCAAAGAGGTCAAAGAAAAAGTAAAAGGACCTATATGTACAAAAATTTTGATAACAACTATTTTTGTGGTAGCAAAGAGTTTTAAATCAAGGGGATACTCTTCAATTAGGGAATGGCTGAATAAATTGAGGCATATAATTGTGATGGAGTACTATTGTGCTGTGGGAAATTATAAAAGAGGGGTGGTTTCAGAAAAATGTTGCAAGACATATGTGAATTGATGCAAAGAGATATGAGCTGAACCAGGAGATCACTGTGGACAGTAATAGCGAAGTTGTAACGATGGTCAGCTGTGAAGGACTTGTCCACTCTGATCAATACTATGATCCAAGACAATTCCAAAGGACTCAAGATGAAAAAACTGCCATCCACTTCCAGAGAGAAATGATAAACTCTGACTGCAAATTGAAGAATAACATTTTTATTTTAGTTTTTCTTACTTTTTTTAAAATATGGTTAATATGGACATATGTTTTATAAGATGTCACGTGTATAATTGATATCATATTACTTGCCTTCTGAGTAGGTGGGGGTGAGGTGAGAGGGAAGGAGAGAATTTGGAACTCAAAATTTAAAAAGAAAGGAATGTTAAAAATAAACAAATAATTTAAATTTTTTTAAAGAGGGGAGGAGTTCTATAGCAACAAGACCCTGAGAGTGGTGTAAGCAAGCTAGGTTGAGTTTAGTTGCGGAGACCCAGGAAAAGAAACATCATCGTGCTGAGCTGCAGGTAGAAGGCCTTAAAGACCTAGAACTGTACTGTCTTCAAGGCATGAGGCTGAATTTTTCTGAGTGATGGGGAGGAAATATCACTCCTACTCCTGTTGATAAAGTATTCCCACTGAACAAAACTCTATTTACCCAACTATGGTTATGGCCCTAGGTACATGCACAGTACATTTTTCTAAAGATGTACATAACTAGAATGTGGACAGCAGTCTGTAAAGTGTGCTACTGAGATCCAAGTAATCTCTGTGTAGCTTCAGTTGTCCCATCTTTGAGATGGAAAGAATGACTTGAAAATGGATAATCTCATCTTCAAATTGGAAGAATGGCAGTATGTGGTAGTAGAAAGAGCCTAAGATTTGGAATAAAGAACTATTGACAATGATGAGCTATGTGAGCATGGCTACTTAACTTTTGTGAGCCTCAGTTTCTTCATCTGTAATATGGGGGTGATAATTCATGTCCTGCCTACTTTACAAAACTTTTGTAAAGATCAAGTGAAATAATGAATCTAAACTGCTTTGAAAAACTTAAACCTCTAATTAGGAACTACCAACCTAATCTTAAATAATGGGGGGGTCAACAAACAAATAATAGAAGCAATCAATAATTTCATTAAAGATAATGATAATAATGACTACATTAAAGGTGACAACAACAGATTAAAATTGGTGGGATGCACCCAAAACAACCATTAGGGTAGTATTTATCTTTAAATGCTTAATATCAATTTTTAAAAAAAGATAAAGAGCAAAACAATGAATTGGACTTCATATTTACATACACATATATGGACCACACAAACACATACACAGAAACTTCTGAGCTAAGGTCAATAAATGACTTGATATAAAACACCATGATGAAATAATAATGAATAATGAATGTATCCACATTGGGTACATTTCCCCTTTTTCTCTTCCCCAGGTATCTCCTTTGCTGGAGATAAAGTAGATGCATCTATCTCTACCTCTGTCCCCAAGAAAACTGTGGTTTTTTTTATTCTGTTGGATTTCTCCACAGGAATGTAGTATTGTCTATTGTCCAAGTCTATTCAAAGGAATACAACATAAGAGAGGGGAATTCGGGTTTATGAAGCCACAACATCTTCAACTGCCATTTTTCCTGCCTCTATTTACAAGTTCTCTGTTTCAAATACCTGATCTTGTCATTCATCTCTTCAACAGGTTCACCACAACTGTTACATGATAAAATGAACCCACTGATTCTATATTTGTGGGTCTTAAGTCACCTGGATACATATACCATAATACCTGGGATACTATACCAAGCTTTTGCTGCTAAACAGTAAGCAGAGTAGGTTCACATGATGTAATCTGAAAGATGCCAACAAAAGAAACTCTGTCCCAAGATATCACCTCTAATTCAAATGCTATTAAACCAGATACTCCATTATTCAAAATTCATTTTTCCATAGAGTTGATTTTATTTTTTTTTAATTATTTATTTTTAACTCATACAATAAAACAAGCATTTCATTTTTAAGCTAACAATTACTCATCTCCTCCAGATTTATCTTAAATTGAAAAAAAAGAAAAACATCTGTGTATAGAAACACATACCATTAGAATACTGTAAATGATTTTTCAGAAAATTTTCTTTTATGATTGAAGGGTTCAGCATAAGTAAATGCCATTAGATAATAATAATAATAATAATAATAATAATAATAATATTCAGTTGTTTCAGCCATGTCTAACTCTTCATGACCCCATTTGGGGTTTTCTTGGCAAAGATACTGGAGTGGTTTGCCATTTTTTTTTCCTCTAGCTCCTTTTACTGATGAAGAAACTGAGACAAATAGGGTTAAGTGACTTGCCCAAGGTCTCACAGCTAGTGAGTGTCTGAGTCCAGATTTGAACTCAGGAAGATGAGTCTTTCTAACTCCAGACCTGACACTTTATTCACTGTATCACCTAACCACCATCCAATAATAATAATAGCCAGTACTTATATAGTGTCTTCTATGTTCCAGGCACTGTGTAAAACATTTTACAAATATTATCACATTTGATCTTCACAACAATACTGTGAGTTAGGTGCTATTATTATCCCCATTTTACAGTTGAAGCAATTGAGGCAAACAAAGGTTAAGTGACTTACCAATGATCACACAGCTAGTAAGTGTCTGAGGCCAAATCTGAACTCAGGTCTTCCTAACTAGGACAAATACTGTATATACTGCATCACTCACCTGCCTGTAACAGTGGAAAAAGAGGTAGGGGAGGGTAGAAGGAAATTTTTCATTACCAATTTACATCTACTTAATAATGTTACCTGAAGATACCGTGGGTTAATGGAGTTCTGGAGAAGCATCAACATCTTTGTCGGCAGTGTGGAGCTGTCTGATGTGCTGAAAAGGAAGACCGCTAAAAGAGTTAGTTCATTGTGTCCTAGACTACACATTTGGAACCAGTGAGCAAAACACTCATATTATCATGTCTGCAGTCACCTAAATGATGACAGTGCCTAATTCATCTGTTAAGAAGACTATGCAACTATGCTGACAAAGCTGTGGGGAAAAAAAATTCTGGTTTTCTGCTTAACCTTAGGGAAATGTCTTCTGTGTGTGAGTGAGCTATTGTCTTGAGGTTTTTTCAACTTCTTTAGACTTTGTCTTTATAGCCTATTGTCAGATCCTTGGGCTTTGGTTCAGGGGACATAACCTTTTCCCACTATGCTACTAGGAATATGGGATTCATTGGGAAGGTTGGAGACCACTAGTCTATATGTATCCATTTAAAGCCACAGAAACTTGAAAGCTCATGCTGAGATGATCAAAGAACCTGGGATACAAGTCCTTAATGGGAATAGCCCACCATATATTCATCTAGGCTTATGCTTGAATTCCAAGGTCCAAAAGCCCTATCTATGTTTATCAGTAGAAAACAAAATTGTGAGGGAAAAAAGAGAACTTATTGAACTTTCTGTATATATAACTTTTTCTGAATACACACACATATTGTGCATGTGCTATAATTGTTATCCCAATTTAGAACACAATTTTAATTCAACTCTTTTCTTAACCTCTCATGAAAAGAAGCCCTGTCACTCAAGTTTGGTGAGGATTTTTTCCCCCTTAACTAACATATTTACTTATACATATATGAACCACACAAACACATACACAGAAACCTCTGAGCTAAGGTCAATAAAGGACTTGATATAGAACACAAATGATGAAATAATGAAATAATAAGTTTTTAAACATTCTTTTCACTATCTCCTCTTGAAACAGAATTAATGATCTAAAGAAATGAGTTTATCCTTTTTAAAATTGTTTTGTTGTAAGTCCATGGACTATATTTGTGTGCTTAAAAGCAAAAGTTTAAAAACAACTGCTCTTAGTATTTACCAAAGGATTGCCAGTAAGATCCTCTATCAGAAGCAATTGGGAAGGCAAATAGTCACCATTTTGTGCTCCTTGCTGAACTAAGTTCCATAAATCTAGAGAGAGAACTAACAGGAGCACAAGCATGAGGATGAAACTGACAATCTACTGAAGTTTCATACCATAGACGATGTAGATCTACATATAATCTTAATACTGAGTTTTTTTTTTCCCATTTCAGGCAACATCTCATCTTTACACATAACCCTATTATCCTGAGCAAACCCAGACACTTCTGATCATGTGTATATTAATGTCATCATTATCACAAACAGAATGATAGAATCATAGAATCGGGAAAGACATCATCATTCATCTAGCCTAACTTATGCCTGAAAAAGACCCCCCCCCACTATGACATACCTTAAAGTGCTCATCTAGTACCTGCTTAAAGATATCTGCTAGAATTTAGAGGAGGGATAACTACCTGCTGAAGAAGCCTATCCCACTTATGGAGAGCTCTAAATCTTAGGAAGTTCAACTTTCTTGACGTTAAGTCTAAACATAATCCCTTGATGGTCATTGACATAAAGGCTCCATATGCAACAAAATATTTACAGCAACTCTTTATGTAGGAGCAAAGAACTAGAAACTAAGTAAATGCCCTTGGATTGGGGGATAGCTAAACAAATTGGGGTATATGAATTGATGGAATATTACCAGTCCATAGGAAACAACAAATGGTGAATAAGGAAAAGCATGAATAAATGTACATAACCTGGAGCCAAGTGAAACAGAACAAAAATATTTGACTTCAGCAATTAGACTGAAAGGAAAACAATCACAAACCAATATAAATAATTTTAAAGTTATAAAGAACAAGACTGGCCCTGAAGAAGTTATGAGAAGCCAATCCTCTTTCCCATTCCTATGCAGATATGGAGGATTCATGAGGGTTGTACATCGTATACATTGTTTTAAAAATGTGTTGATCATTTTTTGCTGAATTTCCTCTACTTTTTTTTCTTTTTCTTCTTTTAAATTATTTTCATGAGATGACTCTCTGGGATGGAAGAAGAGGTATACAAGAGGAAATATAAGCACTGTAAAAAAATTTTTTTTTAATTTATTTACCTCATAATTCCCATCCCTTGCTACTGGATTTTCTCTTGGAGGCTATACTCAAACCTACAGTCATTTTTGAATCATCCCTTTTCTTCTCTGATGCCAGTACAACCTTCATCCTATATCCATTTAATCACCAAATCCTATACTCTTCTTTTGTATTATTTCCCCACTGTGTTCCACCTTAACCATTCCCACTGTTACTATTCTAGTTGCAGTCAAGATTACCCAAACCTGATCTTTTATTACAGCCTTCTAATTGCCTCAAATCTTCTCTTTCCAATCTGTACTACATATCATAGCCATAATAATCTTCCTGTAATAGTGCCTTTACTTTTTCACTCACCTGATTTAAAACTTTTAGTGATTTTCCATTGTCCAGCAAATAAAATACAAGCTCATGAGTTTTAGCATTCAAGTCAGTCTTATTTTCAATTGCTTCCATGCTTTGGCCCTAAACTACCTTTGCATATTTCTTTACCACTGTTCCTATTCCTTACATTTCAGCCCACTTTGTTGTTGTTGTTGTTTGGTTGTTTTTAGTCATGTCCAACTCTTCGTGACCCTGTTTGGGGTTTTCTTGGCAAAGATACTGGAATGGTTTGTTATTTCCTTCTCCAGCTCATCTAGATGAGAAAACTGAGGCAAACAGGAATAACTCACCCAGGGTTACACAGCTAGTAAATGTCTGAGACCAGATTTAAACTCAAGAACATGAGTCTTCCTGATTCCAGGGTTGGCACTCTATCCACTGTGCCACTTAGATGTCCACCTGAACTAGCCATCAAACATGCTAATATGTATTTCTACCTTTATGAATTTTCTCATGCTATTCCTTATATCCTATCTCTACCTTTGAAAACTAGGAATCTATTCTGAAAAAGTGCAATTACACTGAGTTCAAACCTCCCTTGTCACATGTCATATTCTACTTTGTTTTATAGAGTTATTTTTTTACATTTCTCATATATAAGGACTTAGATATATATACATGTATATTATATATAGTATCATGTATGGAAAGTATGGAAATAAAGAACTACCATGTTTGGAACAGCTGAAAGTTCTATTTTGTTTAAAAGTAAATAAGCATACATGAGGAAATTTTCTTTCTACATTGGCAAAAGGCAATGTGAAATAGTAGAAAGAGTGCTGTAGTTGGATTTCTCCATACCTGAGTTAAAAATTTGGATTTAACAATGTCTATATGACCACAGACAGTGTGTTTCACCACTTTGTCTCCTTATCTGTAAAGCAAAAAGGTTGAATTAGATGATCTCTAAACTACTTTTCCATCTCTGGATGTGACAATCGTTAGATTGAGAAGCTTAAGTTGTGTTGTTAAGTTCATGGATATGCAACCATACATGCTTATTTTGTTGTAATATTTGTTTTTCCACCTCTTCTTATACAAAGCCTCAAATTTTTCACAGAATATAGCCTCTTATTTCCTGAGAATAAAACTAATTTGACACATAAAGCTTCTAGGAGACTAATGACCAGGAAGTGGCTCCAAACTTCATCATAGATAGCACATGATAACCAAAAAATCCAAATTTTCCAAAATTTCCTTTCTCTATACTTTTCACACACTGTTCTCTATACCGAGAATACCCTTCTCCCTATCTCTGTTAGAACTGAACCCCCTCTTTCAACACTCAACTCAAAAGATACTTCCTTCATGAAGATGTCCCTGATTTTTCTGGTTGCAAATGGCATTTCCCTTATCAGACCTCATTGGCATTTTATACTGATCTTGTGAATTAATTAAATTCTTCTTGCACAATAGCTATTGTGTACATGTCTTATCTCCATTACTGGATGAAGATTTTTGAAGAAAAGGAAGACATCATATTTACTTTTGTTATCATTCTCAGTACTTAGTCCAATAATTTGTGCTTAATAATCATTAAGTGAATGTTTTGGAATGATGGCTAAGTGAATAATAATCATAGGTTGCTAGTTTACACTGGAGTTTGGCCCTTGATTCTTGCTGACCAAGAATTTCCAAACCCTTCTAAAACATAAAGAAGATAAAAAGTAATGAGAAGGTAGAGGAAGTTAAGTAAAAAATTAACTAGAAGTTAGTTCAAAAAATGAACATGAGGAATTCCCATTCCTATAACTTCCCACATACTCTACTAATGCTTTTACTATAGTCATTAGAGGGTAAGAAATACGAATAGTTGTAGAGAAAAACTGTAATTCAAAGGAACTGATATCTAAGAAGTGAGACAACAATAAAAACACATATGCTCAAGATGTTCATACATGAATGCACAAAGTATATATAACAATGTAAACTAGCACTCCTGGCAAATGGAGGTAAATTTGACATCATAGATACCATCACTGGGATTTAGTGATGGGGGACTCATGAAAAGAATATAGTTATGAATGGATTTAACTCATTAAAAAGTAATGAATATGGGAACATTTATATGAACTGATGGGAAGTGAGCAAAACTAGGAGAAGAACACTACTGTAATAATAATCAACTCTGAAAGACTTAGCTACTTTGGTTAATAAAATATTCCATTACAACTCCATAAAACTCACAATGCAAAATGCTATCCACCTCCAGAGAGAGAAGTGATTAATTCTGAATGCAGATTGAAGTGTGTTTCTTTCTATTTTATTTTTCTTGCTTTTTTTGCAACATAGTTAATATGGAAATATGGTTTTCATGACTTCATGTGTATAATGGATATCATATTGCTTGCTTCTAAATAGGTGGGAGAGGGGCTAGAGGGAGGAAGAGAATTTGGAACTCAAATAAACAAAACTATGTTTAAAAAGGAACACATAAGATAAATAGAATAAAGTAACTAGCATTAAATATTTTAAAAAAGATATGATTCTGTGAAGAAATTTAGTATCTCAAGGAGTAGAGGTTATTCATTTGAATGAGGAACAGTGAATTAATAATGAAGTTAGGATAAAGTTGTTAGCAGCATGCCCCAGGAATCTGTCCATGATCCTGAATTGTTCAATATTTTTATCATTGACCTGTAAGAAAGCATAAATGGCATGTTTGTCAAATTTCAAATGATACAAATCTGTGGAGGATAGTGAATAAGTTGCATGATTAGGTCAAGATCCAAAGAATTTCTAGCAGCTATAACAGTTTGAGTTTAATAAAGATCAATGCAAAGACTCATACTCAGTTTCATAAAATTAAATTTACCCATAGAATAAAGGGGAAGCCTGTCAAGAAAGTCATTTGTCTGAAAGTGATCTGGTGGTTATGGAGGATTGAATGCTCCTCATAAATCAATATTGTCATGTGGTAGCTAAAGATGGGGAAATCAGTCTTGGGCTATACTTTAAGAGAAAGAGAACTAGAGGGAAGTGATAGTATCATCCTCTGCATTCTAGCCTGATTAAACCACACCTGGAAGACTATGTCCTATTCTGCAAACCACATTTTAGGAAGGACACTGAAAAGCTGAAGTGAGCCTAAAGAAATGCAACTTTGATGTTGAAGGACCTTAAGCCCATGCTGTATAAGAATCCACTGATGGAACTGAGAATATTTAACTTGAAGAATAATGGTTTCATATGAATACAATAGCTGTCTTCAAGTTTTTGGAGGCCTAACACCTTGAAGAGAGATTTGATTTGTTGTATTTGACTCTAGGAAGAATCACTAACAATGACCAGAAGTAACAAAGTGGCGAATATAAATTTGGTCTAATTTCTATCATTTAGAGCTATCAAAAATGACATGGGATTCCTCTGGAGAATGGAGGTTTCCTTTCAATCCAAGCCTTCTGGAAAAAGGTAGATAACCAGTTACTAGGTATAGTATAAAGGAGATTCTTATTTAAGTAAGGGTTAAACTAGATGGTGGTTGAGGCTCTTTCCAACAGAAATAATCTCTGATTCTGAAAAAGTATAGAAGGTGTGGCTAGAAAAAAATGTCACTATGAAAAAGATCTGGACATTTTGGTAACTATAAGCAAAAACACAATTTACTGTGTGGCTGAATAATCAAAAAAAGTTAATGACAACCTAGAAAAAGCATAGTGTCCAGAAAGATAGTCTCACTGTAGTCTGTGCTCATCGGACCATTTCTGTAGTACTATATTCCATTATAGGAACAATTTATTCATTATCCTTGAGAAAAAGTCATTCCACTTCATAATAAATGGCATAATAAGAGAAAGAAACTAGGCATAGTCTGATAAATATACTAAATTTCAGAGGAACAGATTTTAAAGAATTCAGAAAAATGATAGCACTCTACTTTGCATCTTCTACCCTGCCTGCTTCTGGCTACATGGAACAAGATGTCCTTTTGCCAGGTGCCCCTTGGTATCCTGCTTCCTCCCTCCTCCCTCTCATGCTTTCATGCCTCTTTTTTGTGTACTATCTTTACCTTTAGGTTATAAGTTTGTGAAGGAAAGGCACTATCTTTCTTTTTATTAATTTTATCTTCAGCACTTAGCCCAGTGCCTGGTACATCATAGGTACTTAATTAATGTTTATTGAATTGGATTGGATACATAGGATGCCATAGCCTAAAATTTTGCTGGCAAAATCAGCCTTTTTTCAGATTATGCTCTGAGCACCAGACACCTATTGATATAGGTATAGGTTTGATTGTAAGAGAGTATTATTCGTATATATTTGTGCATGTAGAAATACATGAGAGGCCTTTTGTGTAAACACTAAAATGGGATAATGCAAAAAGAGTTGAACTTGGATTTAGGAGAACTGTAATCAAATACTAGCCCTGACACTAAGGAACTTTCAGTCTTTGAGAGGAGTGGTCAAGGAAAGTTTGAGATGTGACTATTATTCTAGAATATAAATCCCAAAATATATTTTAATATATTATGATCCTTTCTGTTCAAGATTCCTATAAATGTTACCTCTAATTATATTGAGGATACAGCCATATTTGAGAACATGGGAGGTCTATACCAGTTTGTACGTGTCTCTCTCTAAACTTAAGATGCTTGGATATTTAGAATATGACAAATTAAATAAAAATGTTTCCAGAGGGTAGCCCTTAAAACAGAGTAAAACATTGATAATCTTTACTTCAACAATAATCAACAAGCAATCATTTTAAAGACAGATTGGGGAGGCTGAGTCAATATTTTTATTGTTTTTCATCCCATTCCTTCGGTTTGTTCCCTTTTCCACTTTTAAGACTACATTGACTTAGTGCATATAATGGGTTAGAAGAATTGGCACAGTTGGCCTTGTCTAATACAGAAAGTGATCACTTGCTCAGGTATTATGATTTTAAGGGAGCACTGCTCCTTAAAAATAACTCCCTGGAACTGCCTGCCATTTTTCTTTTAGCTACACTATCTGAAAGAGAGTTGAATGAATAAGTATTCTCTTTAAATATTGAAATAATAATCATGGAAAGGCCAGTCATTGTAGTATCATTCATAGTTTAATATGAAATAATCTATTAGATTACTTTCCTACTTATACCAATCTGAGATCAGATATGCTAAGGAAAATTAAATTGTGATGAAAACATGGGAAGAAAAAGGAAAGGAGGGAGAGAGAAAGAGAGAGAGAGGAAGGGAAGGATTAAAAGAATTCTGAGAACAGGGCACTTTCAAGTAAGGCAGACCTGGACAGGATACCCTATATGGGATATTCAGGATAGCCAGTACATAGATTGAAGACCATGGGAGAAAGCTATGTAAAGAATAGTAGGGGGCAACCAAAGGCAAACTTCACCTAAAAGTATCTCTCCTGACCTTTCCTACTACCAATTTGTTCTTCCCCAGGACTCATGCCTTTCTCATTAGAGTTATACCTAGGAGAGAGAATTCTGGGGAAAATAATACTGTATTGATATTCTATCCCTTCCTCTAATACGTACACAGAGTAGTAACTAGGACAAGGAATCTGATGTTTTACCAATAGTTACCAAACTTTAGAGAATACCAACAACACTATCTGGGGCATGCTTTCTTGCTTCAATGGCCACATCTACAATCCCCCTCCACATATTTACAGAAGTAGTAAATTCTTCATAGCATAGAAAATTTGAGGTGTCCTGAGCTGTGCCTTCTCTCAGCAGCCGCACCTCAGATGAGCACTCCACCATTCCCTAATCCCTTCTTTTCTTATACCACAGGCATGAAAAAATCCCTGTTATAGTTCTGAACATGTACCTAGGTGAATTTAGGTTTAACTTCAAGTTAATAAAGAGAATCATGTAGCCTGAGAAATATATGAGAAAGTGGACTGACTCTATCTTCTTTGCCTTGGTGATTACAGATGGCCATGAACTACATGGGCATATATATATAGATAGATAGATAGATAGATAGATAGATAGATAGATAGATAGATAGATAGATAGATAGATAGATATAGATAGATATAGATAGATATATATAGATGAATTTGAAATATTTATGAGACTCAGTCAGACAATTTATCTTTTCTCCTCCCCCTACTACCTCTGCCATGTTTTGTCACTTCCACTGGGAATGCAAAGACCTAAATCATAGAGGTCAGCATGTATACACAGAACTCACAGAATAGCTCCAGCTTTGAGTCACAAAGGAAGCAGTTACAGTACCACCAAAGACATAGCCAATACTCACCCTCTGCCCTCGAGAGATTAATTACACTGTTCATGTTTAATGAATATGGGTCAAGGTACTGTAGGGATTCCAACTCTCAAAAAATTTAAAGTAAATTTTAATTGATTGAATTGGGAATGAATTAATAGTGCAAAGTTTGGGGAACTTGCTGTCACAGATGTTGCTGTACTTCATGTTAATTGGAATAAGAAATCCTTTCTCAGGTTGGTGCACTCTATTCAGAGCAATGGAGCTATCTCTATCCTCTGAAGTTGAAACCTCTATGGTCTGGCCATGGGAAGAAACTCAGGTGAATGAGACATTGGGCTGGGTAAGTGAATCAACTTGATGGTCCATCTGACTTTTCAGACTTAATCTCTCTTCTCAGCTCTGATTCAGACTTTGGCTAAATTTCAATAAACTTCTGAGTCATAAAGACCATGGAGGCATAGTATTTTTCTTTGCAGAGTGCCAATTCGGCAATGTGGTACAGTGGGAAAATAAGGAGACCTGACTTCTTTTCTTGGCTTTACCATTAACTTCCTGTGTTACCTCAAGTAAGTCACTATGCCTCTTTGGGCTTCAATTGCTTCATCTATAAAAATATAGGTTTTCATAATATGACCTTTAAAGATCTTTCCAGCTCAAGAATTATATAATCTTTGGTGAGTGAGAATTCTTCATTCATATTCCCCAGTTATTGGGGCCAATCACACAGAGGACCAAAGTCTCAGCCATTATACATGGAGGGCGTGAAGAGTTTGTCTGGAGACTCTGGGGTAGTCAAAAGCTTCTGAAATTCTATAATCCAAGACCGAATCAAGTATTTCATATTTCTCTTTCTGATTGGAAGTAATTAATTATTATAATTTCTGGGTGGAAATGATACATGTTTGTGTGTATTTAGTGAGGGGTAATGGCGTACATAGGTGGTAGATCAACCACCTTCCTGCTTTAGATGGTACAATGGGTTGTTAGCAGCAGTGTGCTCATATCTAACAACTAGCTCTTTGGAGGGGGATAATGTATGCATGCCACACTTTTAAATTTAATCTGCATTATTCACATTTTTCCATCATTTTCTTAAGTTTAGACAATCAGTAAAACAATAAATAAAACCCTAATTTATAATATTTGCCAATTTCCAAGGTGTAAATACTCACACTAAATTTTCACAATCGATCAGTTTGAGGCCCTTTTGTGTAAGTGAAAAGAGTATTGGAATAGATGTCAGAAGACCTAATTTCCATTCTCAAGGCTATCATCAGTTAGCAGTGTGAGGCTTTGAGGAAGTTAGTTAACTTCTCTGAGCCTCAGTTTTCCTCTTCTGTAAAATAGGGGATTTAGTCTAAATGTTGCCCAAGGTCCTAGGGGTCAATGTGGTGAAGGGAAAATGTGTTGCCTCTGAAAACAGAGGACCTGATTTCTAATCTTTCTTCTGGTGCTTATAACTTGTGACCCCAAGCAAGTTCTTTAACCTTTCTAGGCTTCAGTTTCTTCACGTGTAAAATGAAGGGGTGAACTACATGGCTTCTGAGGTCCCCTCCAACTCCAGAAGTACGCTGCTTCCTTTAAAGTCTAGTACTGTCTGATCCTGAAGAGTGCCAAGCACTCACTGCAGTTCCACGGTCTGAATGACCTTTACAGATAAGAATCACCAGATGTGATGATTTGAGAGCATACTGGGAAGAGGGCCAATAAAAATTTGGTCAACAGGTAGCTCAATGAACTTTGTTCTTCACTTAGCCAAGGGAATACTGCAGAACTGGTCAAAAAAGAGTGGAGGCAGAGGAGGTCCATCTAACCAGGGAGAACAAAAAATCCTCCCCCTGTGACCTGAGAAAATATTACAAATTCCAAATTAACTATAAAGGATATATGAAGAAAGACTATCTGTATCAAGAGAAGGAATTGATAAATAGATGTATGTATAGAATAATTTTATGTATATAAACCTATTTGTGTTTAATGGTGGCCATCTCTAGGCTTGGAGGGGAGAAGAAATTTACATAACTTTGTTGTATATTTAAAAGGAATAACAAGTTGTAAACAGTAGATTTGCGGTTTCATATGCAATAATCTTTTTTATTATACTATGATTATGTTATGGAAATGCTTGTTTTATTCTATGAACTAAAAATAAAATAATTTTTTTTAAAAAAAAGTACTTGCTCTTGGTATGATCAGGGTTAGTCATAATCACTAATAGCTATAGCAAAAGTAAATGACAGAATCCTTAGGGCTCCTCAGGGATTTGAGGGTTTTGCTATTCTGGGCTTCTATGGGATATTTACTGAAGGTATAGAGAGGAACAGAAAGGGAGATTTGGGAGCTTGCCCTAAGTTGTCCTTGGCTTTCTCAGTTCCTTATCATCTCCTTAAACAGTTTGGGACAGCTTGCCTGCAGCAGTTTCTCCAACCTCAGGAGGCTTCCCTGGTATATTCAGCATTCTGGAAAGCCTCTAAAGGCTGCCAGATCTTGCTCCTTTCATAGTCCTCAGTTCTCCCCTGTCTCAGGATAACTCTTTCTGGAGAGGAGTCACCTCTTCTCTAGAGAGAAATCTGTACCATCATCTCTATTTGCCTAGTAAAGATGATCTATCTGCCCGACGACAATAGTAGCAAATGACGGCACTACAGTTAGAACCCAGGTCTCTTAATTCATACTACAAGGCTTTCTCCATTATGCTAGCTTCCATTATGCAAAAGAGCATTACTGTTATTATAGTCCCTCACAATGCCAGGAAATAGTAGCAATAATAGCTAACATTTATGAGATCCTTTTATAATAAGTCATTATTTATATTGCTAGCATCTATATAGTGTATACTATGTGTCAGGCACTGTGCTAAGCACTTTACAAATTTGATCTTCACAATAATTCTGGAAGAAAGATGCTATTATTATCCCCATTTTGTAATTGAGGAACCTGAGACAGACAGAAGTTAAGTGACTTGCCCAAGGTCACACAGCTAGTAAGTGTTTGCGGTTGCATTTGAACTCTTTCTGACTCCAGTCCTAGTGCTCTGTCCACTGCACCACCTAGCTAAGTGATAAAGGGCTTTCCTCACAATGACCCTGTGCCATAAGCAATGAAATTATTATTATCCCTAGTTTAGACACGTGGAAGTTGAAGCTCAAAGAGGTTCAGTAATTTGTTCACAGTCACAAAGCTAATAAGTGCCAAAGCCAGGACTCAAACCTAGGGGTTTGTTTTTTTTTTCAATTCAATCAAACATTTAATAAATGTCTCCCATGTGCAGGGTACTGTGCTAGGCTTGAGAATCTATTGTGTAGTGGAAAAAACACTGGAATTTCTGCCATTGGACCTGATTAAATCCCAGCCCTGATATCTGTGTGACTTTGAATGAGTCATTTAATGTCTGAGCTGGGCTTCAGTCCTTTAATCTGTAAAAAGAGAGTATTGAACGAGATGATAACTAGGTACCTTTCAACTCTAGCAACTCTGCTGAGGGGTTAGGGAGAACACAATGTGCACACATGCACACATACACACATACATGCATGCATGCTTGTACATACTAATAGAGGTTGAGAATTTCTACATTTTATCTACTTAACATTTTTAAGCAAAAGTGTGACATGACCAGAACTGTATTTTAAAAATACCTTTTTGATAGTTTCATAGATCAATTGGAGTAGGGAGATACTAGAAGCAGGGAAACCAATTAAGAAACTATTGGAATAGTCCAGACACAGATAATGAGGATCTGAATGAAGGTAGATACTATGTGAGTGGAGAGGAAGGGATGAATGGTCCAGGTGCTGTGGAAATGGAAATAATAAGGCTTAACAAATGATCAAATATGGGGGTGAAGTGACATAAAAGAATAAAGGATAACCATAATTTTATGAACCTGGCTGAATGAAAGGATGGTGGTGCTCACAACAGAAAAAAAAAAAGATTGTGTAGGTAGAATGAATTTAAGAGGAAGTGATGAGTTGTGTTTGGAAAGTGTTAAGTGTCACTAAAGCAATGTTGGTGGAGTTGTGAAATGATCCAACCATTTTGGAGAGCAATTTAGAACTATACCCAAAGGGCTATAAAAATGTGCATACCCTTTGACCCTGCAATAGCACTTCTAGGGCTGTATCCCAAAGAGATCATAAAAACAGGAAAAAGACCCACATGTACAAAAATATTTATAGCAGCTCTTTCTGTGGTGGCAAAGAATTGGAAATTGAAGGGATGTCCATCAACTGGGGAATGTCTGAACAAGTTGTGGTATATGAATGTAATGGAATACTATTGTGCTGTAAGAAATGATGAGCAAACAGACTTCAGAAAAACCTGGAAAGACTTGTATGGACTGATGCTGAGTGAAGTGAGCAGAGCCAGGAGAACATTGTACACAGTAACAGCCACATTGTGTGATGACTAACATTGATAGGATTAGCCCTTCTCAGCACACAATGGAAAATGCTATCTACATCCAGAGAAAGAACAATGGAGTGAGAATGCAGATCGAAGCATACTATTTGCTTTTTTTTTCTCCTGTTTTGTTTTGTTTCTTCTTTCTTGTGGTTCATCCTATTGGTTCTAATTCTTCGTTACAACATGACTAATGTGAAAATATGTTTAATAGGAATGTATATGTAGAGGCTATATCAGATTGCACACCATCTTTGGAAGGGAGGTAGGGAGGGAGGGGGAGAAAAATTTAAAACTCAAAAGCTTATGGAAGTGATTGTTGAAAACTAAAAATCAATTAATAAAGAAAAAAAAGGAAAATGTTAAGATTGACATGACTATGGGACATCCATATTGCCTTGTCAGTAAGTGGTTAGTAATATGGGAGGTAGATTAGGGACAGAAGAACAGATTGAGAATTATCTGCGTAGAGATGATATTTAAATCTTTGGAAACTGACACGACTACCCAAGATAGAGTGTAATGAAAAAAGAGAATCTAGGATGAAGCTGTTGGTGATGCCCACATTTAGTGGGTGAGACATGAACAAGCAAAAACAACTTAGAACTGGTCAGACAGTTAAGAGAAGACCAGGAGAAAGCAATGTCATAAAAGCCAAGGGAAGAAAGAGTGTCCAGGAAAGGGATGGTCAATAGTGCTAATAACTGCAGAGAGGTCAAGAAGGCTGAGAAAAGATTTAGCAACTAAGAGATCATGGAGAATCTCATTTTCAATAGAGTGAAGAGGTCAGAAGTCAAACTGTATGGTATTGTTAAGTAAATATGAGGTAAAGGAATGGAGGAAAATGAGAACAGTCCTTTCTGGGAGTTTGACTACAAAAGAAAAAAATATATAAAGGACAACTGTTTAAAGAAATGCCAGGATCAAGTGAAAGATTTTAAAAGATAAAGAGATGATATTGTTGTTGTTGTTGTGATAAAACAATTATATTCAAAACCATCTGGTACTGGCTAAGAAATAGAAAGGTAGATGAGCAGAATAGAGTAGACATACAATTTACAGCAACAAATAAACAATAACCTTGTATTTGACAAGCATAAAGACTTAAGATTTTGTTAATAATAACTAGTATTTAATAGTGCTTACAACATGATAGACACTAAACTAACCACTTTAAAAGTATTATATCATTTAATCCTCATAACAACCTTCAAAGGTAGGTGCTATTATTTTCCCCATTTTACAGATGAGCAAACTGAGGCACTCAAGGTCACAGAGCTAGTATGTGTCTGAGGCTGAATTTGAACTCAGATCTTCCTGACTCCAGACTCAGCACTCTATGCACAATGCAATCTAATTACTTGCAATGAGTATATTTACCCATGTGACCTGGAGAAATCACAACCTCCAGGCCTTAGTTTTCCCACCTGTAAAATGACATAAATGGACTTCTGCAGCCTTTTCCAGATCTAAATTTATGATCCTATGGTCTTACATTTGTGGGTGGCAAAAAAGGAACCAATGGATAAAGAGAGAACAAAAATGAAAGAAAGAAAGCAACTTCTAATACAATGTTCTTTCCACTATATAACATAAGGAATTCCATATTTGCTAAATTGAACTTTATGGGTTACTAAGCCTCAAAGAATTCAAATATGTGTAAAATATGCTTAACCTTATGTGGACAATTTTGTAGTTATTTATAAAAACTAGAGCTGGAAGAAACTTAAACATCTCATCCAGCCTCCTCATCTGACAAATGAGGAAACTGAGACCAAAAGAGAAGTGACTTGTTCAAGGTCGCATTACTAGTGACTAGCAGAATGGGGATTTTAATGAAGGTTTTGTATACAAGTCTAATACTCTTTTTCCTAGACCAGCGGTGGGGAACCTATGGCCTCAAGGCCACATATGGCCCTAGGTCCTCAAGGGCAACCCTTTGACCAATCTAAACTTCACAGAACAAATACTTTTATTAAGGATTTTCAATAGAGGGCATAGTTCTAGATCATATAGCCTCAGGACTATTGTCTGTGTCTTGGTTATTGTACTGCCAACATGTGGAAGTGTCAGGTTTAATTGTCCCAGTGAATCAAAATTTGGGTCATAAAGGTTTTATTGTACATACATATTTCAGCCATTATACAAGCAGGGAGAGATGTTTTTGCTAGCATGTTCTACTGCCTGTACAGTGTGGCATATTCTGAGGATTGTTCCATTGCTGGTATAGGCAGATGATCAATAAAAATGTGTAGATTTATAGAATCTCAGATTTTAAAAGCACATCAGAGGTAATCTGGTCCTACCCCTCCTGAAGGATGAATCTTCTCTACAATATTCATTATAATTGACATCTGGACTCTACTTGAGTACTAACAGTGATATTGAAGTCATTAGCATTCATTAATAAATTGACTGAATCTGGGAAAATTCGATTTCAATCAATCAAAAAGCATATATTGAGTGCTTACTATGTGCCAAGCATTATGCTAAGAGCTAAGGATACAAAGAAAAGAAAAATATTGTCCCTCCTTTCAAGGAATTCATATTCAAAGAGAGAAGACAGTATAAATAACTAGGTATATATAAGATGCAGAGAGAGTAAAAAGAAGGTATTCTCAAAGGGAATGTTCTAGATGCTAAAGGGACCAAGAAAGTCCTTCTATAGAAGGTAGGATTTGAACTGAATCGTGAAGCAAGCCAGGGAAACCAAGAGGCACTAGTGAGGGGACAAAGTGTTTCAGAAATAGTAGATAGTAAGTACAAATACACAGAAATAGGTGATACTTTATTATGTTCAAGGAGCTACGAGTGGGCCAACACTGCTGGATCAGTGTGTGGAGGGGTGGAAAGTATAAGAAAACTGGAAAAGTATGAAGGGGCCAAACCATTTTATGAAGATCCTTAAATGACAAACAGAGAATGTGATATTTGATCCCAGAAGTAAATGCCAATTAAATGTCTATATGTTTTAGAATTTAGTTAGCTAGTTTACACTGAGAATGATCTTTAGCAACAAACTTAACCCACGTGTGTGGTACATTGTCCATCACTGAGATCATTAAATAATCCTAAAGTAATAGGGCTCAAGAGTCCTTTAGGCTTTGTACGACATTGTTTAGTTGTCAGAGAGGCTCTGTTCAGACAATGAGGGGTGTCATTTTTACCAACATCTTCTTAAGTCTTCCATGTGTAGGCTGAGGGTCAGACTTTGGAAAAATGGTAATGTGAATGAAGATTTTCTTTGAGGTCCCTACCCATGATGTGAGGTCTCCATGACCTGAAGCCAATTCTCCCTGGTTAGAGCCCTATACTGGTTCCACCATGTGGGGTTTGTCTCTTCTTGCCCTCATCTTCTTTGATATATATTTCAAAAACTTTCCACTGATATACATTTTGTAAACCTACAGAAGTCTAGAAAGTTAGAGAGGGAAGAGACCTTGCCAATTTTCTTCTCTAGTTGCCTCAGTTAATAAATGAAGACACTGAGGCCCATAAAGGCATGATAAAAGTCAGTCAGTGAATTAATGGTAGAGCCAACTGACTATGAAATCCAAGTGTCTTGATGCCAAGTACATTACAGTATCACAAAACTGGAAGGAGGGCCTTAGGAGGCTCCTTAGTCCTGTGTCGTCATTGTTGTTGTTCAGTTGTTTCCTTCATGTAATGACTCTTCATGACCCCTTTTGGAGTTTTCTTGGCAGAGATACTGAAGTGGTTTGTCATTTCCTTCTCCAGCTTATTTTATAGGTGAGAAAACAGACAAACAGGTTTAAGTGACTTGCCCCCAGTCACACAGCTAATAAATATCTGAAGCTGAATTTGAACTCATGAAAATGAGTCTTCCTGACTCCCATTCTCTATCCATTGCACCACCTAGCTGTTCCTTTTTTAATATCTGAACAATGACCTTAGCAACATTTTCAAGTGGTCATAACTATTTGCTCGAACACTTTTAATGAAGGAGAAATTACTACTTCCAGAAGCAGCCACAGTTCTGTTAGGAAATTTGGGAGGGAAGAGTCATTGCTTTTTGCTTGATTTTCTCTGTATCATGCCTAAATCTCCTTCTCTGCAAATGTCACTCATTGTTCCTAGTTTTGGCCTCTAGAGCCAAGCAGAATAAGTCTAATCCCTGTCCTATGTGATAGCCATTCAAATATCTGAAGACATGTTCCTTCCTGAGACTTCTCTTCTCTGAGTTATTCAATCACAGTTCTTTTCCTAACCTCTATATGGATGATTTGTAAGTCTCTGAACATCCTGGTTGTTATCCTTTAGATGAACTCTTATTTGTTAAAATCCTTCCTAAAATGAGACACCCCTAACAAAACACTATTTTTTTCAATTTGTTGAATAGTCATTATGTTATTCATAGTTATAATATTAATATATGATATAATAGTTATAAATAGTTGTTAACAGTCTATTATGTACAAAGCACTGTGCTAGTTTCTGAGGGAAAAAAATTTGCCATAAAGGAACATATATTTTACTGAAGGAATGTACCAACATGTAAGCAAATAAGTCAATAAAGGACAGAGAGAAAGAAAGAGAGAACAGAGCTATGTAGATACAAATAAATACAAAGTAGGTGGGGTTTTTTTGGTAGGAATCACTAACAACTAGGGAATTCAGGAAAGGTCTCTTGAGGAAATAACACTTGAGTCGAGCTTTCAAGAGAGCTAGTGGTTCCAAGAGCAGGGGTGATGAACAATAATGGAGGCATCAGAAAATGTCAGTTCAAAGGGAATAGCAAGTAGAACAGTTTGGCTGGAACACAGAGGCAGGACGGAGGGGAAGGAGGGAGGGGAGTATATAAAAAGCCTGGAAAGATGGGCAAAAACTAGCTTGAAAAGGGTTTTAAATGTCAAACATCTGCATTGGTATTTTGTCATGGAAGCAACAGGGAGCCACTGAAACTTTTTGAACAAATGAGTGACATGGTCAGTTGTGTGCTTTAGTAATATCAGGTTGGCAGCTACATGGAAGGTGAATTGGAGAAGAGAGAGGTTAGATGCAAGGAGATCATTTATAAGATTATTAAAATAGCAATAAATAAATACTTGGTAATTTGAGGAAAAAGAGAATATTAATATCTACGAGGGTCAGAAAAGTCTTCCTATAGGAGGTGTTCCCTGAGCTGAGCCTTGAAGGATGCCAGAGATTCTCAGAGGCAGAGGTGAAAACAAAGCAAGTTGTAGGATGGGGACTCTGTGAAAAGAGCCAGAGATATGAGACAAAATATTGAGTTTGAACTCAGCAAGTAGCCCAGTGTGGACATAAAGCAGAGTAAGTAAAGGAGAGTAATCTGAAATGTCTAGATACAAAAATGAAAGCCAGTTTGTAAAGGATTTCAAATGCTACGTGAAAGAATTTGTATTTTATCCTAGAGGTAATAAGGAGGCACAAAAGCTTTTTGATCAAGGAGTCATATGATTAGCACTATGTCTAAAGAATATTAATTTATAAGTAGTATTGAAGATGAAATAGATAAGGGAGAAAATAAATGCAGGGAGACCAATTAAAAGGCTATTGGAGGTGTCACAGTCAGGGTGGTGGAGTCCAGGCAGCAATTCAACTGAACTCATCCCAAATTCCCTCCAAACAACTTTAAAACAATACCTCAAATTGAATTCTGAAGGGGCAGAACCAACAAAATGTCAGGGTGCAACCTTTTCCAGCCTAAGATAACTGAAGTTGGCAAGAGAGGTCTGTGACATCAGAGAAGGGGTTGGTCCAGAGCATAGCACACACCGTGGCAACACCTGTAGCAGAGCTTGGAAGCAACTGCAACAGCAATTTCAGAAGCCCTCAGTCCAGACATAGTAAGTGGATAAGGTAACTGGTAAGAAAGATTACAAGGGACCCTTTGCTAGTACTAGGTGCAGGACCCTGTTGCATTGCCTAGAAGCAGTTCTGAGTTGCAGATCCAGAGAGAAAAGAGGCACTAGTACTTGTGGCCTCAGGGTAGCAGGGACCCTGGTCAGTTCCAAGGAAAGAAGGAAGGAAGGAAAGAAGGAAGGAAGGAAAGAAGGAAGGAAGGAAGGAAGGAAGGAAGGAAGGAAGAAAGGAAGGAAGGAAGGAAGAAAGGAAGAAAGGAAGGAAGGAAGGAAGGAAGGAAGGAAGGAAGGAAGGAAGGAAGGAAGGAAGGAAGGAAGGAAGGAAGGAAGGAAGGAAGGAAGGAAGGAAGGAAGGAAGAAAAGAAAAAGGAGAACTAGTGCTTGCAGCTACAGGAGAGCAGGAGACCTGGTTATACCTCTGGGGCCAGGAGAAATACTAGCACTTGTGGCTAGAGGAGAACAAGATCCCTGCCTGGGTAAAGACCAGAGGGCAGGCCAGGAGAGCAGTGACCACACCTCTCCTTAGATCATACCATGTTGTAAGCACCAAAAACTTAAAGACCCCCAAACTATCTCTGAAAACAGCAGCATGAAAAACCGGAAGCTTTGGACAGTGCTCCCTCTACCCAGGGAACAGAACACAACTTTAACAAAGTGAGAAGTCAAGAAATAGGCTGAAAATGAGCAAATAGCAAAAAATAATAATAATCTGACCATGGAAAGCTATTATGATGACAGTGAAGGTCAAGACACAAACTCAAAAGAAGGCAACAATGTCAAAAAAGCTAAAAGTAAAACCTCAAAGAAAAAAGGTGAATTGAACACATATCCAACAAGAATTCCTGGGAAAGCTCAAAAAGGATTTTAAAACTCATATAAGAAAGGTAGAAGAAAAATTGGTGAAAGAAAAAAGAGTGATGCAAGAAAATTATGAAAAGAAAGTCAACAGCTTGATTTTAAAAAAGGCACAAAAATACTGAAGAAAATAAACAATGCAGCCTCTGAAGCTGAGATGCAACAAAGAATGGATTGATTCTCTGCTGCTTGTGCTAAAGAAAATAACACCATAAAAAACAGAATTGAACAAATGATAAAAGCACAAAAATCCACTGAAGAGAACTCCTCTAAAGCAGAATTAGCCAAATGGGCAAGGAGATATAAAAGCTCACTGAAGAAAATGATTCTTTAAAAATTAGAATTGGTCAAGTAGAAGCTAATGACTTCATGACATATCAAGAAAAAATAAACAAAATTAAAAGAATAAAAAATTGAAGAAAATGTAAAAATATGTCAATAGAAAAACAACTGACCTGAAAATAGATCAAGGAGAGATAATCTAAAAATTATTGGGCTACCTGAAAGTGATGATCAAAGAAAAAGCCTAGTCATCATGTTTCAATAAATTATTAAGGAAAACTGCCCTGATATCCTAGAACCAGAGAGTAAAATAGAAATTGAAAGAATCTACTAATCACCTCCTGAAAGAAATCCCAAAAGGAAAACTCTTAGGAATATTATAGCCAAATTCCAGAGATCCTAGGTCAAGGAGAAAATAAATAGTCAAAAAGAAACAATTCAAATACCATGGAGCCACACTAAAGATCAAATAAGATTTACAGCTTCCATTTTAAAGGAGTAGAAGACTTGGAATACTATATTCCAGAGGCAAAGGAGCTAGGATTACAACCAAGAATCAACTACCCAACAAAACTGAGTATAATCCTTCAAGGAAAAAAGGGGGCATCTAATGAAATAGAAGACTTTCAAGCATTCCTGATGAAAAGACAAGAACTGAATAGAAAATTTGACATATAAACACAAAACTCAAATGAAGCATAAAAAGGTAAACATGAAAGGGAAATCCTAAGAGATTCAATAATGTTAAACTCTTTACATTCCTATATGAGGAGATGATATTTGAAACTCCTATAAACTTATTAGGGCAGTTAGAAGGAGTATACATAGAAAGAGGACAAGGTATGAGTTGACTTTAATGTGCTGATCTCAAAAAATGAAAGGGTGAGAAAAAGGGGTACACTGGGAGAAGGGGAAAGGATAGGAAGAATGGACATCTCATATAAAAGCAGAAGAGCTTTTACAGTGGAAAGAAAAGTGGTGGAACACTTGAACATCACTCTCATTTGACTTGGTTCAAAGAGCAAATAACATAAACACTCATTGGGTACAGAAATTTATCTTACCCAATAGAAAAGTACGAGAAGAAGGGAATAAGAGAAGGGAGGGTGGAGTGATATAAAGGAGGGTAGATTAAGGGAGGCAGTAGTCATAAGCAAAACAGATTTTTGAGAAGGAACAGAATAGAAAAGAGAAATAGAGAAGGGTAAAGAGGGAAAAATAAGATGGAGTAATCATAACTGTGAATGTGAACAAGATCAACTCACCCATTAAATGGAAGCTGATAGCAGAATTGATTAGAAACCAGAATCTAACAATATGTTATTTACAAAACACACACTCAAAACAGAGAGACACACAGAGTGAAAATAAGGGGCGAGAGCAGAATCTATTATTCTTCAGCAGAAGTTTAAAAAAAACTCAGGAGCACCAATCATGATCTCAGAAAAAGCAAAAGTAAATATAGACCTAATTAAAAGAGATAAGCAGGTGTACTATGTTTGCTTAAAAGGTACAATAAACAATGAAATAATATCAATACTAAACATAGATACACCAAATGGTATAGCATCCAAATTCTTAAAGCAAAAATTAAATGACTTACAGGAGTAAATAGACAGTAAAATTATACTAGTGTGGGACCTCAACTTTCTCCTCTCAGAACTTGACAAGTCTAACCATACAACAAACAAGAAGTTAAGGAAATGAATAAAATTTTAGAGGAGTTAGGAATAACAAACCTCCAGAAAAATTGAATGGGAATAAAAAGTAATATACCTTTTTCTCAGTGGTACATGGCACATATACAAAAACTGACCATATATTAGGCCATAAAAGCCTCAAAACCAAATGCAGAGAAGCAGAAATATTAAATGCATCCTTTTCAGAGCATAATGCAATAAAAATTACTTTCAATAAAGGACCATGGAAATATAGGATAACAATTAATTGGAAATGAAACAATCTAATCCTAAAGAATGAGTGAGTAAAAATCCAAATCACAGAAATAATAAATAATTTCATTAAAAAGAATGGCAACAATGAGACAACAAACTAAAAATTTGTGGAATGCAGCCAAACCAGTACTTAGGAGGAGATTTTCATCTCTAAATGCTTACATCAATAAAATAGAGAAAGAGCAGATCAATGGATTGGGCATGCAAATAAAAAAATGAGAAAAAGTACAAATTAAAAATTCCCAATTAAACACCAAATTGGAAATCCTGAAAATAAATCAATAAATTTGAAAGTAAAAAAAAGCACTGAAGTAATAAATAAAACTAGGAGCTGGTTTCATGAAAAAAGAAAGGTTAAACCATTAGTTAATTTGAATTTTTAAAAAAGAAAGAAGAAAACCAACTTACCAGCATCAAAAATGAAAAGGTTGAATGCATTACCAATAAAGATGAAATTACAACAATTATTAGGAGCTATTTTGCTCAATATCATGCTAACAAATCCAAATCTAGGTGAAAAGGATAAATATTTGCAAAAATGTAAATTGCCTAGGTTACCAGAAGAAAAGTAGAATATTTAAATAACCCATCTTAAATTTTAAAAAAATGAAAAAACCATAAATGAACTCCCTAAGGAAAAAACCTCAGGATCAGATGGACCTACAATTTAATTCTGCCAAACATTTAAAGAACAATTAACTCCAATATTATATAAACTATTTGGGGAAATAGGCAAAAAGGAGTCCTACCAAATTCTTTTTGCAACACAAATATGGTACTAATACCTAAACCAAGAAAAGCAGAAACAGAGAAAGAAAACTATAGACCAATTACACTAAATGAATTTAGATGCAAAAATTTGAAATAAAATAAAAGCAAGGAGATTATAGCAATACATCACAAAGATCATACACTATGACCAGGTGGGATTTATACCAGGAATGCAGTGCTGGCTAGTTCAACATGAGGAAAACTATCTGCATAATTGACCACATAAATGAGAAGAAAACAAAGATCATATAATTTTTATCTCAATAGATGCAGAAAAAAGCTTTTGTCAAAATGCAACACTCATTCATATTAAGAACACTAAAAAGCATAGGAATAAATGATGTTTTCCTTAAATGATAAGTAGTATCTATCTAAAACCATCAGCAAGCATTATCTGTAATGGGGATGTGCTAAAAACCTTCTCAGTAAGAGTAGGAGGGAAACAAGGATGCCATTATCACCACCTTTATTCAGTATTTTACTAGAAATGTTAGCTATAGTGATAAGACAAGAAAAAGAAATTGAAAGAATTAGAAGAGGCAATGCAGAAGCAAAACTCTCACTCTTTGCAGATAATACAATTGTATACTTAGAGAATCCTAGAGAATCAACTAAAAAACTAGTTGAAACAATTAACTTTAACAAAGTTGCAGGATATAAAATAAACCCACATAAATCATCAACATTTCTATATATTACCAACAAAGTCCAACAGGAGGAATTGAAAGAGAAATTCCATTTAAAATAACTTCAGACAACGTAAAATATTTTGGAGTCTACCTGCCAAGACAAACCTAGGAACTATATAAACACAATTACAAAACATTTTTCACACAAATAAACACAAATCTAAACAATGGGAGAAATATTAATTGCTCATGGGTAAGCTGAACCAATATAATAAAAATACAATTCTACCCAAATTAATGTGCTTATTTGATCAAACTACCAAAATTATTTTATAAAGCTAGAATAAATGATAACAAAATTCATCTGGAAGAACAAGGGGTCAAGAATATCAAAAGAATCAATGTAAAAAAAATGTGAAGGAAGTAAACCTCACTGTACCAGATCTCAAATCATATAGTAAAGCAATACTCAGAAAAACAATCTGGTATTGGCTAAGAAATAGTGGCAGATCAGTGTAATAGATTAGATGTACAATGCACAGCAGTAAATGACCATAGTATTCTTGTTCTTGTTGTTCAGTCATTCAGTCGTGTCGCACTCTTTGTGAACTCATGGACCATAGCACACTAATATTCATGGGGCTTTCTTAGCAAAGATACTGGAGTGATTTGCCATTTGTTTTCTCCAGTGGATCAAGACAGAGGCTAAGTTACTTGCCCAAGGTCACACAACTAGTAAGGTCCTGAGGCCAGATTTGAACCTAGATCTTCCTGACTCCAGGCCCAGTGCTCTATTTACTGAGCCATATAATTAATAAACCCAAAGATCCAATCGTTTTGGACCTAGGAAAACTGTAAATTACTTTGGCAGAAACTAGGTATAGATCAACATCTCACCTACCAACATCATATATACCAAGATAAGGTCAAAATGAGTATATGATTTAAACATAAAAGGTCTTATCATAAGCAAATTAGGGAAACATGGAAAATTTATGAGCATACAAGAAATAGCATTATGGCATGTAAAAATGGTAATTTTGATTATATTAAATTAAGAAAGTTTTACACAAACAAAACCAATGCAGCCAAGATTAGAAGGAAAGCCAGAAACTGGAAGAAAAAAATTAAAGCAAGTTTCTCTGACAAAGGCCTTATTTTTCAAATACATAGAAAGAACTGAATCAAATTTATAAGGATTCAAGTCATTCCCCAATTGAGAAATGCCCAAAGGACAAGAACAAGCTGTTTTTAGAAGGAAGTTATCTATCAAGTTATCAAAGTTATCTATCATCATATAAAAAATGTTCTAAATCACTATTGGTTAAAGAAATGCAAATTAAAACAACTCTGAATTACCATCTCACACCTATTAGGTTGGCTAATATGACAAAAAAAGGAAAATGACAAATGTTGGGAGGGGATGTGGAAAAATTGGGACACTAATGCACAGCTGTTAAAGTTGTAAACGGGTCCAACCATTCTTGAGAGCAATTTAAAACTATGCCAAAAGAGGTATAAAACTGCATACTGTTTGACCCAGTAATACCACTACTTAGTCTGTATCCCAAAGAAATCTAAGAAAAATGAAAAGTACTTATATGTATAAAAATATTTATAGTAGCTTTTTTGAGATGGCATAGAATTGGAAAGTGAAGGAATTCCAGCAATTGGGGAATGGCTAAAAAAGTTATGTTATATAATTGTGATGAAATTCTATTGTGCTGTAAGAAATGATGACAGAATGATTTCAGAAAACCTAGGGAGGCTTACATGAACTGATGCAAAGTGAAGTGAGGAAAACCAAGAAAACACTGTACACAGTAACAGCAATATTGTATGACGATCAACTGTGAATAAGTTAGCTATTCTCAGCAATACGGTGATTCAAGATTATTGCTAAAGGATTCATGATGAAAAATGCTATCCACCTCCAAAGAAAGAACTGATGAAGTCTGAATGCAGATTGAAGCTTGTTTTTTTTTCATTTCTTGATTTTTCTTGCAACATGGCTAATATGAAAATGTTTTGCATGATTTCCACATCTATAATTGTTATTGCATTTCTTGCCTTCCCAATGAGTAAGGGAACTGTGAGAAGAAGAGAAAGAAATCAGAACTCAATTTTTTAAAATAAATGTTAAAAATAAATAAATGAATCTTTTAAAAATGTCTATTGAACAGTCCAGGCAGAAGGTGATGTATACCTGAACCAGGGTAGTGTCTATGTTAGTTCAGAAGAAGGAACAGATGTAAGGAGTGTTGGATAGAATCAACAACATTTGGCAACTAATTCAATATGGAGGTCCAGGGAAAAAGAAGAATCAAAGATAATTTTAAGAATAGGAATCTAGAATATTCACAGGATAATGATGCCTTTGACAGGAACAGGAGACTTTGGAGTAAGGATAAGTTTACAATAGAAGAGAATGAGTTCTATTCTGTACATGTTGAGTTTAAGATACTAGTGATACAAGATTTGATGTTACTATGTAAGAATATAGTGAGACTACTGCCTCCCTCATTTTGGACATTCCTTTCAATGAAACAAAAGACAGCATTTTTTTTTGTTACTGGGCTCTAATATATACTAACTAAATGACCTTGAGCAAGTCACTTCACAGTTTCAATTTCCTCATCTATAATAGGAAATAATACTTATACTAGATACCTCTTGATGTTGCTGTGAGGAAAATACTTTGCACCCCTTCAGGTCCTATATAAAAGTCCCCCTATCCAAAGATGTGTCAACATTCCATTGCTTTCTTTATGTACACTTGTGTACCTGTTTATAAGAACAGTGCAGTTGCCAGGTTGGTTGGGAAAAAGATAAGATTTCAACCTAAAGTTATGATAGTGTATGCTTTAACTGTGGATTTGGCTTGATATTAAAGAATTTTGGGTTTGTCTTCTCCCAATTATCATAGAAAATATAGAGAAGAGAAATAGAGTTACTTTGCCCAAACTCTTTATTGATAATTAGAAAGTTCTCCCCAAAAGTTTCTTACAAAAGTACTGGGTTAGAAGCCTCATAAATCAGAGACTTAAACCAACATATCTTGTTAAGCTCTTAATAACAGTGGATTGGATAAGCATTTGTCACAAAATGTCAATTCATCTCCCATGTCCTTCTTTACTGCAGGTAACTGGAGATGAAGCCAGAGAACTGGACCCAGGTAACAGAATTTGTGCTTCTGGGTTTCCCTAAGAGCTGGGCCCTACAGCTCATGCTGTTCCTTGGGCTTCTGGTGACATATGTGGTGACAGTCATAGGGAACTTGCTCATCATCGTGCTCAGTTGGTCTGACCACCGCCTACATACCCAGATGTATTTCTTCCTGAGAAATCTTTCCCTGTTGGAGCTGATGCTGGTCTCTGTTGTGGTCCCCAAGATGCTGGTCAGCATCCTCACTAAGGATTATACTATCTCCTTTTCTGGCTGCATCATGCAGTCCTACTTCTATTTCCTCCTGGGCACCACTGACTTCTTCCTCTTGGCTGTCATGTCCCTGGATCGCTATCTGGCCATATGTCGTCCGTTACACTATGAGAGTCTGATGAGTAGTCGCATCTGTGCCTGGCTAGTGTTGGCATCCTGGCTTGCTGGATTTCTCTGGACTCTTTGCCCCACTATCCTCATGGCTAATCTGCCTTTCTGTGGTCCAAATGGCATTGACCATTTCTTCTGTGATAGCTGGCCACTTATGGGGCTCTCCTGTGGGGATACCCAACTTCTTGAGTTGGTGGCTTTTCTGCTTTCTACAGCATTGCTACTGGGCTCACTGACATTGACTTCTAGTTCCTATGCCTTTATTCTTGCCACTGTCTTTCATATCCCAATAGCCACTGAGCGGAAGAAAGCCTTTTCTACCTGTGCATCACACCTCACTGTCGTGGTTATGTTTTATGGCAGCTCCATATTCCTTTATATCCGTACATCAGAGGCCCAGTCCATGCTCCTTAATAAGGGGGTCTCTGCCCTGAACTGCATCATCTCCCCACTCTTGAATCCATTCATCTTTAGCCTCCGCAATGACAAAGTGAAACAGGCCTTACATGATTCCATAAGGTGGCACAAACCCATGGGCACAAAATTGTGAGGGCACTGGTAAAGGGCAAGAGGATATCTCTGTGAATAGGAAAAGGAGGGTTTTAATATAATAGACTATTTGTATCTCCAGAAGTCAAATAAGGGCCTACATGGATATGCAATGATAAAGATCCTTGATAATATAGGAGTGTTTTCATCTACCCCTATATGCAGAGATAGCAAACACTATCAGCAAAGTCATCTATAAACTGGAAGGATTGTAGAATAGTATAATGGAAAGAGCAGTGAATTTGAAATAAGAAGACTTGCATTGGAGTCTCAATTCTTCCCCTTAGTTGCTTTATGATCTAAGAAGCAAGGAAGGGGTCATGAATGGAAAAAGTTTAAGAAGCCCTGATCTAAGACAAGCCATTTCTCTTCTCTGGGAATGACTTTTCTTATAAAATGAGAGAGTAAGTTCCACTAGATATAAGATTGTCTTTCTGTGACATACCTGGAACAGAGTTGGCAGTCTCAAAAGTGTGGTATCAGAAAAACCAGGAAGTCTATGCTTCAGTTGTCCCATTTGTGTAATGAGAATAACTTATAGGAAGGCAATATCTCCACCTGAAAGGAAGTCAGTATGGAGTAGTTAAAAAAAATTGCGGGATGTTGACTCAGGATGGCCCAAGTTCCAATGCCACCTCTAGCTATGGGCAAGGCATTTGACTTCTTGAACCTCTGCTACCTCATCTAAAAAATGTTGATAATGCCTACCTGTCAGAGTTGTTGTGAGCCTCAAATAAGAAAATGTTTGTGAAGTGTTTGCAAATCTTACAATCTTAAGATGAAGGAAAAATTTGTTTTCTTTTTGTTTCCCAACTTGTAGTTCTTTGCCTTTCATGTACTTAATGTTTGTTGAATTTAATTAATTTGTTAGGAGCCATGGTGAATAGAAACTCTTTAAGCCTAAGAATGAATGCATGAATGAAAGGAAGAGAGGGTGAGAAAAGAATGGAAGGAAGGAGAGAATGAGGAAGGGAAGAAGGAAGGAAGGAAGGAACAAAAGTAGAGAGGGAAGAAGGAAAGAATGACAGGAGGGAGGAAAGCAGGGAGGGAGGAAAGAAGTACATTTATTAAGCATTTACTATGTGTCAAGCCTTAAGCTAAGCCTTATAAATAAATGTGTAAAAAGTGAGATGCTACCTGCCTCAAAGAACTTACATTGTAATGAAAAGAGACAACACATATGGGAGGGAAGTAGTCAGAGGTTGATTAGACCAAGGAATTCACAAGGATTTTGGATGGAACCAAAGGGCAGTCAAGTGAATACCTTTTCCAAAAGTAATGGTACTATTAATTTATTGTGCTCCAAGCAATAGGTTGAAAGGTGGAGTTCATATATATGGCAGCAAGGCACATGGCAAGATGACCTAAATGAATAGCTTAATAGGATATCAAATATCCTCTAAGGGATGGTTAGATATTGGGCTATATAAGTTTTCACTCATTCAATCACTAATCAAGATAACTTAGACCTAGGGAGAGAGTTTGAAGTATGAGTGGGTTAACTCTCTTAGAGACTACTGAATAGATTCTGGAGGTTCAGTACAAAGGGTAATGATCCAGATAGGAAAAAAAAAATGTATCACCCAGAAACTTAGTGTGGCCCTTTGAGTTTCATGGCCTTGAGCCCTTCATATATTCAAAATCATAGGTCATGAACACCTCCTCCCACCACTACCAAATGCCTCTTCTGTGAATCTCATAGACCAAACCAACAGATCCAGAGATTCAAAACAGAAAAAAAAACTTGCAATCAAACACCACAGCCACATAGTAGTAAGTCAGGTAGTGAGTATTCATGCCAACCAAATCTGCTAACTCCCAAGGCTTCAAGAAAAGCTGCAAGTCCATACCCCTATTCATAAGACCTATATCCTCAACACAATGGGACAAAGACAAAGGGATGTAAACTCATTCACTGGTGTATAGTTTATATCCTGTTGTGCCCACCAAATTTCTATCATTCTCAACCCACTGGGATAGAGAGCACTAGTCACCTAATGCACTTATTTCTTGTTTCTTGCTTCTTGTTTCTCTGATGCTTTTTTCTCAGGTGGTTCCATGACTCCACCTACACTGTTTCTCTCCTGACTTCTTGTCAGAACACCCCTATGTCAGCCTCTGGCCGCATAACCTGTCAGTGTCACCAATCATGTGATCTCTCTCCCAGTCACCAACTCCCTTCTTCTCCAGTCTTTGGTTTCCCTCTCCTGGTAGCCTGCACATCCAGTGTTTATGATACACTTCTCACACACACTTCCAACCAATACTTTTTAAACTTTCCATATCTGGAGCTTTGGTAACCCATTTTCTGAAGTTGATTTGTCCTTCCTTTGGAAACTATACATAGGCTTTTGGGAGATATAGTTCATAGATTCCCTGCCTCAATGAATGAGACTTTGAGCTCTAAATCAATGTGGTAACAAACTCCTAGATATGTCTTTTAGGCACAGAACGCTTCTAAGCTATTGAAGCATGTTGTTCTATAACACAAGTTGCATGAAGAAAAGCACTGTCCCTGCCCAAGCCTCCTACCATCATACTTGAAGATGACTACTTTATGTACATGCCATAGAAAAGTAATAGATTTAGATTGCTATAACCAGAGGTAGGGGAGGGGGCACTGCTAGGTGATATGGATAAAGTGCTAGGGAACACTCATCTTCCTGAATTCAAATCTGGCCTCAGACATTTACTAGCTGTGTGACCCTGAGCAAATCACCCAACTCTGCCTTAGTTTCCTCATCTGTAAAATCATCTGGAGAAGGAAATGCAAACCACTCCAATATCTTTGCCAAGAAAACCAAATGGAGTCACGAAGAGTCAGACATGACTGAACAACAGAAACCAGGGATGTGAAGCTCAAGTGAAACAATGGAAATAAAGCACCTTGCAAGAATAGAAGTAGTATATAAAGGCCAGTAATCATCATCATCATCCACATTCTCCAGAGGTCCAATCTCTATTCCTTGAGCCTTCTATTGCACTCATCCTGAACTCAAAAAAATGTTTATAGAGCAATATGGGAGTGTGTTGGTAAATGTTTAATTATCAGGTTCTCCAGAAAAATGCATTCACATACATTATTAAGTTCAATCCACATTATTAACACTTTCTAAAGTCTAGACAATCAGTAAAACAATAAGTCAAGCCTTGATGTATAATTATGATTTCTGAAGTGTAAATGCTCACACTGAAAATTTAACAATGGGCTTTCCTGAGCTTGTATGACTTGGCTCCAGCAGGCCCCCAGTATAACCATAAAATAATGTGGTGGCAGACAGAGTCACTGTTTTAGACCTCCCACCTCCCCCATGTACTAGCAGATTAGCAAGTGTCTGTCTCCCTTCTCCTGAAACTGCCGCAGAGGCCAATGACTTACAGTTGCAAATCCAGGTAGCCACACTCTCCTTGACAGTAGTTTCCAATAATTTATACCAGTTCCCTCTATAAGCAATTTATGCCATATACAGCATCAAGTGAAAAAGAAAAACATCAAGGGAAGTTATGCTAAATCGCAAAATTTTAGTCAGTACAAATAAACAATGTTTAATATAACAATTGATAAGAAAAAAGTACACAGTTCTTAGATTTACATTTGTAACATCTTACAATCTCATTTGTCATGGTGACAAGGACACTGGTGATGATAAGAATATATTATGAAAGTCTTAACTCAGCGGTTTGGATTTACAGGGGTTCATATACTTTGCTCAAACTTTGCTCAATAATATACATCTCTCCAATGGCAACCTTTAACCTCAATTATTTAAGTAGGTCTAATGGGTCTTTTGGCTGCCACAGTCTTCCTCTCTTGTACTTTTAAGCACAGTAACATGTGAACTGAAGAGAATAGACAAACTCTTGGCTGGTTTCAAAAATAATAACAAAAGTAGTAGCAAAAATGCTGCATAGATTTACAAAATATTAAACAATTTCTATGAGCATGGGGCTCTATACTGCCAGACCACTGTCAGAAGAATGGTTGTAGATTGACTTGAAATTTTCTCCTGTACAAGCAGCCATGCACACATACAAAGAATATTAGTCCCAAAGCTTGTTCATAGCCTGAACTTTCAATTTTTGTTTTTAACCTGCCTGAACTAGTCTCAGTCTCTAAAGCCTACTATAGTTATAGGGCAAAGTTTAATATCTACTCAAGGCTTCTTATCTAATATTTTTACACTGGGTTGCTTATTATCTATAAAATGCTCCAAGTCTACTTCCCTAAGCTTTAAGGGGATAATAGGGTAAAGGGGGTCCTAAGATTAGTTCATGACTTTGTTGTCCTCTAACCTGGTTCATGGACTAAGGATCACCTGCTACATTGCTTTATTGGACTTAATACCCCCTTATCAACATCCTTGAGCATTTAGAAATTCAGCAACTGAGAAAATAATTAATTCGTACTCTTACAAGAAATCTTTTTCATCCTAGTTAACCCATCACCATGGATTCAAAGATACAGAGTGTCATTGAAACTTAGGCATTCAATGATTAGAGGGATCTAAGAGGGGAAGAGGGAAGTATCTGTGACAACATTCAACTGTTTCTGTCAGGTCTTGGTCTGAACATTACAGACTATTGAACATTTTTAGATGCTAGGCAAGACTCGCTTAGGCAGCTGTTGGTATTTCTCCTTGCATGTCAGACTGCTGATATGTCAACATAAATCCTTTTGACCATATGAGATGTCATCTCACACAGTCAAGTTTCATTGCTTACAATTAAGGCAGAATACAATTATCTGTGAAGTGAACAGGGATACCAGCACATTCACAGTTGTAATATAATACATGGCAATCATTAAAATTATCCATCTTTTATACCCATTAAATTCATACAAAGTCTTTCTAAAAGTTTCAAGCTAATTTTTTTCTTCCCAAGATTCTTATCTTTTGTTCTTATGTGACATTTCATCTCTTTTGTAATACATCCCAGAGCAAACACCAATAGTAAAAATCAATAATAACAAAAACAATGGCATTGTAGTATTTTACCTAGAAAATTATGGAGTCACCCAAGACCAGAAAGGGTTTTGTTGAGATGAATAAAAATGGCATTTCATCACAAAAGTTTTAGGGTCTACATGCTGACTCTGGGCAAGGGAGAAATTATCAGCAAAATCATTCTGTTCTTCAGCTTTGATATCAACCTTTAGAAGCACAAAAATCTTCAAGTGGGATCTGTGGATCCATGGTTGTAGGCCTTGATGTTTATACACAGTGAAATTTCAGCAGGTTTTCAGGAAGTCTCTCTTCTTGATGGATCAAAAGTGGAGATTCTTGGACTGAGAATAGAATCTGTTAATACTCAATATCACTCTCTTAAAGGAACTGAAAAACTTATATACGAAGGAGTAAAAGTAGTGGGCTTGTTCATTATTTTTACCAATTTCCCAAGATTATATGTTTGGTATATGGGGCCAGGTATGGCAATTTTGATATTGTGTAACCAGATTATTATGTTCTAATTGCATTCTAAATATTTCTAATTCTAATGGACCATATTACTTTTCCAGGTACCTTTTTCTTATTGTCAGGATATCAATGTCTATCTTTCAATTCCGAAGTGAAGTTGGTTCAGGATCTAAATGAAATAAATTTTATTTATAAACTTCTTTATAATGACCCCCCTCCTATCTTTTAAGGATATAGGGAAAGGAACTCAAACATATTTAGGTTTTATCACAGAGGAAACTCAAACAGGGAAGAACCTCCAAATATCTTAGTCCTTAAAACAAAATTATATTTGCCATAGTTAGAGGACTTTTCAATTTTCACAAAAATTAACAGGCATTTCTGATTTTAATTTATTTTTTCTCAACTTAAAATTCACAAAGTACCTCTGTTCTTGCAGAAAACTCTTTTGCAAGGTGGCCTAGGCATACCAGATGTAAAAGTGTTTTATAAAGCAGCAATCATCAAAACTACTTGGTACTGGCTAAGAAATAGAGTGGTGCATCAGTGGAATAGGTTAGTTACATAAGACACAGTGGACAATGATTATAGTAATCTACTGTTTGACAAACCCAAAGACTCCAGCTTCTGGGATAAGAACTCACTATTTGACAAAAACTGCTAGGAAAACTGGAAAAGAGTATGGCAGAAACTAGGCATAGACCAACATCTTACACCATATACCAAGATAAGGTCAAAATGGGTATACAATTTAGATATAAAGGCTGATATTATAAGCAGATTAGGAGAGCAAAGAATAGTTTTACTTGCCAGATCTATGGTGAACAGAAGAATTTATGACCAAACAAGAGATAGAGAGCATTATGAAATACAAAATGGAAAATTTTAATTACGTTAAATTAAAAAGGTTTTGCACAAACAAAGCAAATACAACCAAAATTAGAAGGGAAGTAGAAAGCTTAGAAACAATTTTTATAGCCAATCCTCTGATAAAGGCCTCATTTCTAAAATATATAGTGAATCAAGTCAAATTTATAATAATACAAGTCATTACCCAATTGATAAATAGTCAAAGAATATGAACAGTCAGTTTTCAGATAAAGAAATTAAAGTTAACTATAGTCATATGAAAAAATGCTCTAAATCACTATTGATTTGAGAAATGTAAATTAAAACAACTCTAAGGTACCACATCACACCTATCAGATTGGCTAACATGATAGAATAAATCATAAATAATATAATAAATAAACAATAAATGTTGAAGACATGGAAAAATTGAAACACTAATGCACTGTTGTTGGAGTTGTGAACTTATCCAACCATTCTGGAGAGCAATTTGGAACTATGCCCAAAGGGTTATCAAATTGTGCATAACCTTTGACCCAGCAATATCACAACTAGATCTGTATCCCAAAGAGATCATAAAAAAGGGAGAAGGACCCACACATACAAAAATATTTATAGCAGCTTTTTTTGTGGTGGCAAAGAACTAGAAATTGAGGGAATGCCCATCAACTGGGGCTTGGCTGAACAAGCCGGGGTGTATGAATGTAATGGAATACTATTGCTCCATGAGAAATGATGAGCCACTTAGCTGCCCCCTGCTCATCATTTCTTATGGAACAATAGTATTCATATTTTTGTATGTGTGGGTCCTTCTCATATAACCTATAATCAGATTGCATGCTCTCTTAGGGAGGGAGAAAGTGAGGTGGGGGGGGGGAATTTAGAACCCCAAATCTTATAAAAGTAAATGTTGAAAACTAAAAATAAATTAATTAATTTATTTTTTAAAAAAAAGATAAAAAAAAGAAAACTCCTTCACAGACTTTCTTTTAGTATCAACAGAAATCAATCTAGACACTAACAAATAAAATTTATAAAATTGAGGTTGAAAAATTCTCAAGGCTAAAAATTGTTATCTTTTCAAAATTAGAGGTCCTTGTGCCTAACATTTCTGATATCTGCCTTTAAATATTTATTTCCCATAGGTTGATTATAAATTAAAAAGTAGCTATTATATAATCCTAAGGCTCAACATTATCCAACTCTATTACTTGGTAGCTAGGGGGCATAGTGGATAGAGGGACAGGTCTGGAATCAGGAAGACTCATTTTTATGAGTTCAAATCTGGTCTCAGACATTTACTAGCTATATGACCATGGCCAAGTCACTTCACCATGTTTACCCCGATTTCCTCATCTGTAAAATGAGCTGGAGAAGGAAATGGCAAAGTATTCCAGTATCTTTGCCAAAAACCAAAAAACAAAAACAAGAAAAAAAAACAAAAAACAAAAACAAATGCAGTCACAAAAAGTCAGACATAATTGAAACACAATTGAATAACAACAAAAACCCTATTACTTAATATAATATATTATATAATATAATACATTTTCAAATATCAACATTGTCTGTTTTGTTCATTTTTACATTTACATTTTTAATGTTCTTTTGTGTGTTATCCCCCCCCATTAGACTGCAAGTTCCTTGAGGGCAAGAATTGTCTTTCTTTTTATTAATTGTATTCTCAGCACTTAGTACAGTGCTTGGTACATGGCAGAGACTTAATAAATGTTTATTGGATTTACTGGATTGGATTGGATTTACATTTTGGATGGCCAGACCTAGACTAATTTGACTATGAAGCTGTTCACTCTTCAATTTCAAAGTTATACCCTAAGTATTTTTATACATAGTAGTCAAAACTCTTGTCCAGGTTACATATGCATTTACAATCTTAGTGGCACATCTTTAAAACAAAATAAAGAATTTCACATATGAAATATACCTTGGTCACTTTAGGGAAATATCAGCTGAAATTGTTTCTAAAAGATGATGTAATGATTAATCAAACTAGCTTCTAGTTTCTGGCAGCCAACCACATTAATTATAGTTGCTTTGCAAAATGATAAAACCATGAATATTCTTCAAAATGATAAAACCATGAATACTCTTTCCATACATGGGCTGCACTCAGGTTTGGTTGCAAATATTCAAGGTCTTAACTCCCAATTTAACCTTCCATAATATATTCAGATAAATTGGACTGAATTGTCTTGAAGAATAACACTCAAAAGATCTCGCCTTATTTGTTATGGAGCCATGATTTTACTCTTTTAAAAAGAGTTTGGAGTCTTTTTATTGCCCATTAATTTCAAAAGCAATCACACTAAAAGTCTGAAAAAACTGACAGAATTCTAAAGAGGCATATATACTCTTAGGGACAGATAATGCAGATAATTCAAACAACCTCTCCTATAATCTAAACATAGGAGAGGTATGAGTGCTTCATGGAGTTTAAACAAGTTTTTCTCTACAGAATTCCATTCAAAATCAGCCAGAACAGAAGAGAATACAGAAAACAGAAATAAAAGTTCTTACTGACCTGTTTTAAAAATTAATAGGAGGGGAATCCAAATGCCTCAGGCAAGAGTAAAAAACTTTTCTTCATTTAGTGTGTGTTTTGGATTTCCGAGTCAATGCACCAAAACTGTCATGGGAAAAAAATTATGATAAATTTAGGGTAAAGGTCAGAAAGAAGTTTAGCTGTTATTACAAGCCATAGCAGGGAGAGGTTGGTTGACAGTACTTCTTCTGTTAGTCAATTGGGTTTTTCTTACAAGCAATTTCCAAGAATTTATATTGGCTTTTCT